>NC_092520.1:35679000-36003000 GCF_037038585.1 Patagioenas fasciata
ATTCCTGTGTAACCTCATCTGGGTGTTCCTGCTCTGGCAGTGGGATTGGACTAGATGATCTTTCGAGGTCCCTTCCAATCCCTAACATTCTGTGGTTCTGTGAAGTATCTCACCAAAGTTCGATATGAGATTTATGCTTGAGAGCTGTTAGTTATGCTGCTGATTCAAAGACATATAAAATATCCTGTTCAATCTGGAAGTATGATGTCAGTAAAGGTGGAAGTTTTTTGTTGTGCAGCCTCTGAAAATAACTCTCTTCAAAGGCTCAAGCTTGTGACATGCATCAATTCCATCTGAGATGATGGTTCATTGAACCTAGGGAGAAAATTTTTTATGATATTGCAATCTTAGATACCTTAGCATAATTACTTGGAACTGAAGAAATTTAAAACCATGTGTTTGATACAGTGCATGAGAAGAAATGAAATAATTTCCAATTTTAATCTTCTTTTTGGGGTTACTGGCAAAGGTCACATGGTGCATGAAAGGAGTGAAATTCTGGTCTGACTGTAAGACTACATCTATACCAAGAAACAAGCCAGAAACCTTTTTTAAGTCAGTTCAATATAGATCATAGCTAACGGCTAGATGCTCTAACAAATAATGCAACTGCAAACAACTGATTACTGGGAATGGTCTCTGACCTGAGCTAGATCCCAGGCTGTTCCTGGGCATTATCTGAGATGGTCCAAATTCGCAGAGGACAGAGTTGCACTAAGGACTAACAGGAAGGATAACTGCAATTCTGGTGCCTGGACCCATGCTCTGGCCCTGCTGGTTTTACAGGAAACCAAGCACGACCTGAAAGTCGCAAGAGTGTTCAACAAGAGAAAAGAAAAATATCCAAGTTTTTGAAAGTCCAGTTAAACAAGTTTGTATTTAGCAATGCCTACTCTAAACTGAACCTCTCCAGCTGACTTTTATTTATATCTTGGAGATTTTTCGCCTGTGTTTTAAACAAAAATGCAATTTATCCAGAAGGCAAGATGACATTTCAGTTTCTTTAGAAAATAATAGATAACTAGGAAAAGCGAGAAAACATCATATGTTTTTGTTGGTTGTTTTTTTTTTTTTTTTTTTTTTTTTTTAAGCAGGATGTTTTAGAAACCTTATCTCGGTAAAACAACCTTCTCCTTCAGCTGTGAACAATAGCAACAAAAAACTTCTACTACAGTCTTATAATCTGCAGAATAGAAAACTCTTTTATAGTCATAGAAAAATATTGTAGAGCTTTAGAAGATGCAACAACTGAAGCCCCAGTCCTTAGCGAATTGTGACAAAAAAAAGAATGTCCCACTGGCCAGCTTTAATTGTTCTTCATGCACTTGAAAATGCCACATAAATGTGAAAGATCCAGTTACTGTATTTGCTATGTGTGTTCGATAAAAGACACATCAATCATTACTAGTTATGAGATGTTTCCATAAGGACTTAAAAGGGAAACACAGCTCAGTTTTTGTCCTGCAGACAGCATTCAGCAAAGACCCTGCTGTTGTTGAGCTGGCTGCAGAACTACCAGCCATGCCTTTTGCTCTGCCTTTCTGAAAGGCTGTTTATTTCCTTTGTGACAGATAAGGATGGGGGTAATTATTGTTAACAGGCAGGAAGGAAGAATGGGGTACAAATTCTGCTTATGCTGTTTGGTTTCTCTTCCATCTTTCTCCCTTTGCTTTTAAATTCAATTTTTCTTCAGGTGCCCTTACCAGTTTCTCACCCTCACTGTCCTTCAGTCTTGTTTCCCTGTACAAAATGTATAACAAGCTATTCTGTAAGAAATGCTTCACTAATTCCTTTGAAGGTCGAAAAGGCAGAGGCTATGTTATCACTGAGCTCTAGTACTGAAGGGTAGTATCTTAGCCATCAGTTTAGAAGATATTAGAGAAAGTCATCATTTCACTTGTTACATTGCATGGAGTGCAAAGAGTGAGTGAAAATTAAAGCCAAACAATGAGTTAAAAGTAAAACTAAATAAATTGATAAAAAAATGGTTATTCATTTTGATTCCAAGCCCAGCTCCAACAAAAATTCCAATTAAAGCTCCAATAAATATTTACATGGTTTCTCTAAAGACAAGAAGTACTGAAAATGTCCCGTGTCAGCTTATGTCATAAAACTATTCAGGAAAGAATATTCATTAAGTCCTTCTCTTGAATGATGTAGATCCAAAACACCTCAGAGGGAGAGCAGATTTAACCTGGGTCTCTAGCATCCTGGGTAAGTTCCCGAACTGCTAGATAAAAAGCTCTTTCAATGATTTAACTAATCTTTATTTACTTTTTACTTACTTTAATTTGATACACCCCTCAAGGGAATAATGAAATTTCAAATTCAACTTGAAATATCTCATAGATACATACTATATTTTAGGTTTAGCTATATTTTATATATATATATATATATATATATATATATGTTTTTGTTTTTGTTTTTTTTGACAGAAGAAACATGCCTGGGTCAACTTACAACATTTATGCCTAAATGACCTTCATGTACAGAGAGACATTCACATATATAGCAGCATTATAATTGCTGTATCTTTCTTTGGAACTCCATCAATCACTGACAGTTCTGCTTTTAAAGGTACATGCTCTGGATGAGCATAACAGTTTTTTTTCATCCATTTTGACAGCTTCTGTAACAGATAGCAAGATGTTATCTTTCGAAACCTTATTCTCCTCTTATTTACATCACCATGACTGTGATTAGCTCCACTTGCTTCTATGGAATTAAATAAATATTAATATGTACCATTATGAGAAAGACTGAAGATAAGATCACAGGGAATATGACAACCTTTCCTACATAGTTGAAGAAAATGAAAATGATGTGTTAGAACTAGTTTTTATTTTAAGTTTTTTTTTTAACCAAAAAATTTCTGCTAGACTGAGGTTGAGCTCCACAACAAGAGAAGAAGGGAGGAAGGGAAGAAGGGAGGGAGGGAGAGAGGGAGGGAAGGAGGAAGGAAGGAAGGAAGGAAGAAAGAAAGCCAAATCAAAACCCCCCAAAACAAGAACAGAAAAAAAATCCCTTATTCTCCTCCCATTTGCACTTAGAGCTACATTGACTTCAAAAAGTAATTCAGGCTTACACCAGAACAAAGGAAGAATGAAGTTAAATGTACCTCTGACCGTAAGTGATATTTGTCATGTGTGTGCACATGTATCCATGCGAGCACAAACACACAATCTCCAGATGATTTTTGTGCAATATTATTGCAATCTTGATATGTAGGGAGATACATTCTCCAGATCTTTCTTTAAGACAGTAATGAGAGGTTTGTGGTCTGATTCTTCAGCTATGTGTAGACCTACAAATGTAATTGTGGAAAACGTCACATCCACACACATTTTCGTTTCCAGGAAACCTTTTCCCCTTTCTGCATATTTGCATACTACTGACTCCTTTGCCCTAGATGTACATGAAATGGTTCTCCAGTCTTCACTTTTCTACAGCATAGAAACTATTCCGAGGGTCTCTTAATGTTCATTTGCTGAGATTATCAGAGGTACGCAGACATCTACCTGGTGAACATTATGTGTTGCAGGAATTGCATCTTCAAGGTTTAAAGCTTTCTGATGAAATTCTATTAGCATTCTTTCAATTTGTGTTAAACTTTTGTTCTGGCTTTCTTTTTTTTTTTCTTCCTGACATAGGTTAATGATTCATTTATAGTAATCTTTTACCATTTTTAAAATGTTGCTCTGATTATAGAGTTTGCTTTCTAGCGTTGCAAATTTCCCAGTGTCTGATTTAACACCATTGGGTGTCAGTATGACTCCCAAATACAACTCTGTTCATTTTGAAATAAACGTGGCTGTATCTTCTTTTACAGTTAGACGTGCTACCCAAGCAATTTCTAAAACTTCTTTGGTCTGTGAGAACACTGACTTCAACAGGAACTGATAGTACTCAGACCTTCTAAAAATTTAACTAATTTTGTTTGAGACCTAAGTAGGGAGCTAAGTGTCTGAGAGCAGTCCCTGAAACTAAAAGGCTGCTACTCTGAAATCAGGCTGCCTCTATTTGTGTTTTTTACCAGTAGCCTTTACTCCATCTTGATACACTAAGGTCTACAGGGAGGACTTTCCAGATAAGGGATTTTGTGTCCATATGGTAGACACCTTAGCAGGTGTATTGCTGAGCACTAGGGTAAAGATGCGGTTTCTGAAATCAATGAGGCTTGAAGTTAATGTGAGATCATCCTGTGGTTCTCTAGCTTTTTGGTAGGAGGCTGTAAGATCAGGACCATCTGAGGAGCCTGGAGGGCAATTCAGCTCAGTCTTAGGTAGATTTTTAAAGGCTGGTCCTTTGATTTGCTCTCCAGGCTTCGTTGACTATATTGATTAAATCTCTGTTAAGTACATAGGAAATGTATATATCTGTCTTTTCTTTAGACATCTACATTCAGATAAATTAAATCTAGATCTAAATCCCATTCCACCAGACTATTCTTGCTAAGCTTATATCAATGCATGTATTGAATATTATGATAAGGAAATCTGCTACCAAATCACTAGTACAATTAGGGCTGACTTAGCTTTTGTAATGTGAAAATGCAAATAACTTCTATCACTGTGTGAGCCTCAAAACACATGGATAATCCCTTAGCTCTCTAGAAAAGAGATGGCAGCTTTTCCTTAGCTGTCTTTTTGTTTAGTTTTCAGAAGATACTCAAATCAGATGCAGGGGGATGAACTTTTAAAAGCTAGTTTGTTTTGAAATAAACTTCAAACTTTATACACAAAGTAGCTCCAGATGTTTGATTCCCATGAACATTGATTTGCAGAGAGAAGCCAAAAAATATTTTAAAGGAGTTTTTGTTTTGTTTTGTTGGTTTGGTTGTTTTTTTTTTTTTTTTTTAATACAAATGGACATCTGAGCCCTCATATCTCCTCAAAATATCCATCTTTTAACTTTCTTTCTGCTTGTCTTCACTACCAGATTCATATGTGTCATTGTTCTGTTACTCCATGTGTTTATCCTGCCCACTATACATCTCCACATCAGAGCAAAGAACAGAAGCTCAGAAATCTCTGCAGTAGTAAAGCTGCCAGAGGAGCTAAAAGCAGATTTTGGAAACTGGTTTACCCAGAGCGTCTGTGTGTCACATAAGACTTCCAGCAGGTCTGCTGAAATGCACCTTTGTGGGAGGAAAAGAGCTGCTTTGGGAGCAATCAGGATCCCAGGTGAAAGCTGTTCCTGTTCAGACCAGCTGCTTGGTTAGTCCTCAGAAAACACTGATGAGATTGTTTCAAGTTTTATACATATTTGCCTAAGGCATTGGACAGGCACTTCTTTAAATAGAAAAATGAATAACCAAATCAAACATGATTAAGAGAAATACACAATGGAGATTTTTTGTGGGACCTCATCCCACCTACATTTGGATATTAAGATGTATTTTTACTTCACTAGTCCTGGCAAGGAAAGTAATCAAAAACCTGTAAAGGCACATGATAGGATTAGGACACACAAAGCTCACTTTTCATTGTGGGGTGGAAATGCCAGTAGCTCCCACACAAAATGTTTTTACAGTTCATGCCTAGGACTGCCACTTTGATTAACTAGCCTGCACTTTTAAAAATCTCCACTGCAAGCCAATATTTTCATTCTAGATCACAGAATCACAGAATCACAGAATGTTAGGGATTGGAAGAGACCTCGAAAGATCATCTAGTCCAATCCCCCTGCCGGAGCAGGAACACGTAGATGAGGTTACACAGGAAGGCGTCCAGGCAGGTTTGAATATCTCCAGAGTAGGAGACTCCACAACCTCCCTGGGCAGCCTGTTCCAGTGTTCTGTTACCCTTACTGAGAAGAAGTTTATTGTCAAATTTAAGTGGAACCTCTTGTGTTCCGGTTTGAACCCATTACCCCTTGTCCTATCACTGGTTGTCACCGAGAAGAGCCTGGCTCCATCCTCGTGACGCTCACCCTTTATATACTTGTAAACATCCATGAGGTCACCCCTCAGTCTCCTTTTCTCCAAGCTAAAGAAACCCAACTCCCTCAGCCTTTCCTCAGAAGGGAAATGCTCCACTTCCTTCATCATCTTTGTTGCCCTGCACTGGACTCTCTCCAGCAGTTCCCTGTCCTTCTTGAACTGAGGGGCCCAGAACTGGACACAATATTTAAGATGTGGTCTCACCAGGGTAGAGTAGAGGGGAAGGAGAACCTCTCTGGACTTACTAACCACCCCCCTTCTAATACACCCCAGGATGCTATTGGCCTTCCTGGCCACAAGGGCACAGTGCTGGCTCATGATTGTCCTGCTGTCCACCAGGACCCCCAGGTCCCTTTCCCCATTACTGCTCTCTAATAGGTCATTCCGCAACTTATACTGGAACCTGGGATTGTTCGTACCCGCCCAACTGTACTGCCTGTCCAGGTCTTGCTGGATGGCAGCACAGCCTTCTGGCATGTCAACCACTCCTCCCAGCTTGGTGCCATCAGCAAACTTGCTGATAGTACATTCTATTCCCTCATCCAAATCGTTGATGAATATATTTAATAATACCGGCCCAAGTACTGACCCCTGAGGCACTCCACTAGATACAGGGCTCCAACTAGACTCCACCCCATTGACCACGACTCTCTGGCTTCTTCTCTTCATCCAGTTCACAGTCCACCTCACTACCCGATCATCCAGACTGCACTCCCTCAGTTTAGCTGCAAGGATGCTGTGGGAGACTGTGCCAAATGCCTTACTGAAGTCAAGGTAGACCACATCCACTGCTCTGCCATCATCCATTCATCTTGTTATGTCTTCATAAAAGTCAATGAGGTTGGTCAAGCACAACTTCCCCTTGGTGAAGCCATGTTGACTGCCCCAATGACCCTCTGATCCTTGAAACGCCTTGAGATGGCACCAAGGATAGGTCATTCCATCAGTTTCCCAGGGAGGGAGGTGAGGCTGACTGGTCTATAGTTACCCGGATCCTCCTTCTTACTCTTTTTGAAGACTGGAGTGACATTTGCTTTCCTCCAGTCCTCAGGCACCTCTCCCGTTTCCCAACACTTGGCAAAGATGATGGAGAGTGGTCCAGCAATGACCTCAGTCAGCTCCCTCAGCACCTGTGGGTGCATCCCATCTGGACCCATGGATTTATGGATGTCCAGATTGCCTAATTGCTCTCACCAGGTTTAATTCTAAGGAGGCCTTAGCTTTCCTAGTTGCCTCCCTACACCGTCTGACAACAGCCTTATATTCTCCCCAGGTGGCCAGACCCTCCTTCCATGATCTATAAACTCTCCTCTTTCACTTGAGCATATCCAGCAGTTCCCTGTTTAACCATACAGGTCTCCTGGTTCCCTTCCTTAACTTCCTACGTGTCGGGATGCTCTGATCTTGAGCCTGGTAGGAACAGTCCCTGAACACTAACCAACTATCTTGGGCCCCTTTACCTTCAAGCAGCCTTGCCTATGGGATTTCCCCTAGCAATTACCTGAAAAGGCCAAAGTTTGCCCTGCTGAGGTCCAGGCTTGCAATTCTGTTTGCTGTCCTGTTCCTGCCACATGATATCCCGAACTCCACCATCTCATGGGCTCTGCAACCAAGACAGCCCTCAACCTTTATCATTTCAACCAGACTCACCTTGTTAGTGAGGATGAGGTCCAGCTGTGCACCTCTCCTAGTTGACTCATCCACCATTTGCATCAGAAAGTTATCATCAGGGCACTGCAGGAACCTGCTAGACTGGCTGGCTGGCTGAGTAGCCCTTCCAGCAAACATCAGGGAAGTTAAAATCCCCCACCACAACCAGGACCTGTGATTGTGAGGCTGCTCTCAGCTGTCTGTAGAAGGCCTCATCAACTTCCTCATCCTGATCTGGTGACCTATAACAGATGCCCACAATAGTATCACCCTTGCCAGTTTGCCCCTTAATTCTCACCCATAGA
Organism: Patagioenas fasciata; assembly: GCF_037038585.1. Taxonomy (NCBI): domain Eukaryota; kingdom Metazoa; phylum Chordata; class Aves; order Columbiformes; family Columbidae; genus Patagioenas; species Patagioenas fasciata. The sequence continues at coordinate 35,686,900 of NC_092520.1, forward strand.
CTCTCAACTCGCTCCTCATCCATGTCTGGACAATACTCGACACATTATAGTTGCTCTCCCACGTAAAGAGCAACTCTACCACCATGCCTGGCTGGCCTGTCTTTCCTGAAAAGGACATAGCCATCCATGACCACATTCCAGTCATGTGTGCTGTCCCACTATGTCTCTGTAATTGCCACTAGGTCATAATCTCCTGCCCTAACACAGGTTTCTAACTCCTCCTACTTATTCCCCAAGATGCACGCATTGATGTACAGGCATTTCAAAGAGCGAGCTGAGCACGCCAATTTCACCCCAGGGGTATGGGAGGTCTCCCACCCTTCATGAACTCTAGAGTGATGCCCCACTGATGCAAGCTCAGCTACAACCCCATCCCCCTTCAAGTCTAGTTTAAAGCTCTCCAAATGAACCTTGCTAATTCCTGTCCCAGCATCCTTTTGCCCCTGTGAGATAAACCTTTCCCACATATCACTATTTGGACTGATGTCTTGTAAAACCAGACATTATGAAAGAACCTAAAGCCCTGCCTGTAGCAGCAGTATTGTAGCCAATTGTTTAGAGACTGAATTTTTCTTTTCCATCCCATATCATCACCCAAAACTGGAAGGAGGGAAGAAAAAATCACTTGAGCCCCAGACTCTTTTACCATCCATCCTAAAGCCTTGAAATCTTTTTTCATCCCCCTCAGACTGTGGGATGCAGCTTCTTCCCCATCTGTCTGGAAGATCAGCAATGGGTAGTAGTCTGTTGGGTGCACCAGGTTAGGGACCGTCATGGTGATGTCCCTGATCTTGGTTTCCAAGTACAGGAATTATAATTATAGAATATAATAGACAGGAATATTAATTATAGAATCTTCAAGGCAGCAAGTTACGTGTTCCTTACTGAGTGGGTGTCTAGCCATCTCTGCACAGCCCCTGCACAGTGATGTAAAAGGAGAAGCACACCAAACCTGTGGACAGCACAGAAAATTAATCAAGAGTCTTCTATGCAACTTTGAACTGAAAAAATAAAGACCACTTTGCATGAAATACACTTAGCTGAATTCTGTATTTGAATATTTGTGAGAATTATGTATGCAGCTAAATTTTGAAGTCTTTTTCAAAGGCAGAATCAAGATACTCCTTTGGTATTCCTCTCTGTAGTTTTTTTTTTTTTAAGTAGTTTAGTAAATAGCATATTTTAATTTTGACAGATTCTGTGAAATACAGAAAAAAAAATTCATTGTGAAAAGGGAGAGGACAACTGGTTATAAAAGAATATATGTTAAAAATTTTCAAAGACTGACATTTCAGAAATTTAACTGGCTTTTTATTCTGTGTTTATCTCAGATGACAAACCATTTAAATGAACACAATTGTATTTTATTTTTGGTTTCATTTATTCAACTTCTGTATCAGACACAGGCTGACATTTGGAGGTATCTATATCTTTACAACAATAGTTGTAAACTGAAGAATATCAGTGAAGGGATTGTTTATTAAAACAAACAAATAAGCGAACAAAACTAAACCCTAAAACCCACAAAAAAAAAAAAAAATCAGCCTTGCAGAAAACCTGGCAAACCAGCATGCAGCTAAATCAAAGAGGATATTTTTCCCTGTGTTTTTGACAGCACTTTGTCATGAGAAATTCTATGGGATCGCTGTTTCTGTATTCATTAGGTGCTTCTATGTGTTTTCTTTGAAATGGGGTGGTGGGATTGGAAATGCTCCACAGCTAGTCTGTCACTTTGATAAAATGGGTCATCAGTGGCATCTTTGCTAAAAGCTTGTTGCTGTTTTTAGTGCTGCATGTCCTTCTCCAGAGAAAGATGCAGCTTCGATTTCCACTGCCTCATGCCTGCTGTGTGACTGCAGCTATCTAAGTATTAGGATAGTGTTTGCTTTTGTACATCTTAAATTTTTCAAGGAGTTTGCCTTTTAAAGTAATTTTACAAAAAACACTATTAAGGAAGCATGGTATAGCATAAACACTATCTGGGATCTTTCATAGAATTTTCTTTTTTGCTTTCTGTCTTTCTTGTTCACCACACTGTAACATAGAAGAGAATTAATTCTTCCTTCAGTATCACCTACATACAACATGTTCACAAAGATGAGAAGAAAACCAAAAGGAAGCCAAAATCCTCTTCCAGACATGAGTCAATTATTCTTTTCTCGGGACTCAAATCAATGATTAGGTCAGTATATCAAACCAGCTTAAACGGTTTTCTGGTAATTCTGCTGAGTTTTGGTTCAGCAACAGAAATGTGTATTTGTTTTGTAACAAAGGATAGCTTCTGGCTGTAATAGAAATGTAAACATTTTCTGTTCTGTTGGACATGTTTTGGTGCTTTTTATTTTGAAAAGATCAAAAACTTAAGTACAGGAAGGTGTTGTTGCTGGAGGATGTTGCCTGTTGCACTTCTCTGTCCTGCGTGTGCCAAATGCACCCCTTCTGGGAATAATCAAGGAAAAAAATGGACAAAGAGATAAAGAAAGTGAAAATGAATGGAATCACAGAACTAGACCACTCTACGATTGCAGATACTCTGCATGAGTCACTCAGAGCTCAGATCACTAGCACAAAGAAGAAAGGAAGGGTAAAAGTTCTTCATTTGTTTTAAATTGGAATGGGAAATGATGATCTATTAATCTCATATTACATATAAATTTCTTCTGACTTCAATAAAAAGTGCTGCTACGCTGAACTGATAGAACCAGAAAAAGACGTAAAGGTGAAATAAAGGTAAAATTCTCTCAAACCACATCAAGGATTTGCAGCTGGAATAACGACTAGTTGCTGTTAACTGAGGAAAACCATGCCCCTATTAGGCATTCAGGTGGTGATAGATGGTCTGTGGAAACAATCTGGCTCATAGGGAAGAGAGCACCTTAGGCTCTAATGCAAGTAGGGACTTTGCCATTGATGGAAGGAAGAGGTGTTAATAAGGACAGAGAGTGAGTTGGGTCAGTTAGTCTTTGGTGGTTAACTGTATATTCATTTTGACAGTTTTCTGTCATGAACAGCAACACATCACGCAGTCAGAGCACAAGATGCCAGCAATACCATAGGAAGGTGAAACAACTTAGTGAGTCATGGATTTACTAGGATGGCTAATGCATGTGAGATTTGCTGCCCTATGGCCTTTCAGCTCTGAATCATGACATACGTGTGATACAGACTACACAAAATGGTGACAGCCATATGCCTGTGTAGGCAATCCTGTTCAGACTGTGGATATATTTGGCTGAAACAGTAATATGAAAGACTAAAAGCAGTGCAGTCAATCTATTTAGATGAAATGTTGGCCTGAATATTCTTGCAGTATTGGAACACAGTCTTGGGTAACAGGCAACGTTTTTGGAGGATGTGTAACACAACATATCCTGGGTCAGTTAGGGAAAAACATAATCGTATACAGAGAGTGCTAAGTAACCTGAATGATAATTCACTTAACATAGTGAAATGCATACAACAGAACAGAAAATACATCTCATTTAGTGATGACATGAATATGAGATATCACCATTTGAATAGTTACTGTATCTACCATATCGATATCATGTACACCCTACCTATATTATATCTACATATCTACCATATCTATATTATATCTACAATATAATATTCAGTTCAGCCACGGCAGAATCCAATAGTCATCAGTGTCCCATTCCTGTCATACCTAAATGCTTTAAAAAATATCCTGTGTGAATTCATTTATTGCTCAGTATTAGCATTTGGTCCTTTTTTTGGAATAACAGCAGCTGAAGTCATAAACATAATTAACTTTTGCTCACCAGTGTCTTCTGAGGGCTTGCAAAACTGCATAAAATGTGCAGTTGTTCAGGTTTATGCACCACTCCATGGAGTCAGTGCAATTCAGAGAGATTACAGTGTGTCCTGACTATTTCTTCATTTCACACAGGTGAGAAAACATGCTGTGGAGGCTGAAGAGGCACAACCTTTTTATTGCATTTATTCATCTGAAAACTGAACTGAACTAAATAACTAGGAGGTGACCACATAGGGCTTTAACATTTAACACCGAACACATTGAACCGAGTCTACACCAGCTGGCAACGAGCAAAGAGAGAAAACAGCAGTTAATCAGAAATCAAAATTATTGCCATATAATTATGAACAGACAGGAATTCTGTGCTTTTTAAACTTGACTGATACATTCATTCTGTGTGATAATTCTATATGTTTTACCTACCATTCTGTTGATGAGTTGGGTAGTTTAAGTTACACACCTGAAGTGCATACTAAAAGGAGTTACATTAAAATAGATGAGCTTATTCATTTTCAGAGAGCTGTGGGAGAGACATGTTTAAATATTCACAGCAGGTGGCACTACCTATTTCATTTCAAAATATTGCCAGGGAAAAGAAGAATCTAATAGCTATCTGATGTCAGGAAGGGGTTATAAAGAATATTATATCTGGTGTTGGCTTCAGACTTTCAAATAAACCAAGAAGACCCCCAGTGTCTGTATTTCATTTATATTCAGAGCTAACTGGTAACCTATTCCCTTTTGTTCCCTGTGTCATCCTTCCATACCTCCAGCCCCTGATGTCAAATATCCTTTCCAGGGTAAATGTCAGAGGAAAAAGGGAAATTTTTCTTACATGGAGAGTTCATTGCCTGCTCCTCCCTAACACTGGAATGTCAGCCATTGTTCTTTTTGGTTAAAACAAAAAGAAACACTGTTTTGTGTGTGTCGATTAAAAACATATTAAGAAGAATCACTGGGGTGAAATCAAACCACAGTCTTGGTATATGTGTTTATGGGAACACTCATAGATGTACTTTGTTCTTACACAGAAAGAACACTAGCCTCTGAGAAATGCTTTTACTTTTAAAAACCCTGTGCATGGATTATAGACAGTATGTGCTGTCACCTTGTAACACTGTGACAGAGCACTATCATTGTAAGTAACAGGCCATAAGCTTTGTACTGAGACTGCAAAAACCTCAGGACTGAGGCTCGCCAGGCCTGCTCTGCCTGAGCTTGTCTTGACCCACCTGCAGCATTTTTTCACTCAGGCCAGCAGTAACGCACTCTAACGCAATTCTGTAGTGTAGAGAAATGCGGACCTGGGATGACAGCAAAGTCATTGAGGGGTGGAGATGCAGGATGCAGTGTGGAGGAACACAGGAGGGGGACAAAAAGGCACAGGGTGCAGGCTGGCACTGGAGATCCCACATTGATAAACAATTCACCCATGGTCAGTTACAGAAATCCAGACCTGGAGCTGAACAAAACTGGGTTTAGGGGTGACAAAGATGGTAAATCCAGCTGTAGAGCAACGAAGAAAGAGCAGAGGTGGAAAAGCATGTTAGCAAACGAAGAAATAACCCCAAGTAGACCCTAAAGTAAGGAGAAAAACACCATCTGCATGAGCAACACGTTCCTCCAGGAAAAGGAATCCAGCTGCTGATGACTCACTGTTATGAAGCCCTCCACACACAACAGAATGAAACCACCAACTTTAGGACTTCAAGGAGCAATGGCAGGATGAGCACACGACCAGGAAAAGGGCTAGAAATTATGAAGTGCACATATAGCAATTCCAACCGTATTAATATTATTTTTTTTCTTTAAAAATAGTTTTGAACAAATAATGATTAGATTGTTAAGGTTTAGGTTATACTATCAAGAATTTATTGGCTTTATAAGTGTGCTTCATCTTTGCTCAAAATAAGATTTCAAGTATTACATTGTATATGCATTTAATGACTCTTACATTTTCACCAAAAGCACTCACAAGTAATTACAAAGAATGTCTGACAGCCTTGCCAATGAGAGTCCTCTCTCTTAACTGTGGTGAGAAAAATCAACCACTTTTCAAAAAGCTAGTAGAGCTAAAATGTCAATAATGATGGCTTATCTATGCTCTGTTTCCAATGTGCCTCAATTCTGATTGACAAGGATCATCTCAAAATTCAGGGTTTACTTCAGTTTCCACAACCTTCTTAGCACTTGACCTGTCAACATGAAAGACAACAAGTGTGCCAATTAGTGCGATATATTTCTATTAATTTCAGCATTAGCTGCAAAAATAGCTAGTCTGGACATTCTGGAACTACTGTGACTTGAGCATGTAATAAAACTGAGTATTGGATTAATCTAAATGGATCTTAATGATGCATATGAAAAAGAGTATAACTTTGGATATAAACATCTGGCTGATGACTGGTGAGGGATTGGTCAGTGTCCATTTGTATCACTGCCCAGTAGTAGATGGGGTCCAAACAGCCCATTTCATCATGATCCCGCGCCACTGACAGACACTGTTCTGCAGTTCTGTTTGGAGCAGTTTGTCCTTCTGGATGGAATTTGATCTCTGCAGTTAATGTCACTGTGGTACTGCTGGTGACCGTGATGGGGTAACATAGCGTCATCCACAAAGTGTTATGCAGACAAAGATTTGCATGCTATTTCTCTGAGGGAACCTTAAATAATCTTTGCATCTGATGCAGTTTTCCTCATTTCATTTTAGATAGTAAAATCATTCTGTGAGGAGATGATTTGCATAATTTTAGCTAGAAGTGAAAGTATGTATGGAACAAGGAGAGAAATTAATCTTGCAAAATACATATTGAGCCTTAGATCATGATATTTTTAAATCACAGTTGCTCATATTTTTTTATTATTTGTATTTTTCTTTTTTTTTTTTAATTTGATCTTATCTCATTAGACCAGTTTGATGTTATCCTTAGTTTTTCCTCATCTGATTAATTTCCATGTGCAAAACCTTAATACCACTGAAGACACAGTCCCACTGTTTTTAATGTAAGCAGGTTTTGACCCATTAAATATACAAAGCTTTAAACTGTCCATTTTACTAGACATTTTTTTCTTGGACTGTGAACCCCTGAGGTACTGTGCCAAGGTTAGGAAGCTGTGCATAGTTACTTTTGTGCTTTATAAAATGTTTAACATTTTCAGTGTATAAATCATTTTTAGCTTTACCTAATTTCAGAGCATAAAGGGCATGTCAAACTTTACTAAACCGAAGCCCCAGGAAACAGTCTATAACAATGATGGATTTTTATAATGATATAACCCTTAATGAATTATTGTAGTTCCTTAACAAGGTTTTAATAAGAAATTTCTTTTGCCAGCATGGTTATTAGTTCTCTCATCTGAATAGCCCTGGGCCTGTCTGCCATAGAAGAATTTTACAACAAAATATTTCTTTCTGTGTCTAACACACAATACTGCAAAACTCCAAGCCATTATTTGTTTGCTTATTTATTTATTTATTTACTTTGAAGGTCAGAGTTTTTGAATATGTAACTTGAAATGAAGATGTACTGAGTAAAAGACAACTGTTACTCATGTATAATGGAGGAATGCTCACTGCTGTTCAAACACTTTCCTGTATACATGGGTGTCTTGGAGGAATTAACTGCAGTACACCATCTCTTTACATGGAGTAGGGGCCTGTCTATGTCCTTATATGTATTGTTATGGATAAGTTGTACTCTTTGTTTAAGGCATTTCTACGTGTCTGAATAGTGTTTTGGATACTCTGATAGCCATTAGTATTTTTATTTTATTTGCAACATGTATACTTGTGAACATGTGTCAATGTGTGTGTACACATATTTACTGATGTCTACTTGAGACAATATAACTACATTTTTAAACTATAGCTTTAAAATGCTAAAATAGCATTAAACCTTCAAAATTGAGCATGTTAACAAATGCCTGTCCAATCTTTGTCCAGTCTTCTCATGTGTATATATTATGCTACAGTTATTAACTACTTGTTTAATTCAGAAGACACTAAACTAAAGCTGACTGCAAAGAGCTGCAGAAATAAAAAACTTGTGATGTTCACTGACTTCATGATATAATGTAGTATAGAATTTCTTGTCAACAAGTACAAAGCAATCAGCATGGTTAAAACAGCGGTAAATGCTCATATGCTGTGATGGACTCTAAATTCATGACTCCAATCCAAGAAAAGGATTTTGGAGTCATTGGATATTTCTCAGAAAACATCAGATCAATACTCAGCAGTGGTCACAAAGGCAAGCAGAATGTTAGTAATTATTAAGGAAGGATTTGAGAAGAAAATATGAAATACTATATAACCACAGAAATCCATAGAAATTCACTTTATGACAGTGCTTGCATCTTGAATACAATATACAGTTCTAATCCCTCATTTCAAAAGGATATATGAGAACCAAGAAAGGTACAGAAGATGGTGACAAGAATGATCAGAGATAAAAAATAGCTTATGTCCAAGGACACGTTGAATTCACTAGGAGTCATATGGGAAGAAAAAAAAAGAAAAGAAGAAGAAAGAAAAATAAAACAAAAGAATGACTGAGAAAGGCTGTAATAAAAACAAGAAAACAAACATAAACCAACCAACCAAACAAACAAAAAAACCCCAACCAAACTATAAAGTCAAAAGTGTCATGGAAAGGAAGAATATTTCTCATTCCACTAATCAACTGATTAAATTATTAGGTAGTAAGTCTACAAGTGACAGAAAGAAGCATTTTTTAACAGGTCACATAATTTCATTATGGAAGTGATTGCCACAGAATATTGTGGAGGTCACATGCATAAAAGGGTGTTAAAAAAAAAAGTGATTATACAAATTAATGAAAGAAAAGTCTGTCAAGAGCAATTAAATATGATGAAACGATTCCCCAGCTCAGGAAATCCTTAAAGGATATATTGCCAGAAGCTGGAAGGACATAACAAAGAAAGGGTTTATTCCAGTTTAGCATTATGAATTTTTTGTTTTGTTTTGGTTTGGTTTTTTTTTTAGCTTAGTTGGCTATGTTTATACTCTTTTCTTCAACATCTGTTACGGGCCAGTTCAGAGACAGGATGCTGAGTTAGATAGAATTTGGTCTTAAATGTTAGAGATGTTTTTATCTTTACATATTCTTTGCACAGATTAGAATCTTCAGAGAATGTGTTATAATTGCCTCTGTGCCTTGAAACTGTAATCATAAAGCAGTGCTAGGCAGTGTTGACACAAGGAACAAAAATATGTTTGTACAAGGTATCTTACACTGTATCTGTTTAAAGCCTGAAAAAAGTATCTGCTGATCATATGGGTGGATTGCTTTTTTTTTTTTTTTTTTCTCCCAAAATATATAACCTAGTAAAATTTGAAAAGATTTTAATTGAATGGAACAAAAAAAATCAATAACAATTTCTACCCTACATTGTAAGCATTGGCCCAAACCTTCACTTAAGTCTAAATTTGCCTTTTGTCCACATCTTCTGTATTCCAGACTGGATTAGAGACTGTGATTATGATTGTCTTTGGGAAATACCAAAAGAGAAAACTCAGTCTTCTTAAAGCAACACTCAGTCCAAATCCAAAACCATCATGGACAGATGTTCCTCCATATACCCCAGCTTTTGCCAAAAGATGGTGTGTCTACAGGGTTTTCTTTAGGAGCTACTTTAGCAACATGGCTGAGTAGAACTAAGTCCGTACGTAAGTTGCTGCCATTCATCAGCTAAAGTATTTTTCCCCATAATGGTTCTCAGAAATAGCTGTTTTAACAACACAATTTCAAATTTCTACTTGATCCAGACATCAAAAAACTGGAGATCTTTAAACAAATAACAGCTCACAAAATCGTGAGCACTGAGAATTAGAGGGAGATGCTATGGAGGTTCTCTATTACTAATGCTGTATGTAATTTATTTGGGAAAGTCATAAGAATTTCTGAAGGTCTAATTGAACAGGACAGCAATATGAGTTGAATATTATTGCATTAATTGTCAAGTTGGTAAATGAGCACTAAGATCCTGAATATTACTATCGGTAATGACTGCATTATCAGTCTGAAACCAAGTCTGTTTGAACATTTATTGTAAAAATGTAACCACCAATGGTAATTCATGAGCAGATCTTTGTAGGCAATAGGAGCCGCTGGGTTTCTGCACTGAGTGTAGCACAACCCCTATACACACAAAGTTTTCAATTTGTGAAAAAGTAATAGCCCCCCAGATAGGATTTGGGGATCTTTTTATAAAGACATACACTTTATTGCATGAAGTGAATTCTTGAACACAAATATAGCATTTTTTAGATTCATTTATAAAGTAGTGGACTTCATTGGGTTGGGCATCCCTTGTGATCTGCACTTTTCATTTGGTCAGAAAGAAGCTTGTTTAAAATCTTACAATGTGGTAGGGATTTTTTTGGTTTGTTTGGAGGTTTTTTTGCGGTTTTGGTTTCTTTCTGTGTACTCTTGTGCTGAAATGTATCGCTGATGTAGCCATATTGTATCACCACAATCTCTTCTTTCATTGGGCAAAAAGCATCTCAGTCTTAACACACGCTTTTTATACAGTGTGTTACACAGATAAAGTAGCCTGATATATACAACAGTAAGATCCTGAGTCATTCTGAACATTTCAAAGAAGAAATAAGTTCACCCCTAGCACAAGGGTCTTCTTATGTGATATGAATTTAATTTGAATAGAGAAGATGGATACGAATGTTTAACTCACACAGCTCAGGTAAGTACCCTGCCAACTTCACTACTTTTCTGCTAAGGTAGGCTACACTGTCTTGGACATCCTTAGAGCATGTTTGGTGTAGAGAGTGTCACTCTGAAATGACAGCTAAAAACAAGTGAAATCTGTATGAGAATCAGACTTCTGTAAGTCCTAGGCAAATTGTTAGCTCTAGAGCAACATCATTTATTGGTGGGTTAACCTCGTGGTGAGTTGACCTCAGAGGGCTGCTAGATGTCCACCCAGCAGCTCTCTCACTCTCCCTCCCCTGCAGGATAGGGGGAGAAACTAAGGCAAAAAATCTCATAGGTTAAGAGAATGACAGGGTGATCGTTCACCAATTATGATCACAGGAAAAACAGACCCAACCTGGGGAAAATGAATTTAATTTATTGACAATTAAAATAGATCTGGATAGTGAGAAACAAAACCCAAATACCTTCCCCCCCATATCCCTGTTTTCTCAGGCTCAGCTTTACTGTTTTGTTCCTGACTCATCTCCCAGGACCATGCTCCCCAGGTGGTGTCGAGCGATGCAGAATGGGGGGTTGGAGTCAGCCCATAATGGCTCCTTGCTGCTGCTTCTTCCACCTCACATTTTTCCTGTGTTTCAGTGAGGTCTTCTGTAAGGGCTCCAACTTCCTTCAAAGCATGTCCACCTGCTCCTGTGTAAGGTCCTCCACAGATTACATGGAAATAACCTGCTGCACCTTGGTCCTCTCCACAGGCTGCAGGGGAATCTCTGCTCTGACTGCTGGAGCACTTCCTCTCCTTCCTTTTTCTCTCAACTTGCTGTTCACAGTTTTGCTTTCACTCCTTACTACTGTGCAGTGCTTTGCCCTTTTTTAAACCTGTTTTCCCAGAGGTGCCACCACCTTCACTGAAGGGCTCAGCTGTGTCCTATGGTGAGTCTATTGGAGGCAGCTGGAACACCTGAGGGCAGCCCAGCCCCTCCTTAGAGAGGTCACTCCTGCACCCCTGTCAGCTGATGCCTGAACACCTGCACTGGTTACAGTTTCATGATGTTACAGGTGTCTTTGGTAGATATGTCAATTTAATCAGATCCTGTACTGCTTGAAATGAATACAGTGACACTCTGTTTTCACTCCGCTACACAGATACAATACATGAAACCTAAGGTTAGATGGGATGTCTATTTGAATATCTTTTTTTGTACTGAGTTTAGCTGAGACGGAGTTAATTTTCTTCATAGTAGACTGTTTGAATTTGTGATCAAAGAGTGTTGAAACACACTGACATTTTAGCTATTGCTGAGCAGTGGTTAAACAGCATCAAGGCTTTCTCTGTTTCTTACCCTGCTGCCCCAGAGAGTAGGCTGGGGGTGGGCAAGAGGCTGGCAGGAGACACAGTCAGGACAGCCAGCCGCAGCTGACCCAAGGGACATTCTTAACATGCAACATTGTGCTCAGCAATAAAACAGAGGGAAAGGTAATTGCTGTTCATTGTTCTGCTGGTAGAAGGTAGTGACTTCCTTTGCATCACCTGTTAATTCTTTTTTTCTTTACTTATCAAACTATCCTTATCTCAAAGAATGAGGTTTTTTGTTTGTTTGTGGGGGTTTTTATTTGTTTTTCTTGTATCTTGCAATTCTATTCCCCATCCTGCTGGGGGGAGCAAGTGAGTGACTGGGTGATGGCTTGGTTGCCAGCTCATGTCAATCCAGAACATTTCTGCTGAATTTAAGTATCAGAATTCAAGCACCTTTGAAAACGTGGGCAGAAAACTGGTCAGATTTTTGTGAAAGCAAAAATATTATGACATCTGAGACAGTTGTCTCTGCAGTAGATGCTCTATTCTTCCTTTTTAGTGAAAGGAAAGAAGTAGAGACTGATAGGACATGATTCATATGATCAGTGCACATAAGACTGATCTAGCAGGTATCTTATTCATAGATTTATTTTGGTTCTAGGTTCTGACTTGGGTAAGAATACAAGACCAGCCATAGTTTGCTGCTTAGGTTACACACAAAATAAAGCAGAAATATAAGTAAGTCTCTTAAAAAAAATTTTGGCTCTGAAAAAAATGTTCAGTTCCTGCTGTATGCAGACCTGCATGTTGACTCTTTTATGGTTCAGCAATCCTAGTTGGATGAATTTATATTTGTATTATCAATTATATATAACAACCAGGGTTGAGCAAATATATTACATTTTACATCAAGAAGTCATTTTTGCAAAGCATTCTATCAGAAAAGTGATTCAGATACTTCAGTACTAATGCCTGTTCAATTACAAATTTTTCAAAGGGAAAACTTTAAGGGGTAAGTGCAAATTGTTAACACAGAGCATTATAAGGACTTGCTAATACACACACTTGAAGATCAAGTATGTGTCACCAACATGAGACTTCATTTTATAGTTTAGGCCTTTTTTGTGTCTTATTTGGGTCAAATTTATGTGAGAAATTTGCATAAGTCAGGAGAGATCTTTGTAATATGATTCATCATAACTCATTAAGGCCTTTGTTTCCATATACATAAATGAACTATATTGATGTAAAACACAAATGATTGCACTTGATTGACCCTGAAGTTATACATTCTTGATAAAAAAGGATGGAACATCTTGAAAGCCATATGCCAACAGATGTAGAGGAGATGAATACCAATATAAATATGGTGATTATTTCTGGTCAGCAATGTGAGCAGCAAATTTTAAAAGCATGCAAGCAGAGAAGGTGAGAAGACAAGATTAAAAGGCAAGAATATTGATCTAATCCTGCAGCTTTGTGTTTCAGCACATCATTCACTTTTAGCTCTCTGTCTCAGTGGCAACCAGATTGAAAAGCCTTAGCTTTTTTTCTCTATTTTATGGCTACCTCTCTATACACAAAGACTTTTTTTTTTGCTAAGGATGATGGAGAATAGACTCGACATCCTTTAAGGCAGAACAGAAACATGGTATTCTCTTAAAAAAATATTAATGTAGTATCTTTATTAAATAAGTTAAGTTTGATTGTACACAGATGTATTTTAATATTCATAATTGGAGTAATTTCCTATACCAATGTTTTTCAGTAATATGTATATATATGTGCATAAATGTATATCTATGTAAATTTTATATAAAAATATTTGCAAAATATGAAATATATATATTAATATATAAATATAACGAATAATAAGGATAATAAACAATAAAAGCTGAGCAAGAGAGGAAGTGGAAAGAAGCCTAATCACTTAGGATCTTTACTGATACGTTATTAAGCATACTAGACAATCTGCGATACTGCAATTTGAATTAACTACTTGGTGGAGGATCTGACTATGTGACTATTTTCCAAGTACAATGCTCTAACAAAGTATTTGAGGTCTGACCTGGACCTCTTGTATTTTGTCGGTACCATCTATCCCAGCTGAGTTAAAGAGATGTTTCCCACTGGCTGGGTCAGTAGCAGCTGTCATAAGCATTTCTCAGTCAGCAGGAGTCATTCTTGAGCCAGTGGGAGCTGTCACAAAGCATTCTGACATAACATGCATCATGCTGGAAGTGAGACTGACCTCTTCAACCTCTCTTGCTATTATATGCAGATAATCAGGTCACTCCACCCATCTGGTAGCTCACATTGAGCTCATCTCAGTCATTCAACCCCTGATGTTACTGGTCTGACTATATTTTCAGGTGAAACAACTAAATATCTGTGAAACTTTGACCAAATCAATGAGATTATACTAGTGTGTAATTATTGTGGACTGCAGAATATGGTCCTTTATATCACACCATTTTACCCTGCAAGTCATCAAAAGGGGAGTTTGGGTGGCATTTGAAAAGACTGCATAATAACAGCAGATGCTCAGTTATGTGCAAAGTATCTGACACACTAAGTGTCTAGTCCTGAAAGTGCCCTGAGTTTGGCAAGTAGGGACTTTTGACAGAGTTTTCTGTGCAAAAACCTTTCACGCTGTTGGAGGGTCAAGTGTTGAAGAAAAGACTACTCAGTGGATGTTTTACTCTCTGCAGTAGGTGATGGATAATACTGAAAAAATTGATGTATTTTACCTCTGCCTAAGTTTGCAACCATGAATTCTTTTGTGAAGGAAGTGCCTGAGCTTTCTCTTTCAAAAAAGAATAGTGGTCACTACTTTTAAAGTAACTATTCATGCTACTTTGCTTTATCCAGTAGTTCCTGGCTATACTATAGCTGAATGCTGAACATTCACACAGAACATGAGACACTGTTGCCCTAAATTTCCTTTGTGATTCAAGGGAATCAAACCCCACAAAGCCTATTGTGCAGAAACACTTCTACCTAAAGTACTACCTGGGAACAACATGAGTATGAGTGAGAGGAAGCTCTTTACTGCTCCTTTAAAAGTGGCTTCCCTGTGCCATATGTTTAAAGACAAATCAGATAGACAGGTACAGTCTGCACTACTGGGAGGGCCTGAACAGGGCTCACAACTTCGAAGCTTTTTTCAGAGTGTGATACTTATATATATCTCATCTCACAACACACAGGCTGTGGAAGTGAGACTTCTGTACCTTTACCTAGTAGTAGGCTAAAGCATCTCCAAGTGTAACATCTATATCTCCCACAGCAGAACTCTGAAGATCAGTCCCTGGGACATCTGCAGTAGTCAGTTTCAACTTCTGTTGTTGAAGTTATTTCAATTTCACATGTAGAGATTACAGAGTACATGGTCCCTGAGATAGTGTGAGAGCACGTGTCACTCTGTGACCTAATGACAAGTCACAGTGTGTGTGATGAAGGAGGAATACCTTTCATATGCCTTTATAAATATATATATTTAGGATAATCTTTCGCTGGATTATGAATGAGGACTCTGCTCTTCTTAGTCACATGGAAAGTTCAGATCCAGAAAGGCAAAAAGATAAATGATCCCTGGTTTTCCACTTCCAACATCTCTGTTCTCACTGTTACTGTTGAAAGCTAAAAATAAATAGAATATGAAGCTTCAGGAGCTTTCTTTTGTGTGGTCCTTTTCAACATCAGCTGTGTATATGACTGAAGACTGTGACACATGCTCAGGAAGATACTGTTTGGTAGGTAATGAAAGGGACAAAAAGTATTACAAAGTGTTTTTTTTAAGGCAAGGTATTGGATTTCATGACACAGACTTGGTCCTAGTTCTGTAGAAAGTGAGACCAACGTGACTTCTGTTTGGTAGAGGATTCTGCTACAGTACCTGGAGGCACAGCGAGAATGAGGAGACCAGGACATAACGGTGAGATGTGATCATGAACTGGATTAATATTAAGATTCTGTGCATAACCTTCCTTCTTTTGGTACTTGGTCATACAATGGTTTGTATTTTCTTGTTTTATTTGGTTGTAACTAGTAGCATATTCCAATACATTCCACCACTGGCTTCTATACCAGTCTCTTTGCTCTAAATTAAATATTTTGTCTCCCATTTGAGATCCAAGTTTATATAATTCATCTCTATATTAAATTTCTCTCTGGACTGTAGGTTTTATGTGGTCTTCTATAGTTCTATACACTGTCTCTTGCTTCTCCCCTTTCAAGAATATTCAGTGTATTCCTCATTGTCTCACCATCCAGTGGTTGTGTTTTCAAAGGAAAATTAGCCCAGATGTCAGATTTTAATGGAAAGCAAACTCTGCTATTCAGACTGATTACCAATCCCTGCTTTTGGGAACAGATCTGAGGCATTCTTCATGTTTCTGAATGACAGACTAAAACAGGAGTCCAACATGGTTGATCAAATCTCTTTCCATTCTTTTAGCCTACAATGAAGCAGCATGTGCTAAATAATCCCTATCCTAAAAATTCATTGAGCAAGCAAACAAAAACAAGTTCCAAAACCCTAGAACAAAACTGGAGGAGAACAAATTATATAAGCATAAAAATCAACCAAAAAAAATCTCTTCATTCTCTTCCCTGACCCCATAATGTTCAAGCAGATATATTTTAATGAGATTACGCTCCTTCCTTCTACTTAATTTTATTAAATGTTTTTTATTAATTACTCAATGTACACCATATAGACAGGAAATGTGTGTTCAAGGACCACTGAACACTGAATTTTCTGAGTGCATCACAATTACAGAATCATCTGTACTTTGAATCACTGTGTAAATTTTCTATGTTCAGCAGCTTTGTACAAATCTTGATTCCTGCATGTGTTGAAATGGTAATGAATGTTGTTTTTGTCATTCAGCCACTGTGACTGCATGTGACCACCATGAACTTTTCATTTCACCATCATGTGAAAATGCATTTTTCTTATTCTGTATTACCATCAAAAACTTGTCACTGTAGATTTACTGTGATGACATACAGGAGTAACAAATTAATGTTTGAAAACCACAGAACAATGTAGCTGACAGGCTGCAGAAAGGCACAATGCAAACAAAAGAAAGACTTTACTTGTTTTATCTTACTTTTTATTAGCTTCATTTGTTTTCATTTCTTAAACTCCGATTATATCTTTAGCACATTTAAAAGGTCACATGGATGGCTTAACCAGTATTATAGACCAATAATTCTGTCACAATTAGCATTAGACTTCCTGGAACTAATTAGGCTACAAGGGATCTCTGGAGTTTATTTAGTCCAATGTCCTGCACAAGGGTCAACTTGGAAATGAGATCAGGTTACTCCAGCCTTCGTCCAGCCATTATCCAAGCAACTTGTTGCAGAATTAACTATTCTTTGTGTCAAAGGTGTTGCCTGTATCTCATTGGAATTTCCTTTGCTGTGACAAGTCGTTGTTACCTCCCAGTCTTTGTCTGTCACCCTCTGTGAAGAACATGGCTCCCTCTGTTTTTTAACCCCCATTAGACAGAAGAGGAAGACTCCAATCACATCCCTCCATAGTCTTTCTTTTATATAACTATCTATATATATCTCTTTGCATCCCTTAAAATTACAAGCCTACCTCAACTGAAGTTAAATTTTCTGAGCTGCCACACACCTGAAAATTACTTGGATCAGAATGTCTCTACATCATGAAACTTGATTGTCCAGGTTAATGTCTTAATTTTGTACCTCAGGCCCATCCTTTAATCATATTTTGGGAGGCTAATTTCCTACATGGGTGAATGAATTGTCTCAGAAAAAACACCATACTTCAGGAAAAAATATGTCTGTTTTACCTATTGTATGTTTTCAAGATATCCGAATAATCTATTGCTGTTTAATTGTTGTTTAACACTATCCATTCTGATACCTGTTATATGTGATTAGATGGACATGCGTTGTAGTCCAGTATCTCAATGTTTTGAAAACATCTCATTACTTACAGAAAGCTGGGAATTAAATAAAATTAGTCATAGTGTTGCAGATCGGTCTAAAAAGGAAACAAATTGATGAAAATTAAGCACATGATATTCTGGAAGAAAAATGCACAGGAGGAGGTAAAATGAACAATTTTTTTCTAGAATAGGGAAGAACACAGGTTCTTCAAACAGTTTAAAATGATCAATTTTAAAGTTATTAGTCGAGTGATTGCTTTTCATCCTTTCAGGATGCTCTGAATTATATACAAAAAAGTCTTTCTAAGCATAACTTCATATTCAGAGTGTAATGTCCTTAGGTTGATCACCACAAACCATACCAGAAAAAAATTCCCTGGTGACTGGCATGTATAAGTCTACTACAATGTGCCCGGAATTCTGTCACTGTTGATGTAGGCATTAAACACCTGTGCTTACTGCTACACTTAGGCTAAACAAATGGAGTGTTGTAAATCGTGTTTCAGAACACTGTAATTTTGAATGCACCAGAGTTCCTCAGCACTTTCTTCAGCTAGCACAGTCATGTCAATCATCCACCTTTTGGTACATCAGGGTTTTCATTAGTTCTGTAACTTCCTGACCTTGTGCCAGACTTGAGCAGACAGGTAGTTCATAACCCTTTACTGTCAGAATTAGCATTCATGATACTACTTAAACTGCAGAGCAAATTTAGAGTTCATTATTAAATGAGGCATATGTTACTACACTTATAACTGATTCAGCCTAGTTATTTTTAGTTTGACCTTTTCTGTATTCATCAAATCAGCTTTGAAATAGACATTGAGGTACCCTTTACTGCTAGTTATAAAAATTTTCTTTTTTTTTTTCTTTTTTTTTTTTTTTTTTAAATGGAGTTTTCTGGTGAATTCTCATACATCAGTACTTTAGTGATATACTAAACACCTTACTGTTAGCTTAAGTAAAAACAAGATAAGATGGAATCACACGGATGTTAATGATCATATTCTTCAGCTTTATCATCCCTCTTTGCCTTTACTACTATGCTGAGAACCGGAAGGCTAGCACTGTCACTTCAGAATGGGATGGAAACCTCCACTAAGTATGACAAAAATGTGCGAATGTAAGAGTATGACATTATTGAAGTGCATTTAGCCTTAGTGTAGTTCCACAGATAAAATTTCCCAATTATTATTCTGATTTTCTGACTATCCTGTCCTCCTTCTCCTGCGGTAAGGCACTGAGAACAGAGACACTAAAAATTCAAACCCACTGGAACATGACAGGCTTAAGAACAGCTTATTGTCATTTTCCTTTCACTGTCTCATTTTTCTAAATTTTAACATGGAAAAGACTCCCAGCTGAAAATAATTTTAAATTCTATAATCTTATTAGGCACCACAAATCATAAATCCTCAATTTTTATATATTTTTTTTAAAACCTAAAAAAGTCTCACGTGTTATCAATGATGCCCTCACTGATTGGTTTTCACTAATATAAAAGGATAAATGTTCCCATAATACATTAGAACATATATTTATGAAAATACTATTATACTGACAAACCATAATACTAGCAGATATATTCAAAACTGATCTATTTAAATATGTAGGAGTAGAAAAGAAGTTTTGATTTAGAAAGATTTTAAATACATATATTACTTTGTGCTTCACCTCACAGAATGGTTAGAATTTGAAGGGACCTCTGGAGATCATCTAGTCCAAAACCTGAAGTTCTAAGAACAGCATGTGACTGTTTACATGTTTGTAGACATGCAAATACTTAAAAACTTACTGAAGAAAGGTCAAAACCTTCACTATTTTTTTTTTTTTTTTTTTTTTTTTGTTAACAAATACAACCAATCTTGTAATTAGAAAATGTGCAAGTATATTGGACAAAAGTTTTAGAGGTATTTAAATATTCAGCTCCCACTGAAGTAAATGGGAGCTGATTAATAGCTTTCAAAAGCCTAGTCAGCACTATCATTACCCTTATGGACCATTAAGGTGTGGAAACTACTGCATTTTGTGTTGAATAGAGAGTTCAAAAATTGCATCCTCCCTTATTTCTTTACTGGTAGGCACAGGGCTCACTTATTGTCACATGATAATATTGTACCTTATGAGCATGGTTGTGTTATGCAACTGCATACAAAACCACTTTATTGAAGTAACCCTTTGTGGTACCTGGAAAACAAATCACAAAACCTGCAAGAATTGTAACACTGAAGTGTCCTGTTTGAACTTTGGGTTCTTCTAAAAAGTAACAGTAACTCATTCTCTTAGCAAAGCTGTCTAATACTGCTGTATGTCATAATCTGTTGTCTGCATGAAAGGGATGAAGACTATAGTTCATATCCAGCGTGATGAATTTAGGAACCTACTTAAGACAGACTTAAGACTCACCCTCTGGAAGAGTTCAGGGGCGTTGACCTTTCTTGAGAGACTTGAGGAGGAAGCGTGTATGAAAATTAGATGAGTAAGACGACCTTCCTTTAGGATAGCTAGTTTTCCTCCCAGTGCTATACAGTTGAACTATAGATGGGTTCTCAGCTAAGTCAGGTGCTTAGTATAGTTACACTGAACCTGGCAAACAGCCTTCATAAAGAAGACATGCTGTGGTATAAACAGGGAAGAGACACACTGGGGCAGAGCTTGCTGAGCAAGTTTCTTATCTGGGGAACCTGGTCATAGACATAACTATTCTTTCACATGAATCAATTTGCAGAAAGAGAACAATTAATGATTACCCTCCATTTCATTTACCTAACTTGACATTTTGGTTGTATTCTTGCCTCTAACACTCTTTTTGTGACTAGTCAAGTACTCAATGAAGATGCTTTTGCTGTGTTAAGCAGAGGTAAGCAGGTTGATTTTCTGCACAAATTATTTTTTTCTGATTTCTTTTTTAGCTCTGTATATTTATTACATTCTACATTCTGAGGACTATTTTGCACCTTTTAATAGATGTTGGAAGCTCCCACAATACTTTAAGTGCCATAGTAAAAAGCTAAGTATTATACAACATTCAGCATAAAACATGGCACAGTTTCCTTTACCTTCTGACAACATTTGTGTATGTGTTACTAAGTGTTATTGTTCAGCCTTCTAGAAGGTTTCAACTTAATAACATATATTAAGCTTCATAACCACTTGAAGACGTGCAAGAATTATTATTAATAGAGCACTGTTTATGGAGCTTTGCTAACATTTTTATTTCCTTTAAGTTCTACAGAAAGATTCTAATACATACAAAAGTAAAACTTGTGAAAATCAAAGATGGAGGAGTGTGTTTGTGATTTAGGTACCCAATGTAATTTGCTTTCATTTAAGAATCCACCTTTACCATCAGCACAGCCCAGAAGGGCACTCTAGGGTTCTTCATTTAAGCTTATTGTCATAAATTCCAGAGGGAACAAAGGAAAATCTTGGAGTGTACACTGCAGACACAGCCCTCCAAGCTTTGTTGGAAGATAGAGGCTCAGGTTTTCTATCTGGTTCTGCTCTTTCCTTGGTTGCTCCTTTACACAATATTTACATGGAATTTAGGTGAACAGGTTCTCAGATCCAGACTGAGTCTAGCTTTAGGTGGGTGCTAAGCACAGAACAGGTGTTGCGAAAGAACTTAAATTCAGGGATCCTGTCAAATCTCAGACCAAGGTAGGGGAAACTTAAAATTATTTGCTGTTTGAAAGCAGATGAATTCGATTGCTTCTTGGGTTTTAGACAGTCTTGAAAAGATCTCAACCATAAAGCTTATGGGCAGACACGAGAATTTTTTTTTTTTTCCCATTTGTAGAAAATATTAACAAATTACATGAGTGCTTCCCTACTCAAATTTTGGAGGATAATATATTTTCCCTACATTTTAAATTAAAATAAGAATGCAGATTTCTAGAAAAATACAAACATAGATATGAGTCTTGTAGCAGACACAGTACAAGCTATATTTGCCCATGCTGTGTTATACAACAATCAAAGGAGGATCTCCTTTCAGAACAATGAGAAGTACTGGCACTAATATTAAACTTTAAATGAGATGCCACATCTGGTGTTTCAGCACAGAAACAAAGTGCTTACTGGTCTGAACTGATTATCCAAACTTATAATACTGAAAAAATCCCAAACAATAAGGACTATTCACTGGTCCTTTTTGGGACCAAGAAAAATCTATGTCCACTTGAACTAAAGAATCCTGACTACTGGTTATCTTTTTCTTAAATTACTTATCTCATAGATAATAGGTTTTTTATTTCAGATCATCTGAATATTCAGCTAATATCAGCTAAAGAATATTAAACAATACCTGCTTTTAATTTTGTTGGGGGCTCCTTGAAAATTGCCAGAGGCTTCAGACTGCTTTTTTCCACTGGCCTAATATTTTTATTTGATTAATGCTTACTTTCCCTTAGTCTAGTCTTGACTTGCAAACATCAAAAAATTAAAATCCACTACCTCCACAGTAAAGAATATTTGTACCATATTCTGCCTGAACTTCACTCCAAACTTCTATCCACTGTTTTATTTACACTTCATAGCCTTAATGAGGTCTTATATCAGGTAAGTCAGCTCTCTGCCACGAAGACAAGGCAGAAAATATAGTTGTTTCAGTTTTTTTTTACCATAAGATATTATATACAGTCCTTGAATACATTTTACTTGAACATAATCAAACAGCTTTTTATAGCCCTACACCTTCATGCTTCTGTTGCTTCTTCTTTATTTCTTAATTTGGAGGAAAATGCAGTTTCTGGAAAAAAAAAAAAAGAAAATAAAAACAAAAAGAAACCCAGACCAAATAAAACAACCAACCAACCAACCACAACAAAAAAACCTACAAAAACAAACAAACAAAAAAAACCAACACCCACCCAACCAAACAAAAATAAATGAACACTGAACAACTGTCTTAGAAACTATTCCATTTTTCTTCAGAAAAGAAGTGTGGAGAAAACAAAACGTCATCTTTGCTTTCGTCAAAAACCAGAGCATTTTGACTTACCACCATAGAGAGAAGGAATCTTTCCCTGTTCAGTCCAACGTTGACACATCTTCCCAAGGTGCTCTGGTACCCTAGAGTCCTGCCCCTTCTTCTCGTCTCCATTCTGCTCTGTGGCTGGTTGCATACCACCCTCCCTCACATTGCAGCCTTCATTTTCCCTGAAGCGACACCATGTCACAGGTAACCCATGAAGAAATCCTGGTTTCCCAAAGAGAATTAAAGCAGAAGGCAATTGAACTTGAACTCATACGAAGAATCATAGCGATGCAGAATGCGGAAGCTGAACCAGTGTAGAATAAAACATTCTGTTATTGCTTAAAGCTTATGTGTAAAGCTTACTGCATTAACAACAACAAAAAACCACTTAGTTTTACTTTTCTTCTGTGACAAAAAACATCTGAAACATTTATGGTACAGGCATTCTGTACCATAGCTTTTTTTTCATAGGTGTGGTAGTAAGAGCTTTACAACCTCACATCATAGGCTTCAGCTATAGCTCTTTCAGTGAATTTCCTTGTGTGCTCAGACTAGAGCTCCAGGAGCTGGGAATCACTCAGCAGTGGGAGGTAATGCAGTGAGCGAAAAGCTAACACAAAGTGCTTGTTGCTAAGCTGTCTCAAAGATGAGACCTCTGTTCAGGTTTCAAAGATAATTAGTTTTATTTATTTATTTATTTATTTATTTATTTATTTATTTATTTATTTATTTATTTATTTATAATTTACCCCTCTCTTTTAACATAGATGAAGGAGAGCGATGTGAGAAACCAGTGGAATGCCAAAAGTCTCTACTACAAAGTCATGAGTTTTAGGGTATTATATCCTTTTTCTCTCCATCTTATGCAGCAGATTCCCCAAGTTTGCTCCTGAAGAAGCGATGAACACATCTGTCTGGGGGCTGCCTCCAAGCAAATCTCTAGGAGTTGAGCTGAGGACAGAATAACTTGCAGAAATCAAGCCTCCAGCTCAAACCTTGCTGACTTTGCTAACAGATTCTTCAAAATTGGATTGAAGCCAGACTTCAAAGAGGAAGCCAAGTTCAAAAATAAGCTTTTTTTTTTTTTTTTTACATTCAGAGTGGATTTTAAAAGTTTACCTGATCTAAAGCATTGAGGGTTTTTATGACACCAGTTTCACTTTGAAGTCCAGATGCTAGACAAGGTGCATCAGTTTCAAAGTGTCTGTAGGCATAGGCAGAGCTGACTGGGGTCCAAATACCAGGATGTAGGAGCAATGAATGTTTCATGTGCCTACATGGATTTTTTTCTTGGTTTTTCTTAGCGTTGGAGTGAAACTTGTGATTTGGAAGACAAGGAAGTATCAGCATCAGAAGATTTAGAATAATCAGGTAACTTTAAGGACAGCAGATGAGAACAAAACTATGTTTGTCATTCCTAAATGTGATAGTCACTTGTAAACTGTGAACACATTCATTTCTGGGAATCATAAGGTTGGGTTCTACTCCTCTTAAGATCAGTTACAGTGGTAATTTTTCTTTTTCTATTCCCAACTACCATATGGGAAACATATCCACTTAACTTGTTCTGTTGAAGGGGAAGCTGCCTATCATACTTGTATATTTAAAAGTTCTCCTCTGGGAGTTATTTGAAAACACAAGGAAGATATTCCCACCTTTTCCCACAAAATTAAATTGATTTCCAATAAGGTCTCCAAGCAGTTGGTTCAGAACTTAAATTTTACAAAGTTGAAAAAGTTAAGAAGAAAGATTAAAGCCTCAGATCAATCCAACGTCTTTAGCAACCACCTCCAATTTTTCTTCCAGAAACAAAAAGCTATAGGTAAAATAGAACTTTCAATGGAACGTAGATATTTTTAAATCAAATTGCATGGCAGGTTCTCTAGTATTTTGTAAGTTTGATTTTTTTAAGGGATCAGGATCATCCTGAATTCCTCCCTATGAAAAGTGCATGATCATAATCAGCTCTGCAAGAATGATCAAACATTTCAGGACTTTGAGTTTTACTGAATCATTACTTTTTCTGAGTTAAGTTTTACATGTTTTCTCATTTAAAACAATTCCACTTGCCTTGCATTGAAATGTCTACTTCTGCCTTTTGTCAGCAGACTGAAAGCTGTATACTCACACAGAAGACTGCCAGACCTGCTATATTGGTTGAAATAGATCCACTCCTCAGGCACTGAATGCTCGTGTATAATTTATACAGGCATAATGTGTAGCCACACATCAGTCATACAAGCAGAAAAGCCTTTTTTTGAACCAATATTTCTAAGTTAAAATGGAAGGAAATCATATAATTCTAAGTAAGATGGGGAGGTTAGGTTAAGTGACTGTGTTTCTTATTATAAATGCTCAGAAACAGCAAAAAATGCCAGTGCATTTTTTTCTACATGAAAATACAAAAAAAAAAAAAAAAAAAGAAGTCAAGTCTCTGTCTATTGATGCTCTCTGCCATGTTCCTGCTGGTCAGATAAACTGCTTACGAGGAAAGCTTTCTATTCCTCTTTCTAGCATTGACCATTGCACACTGGTTTGGCCACCTCATTCCTTCTTTACCTGAAGTATCTATCCCATTCTCGTTCTTATCTTCACTTTTTCAACTTTAGACTTTTTGAACCTTTTACTTTTTAAGCATTTCTTCTCTCCATTTTATTTTCAGCTCTATAATATTTATTCTCCAAACTATCTTTTATTTCAGTATTTTCCCTTCTGCTCTCCTTCCATTGGTTAACAGTACCTTAATAGAATGGTTTCCAGAAACAAATCTGAACAATAGTCTTCATGTGTAGAAACTTGTTATTCCTCTTTCTGTGTGCAGATCTCTGTGCCTTATTTCCCCAAAACTTTCTTCAGTCATCCTCCCTCCCTCTCTCCCTTTCCCGCTCCCCCGTTTTTATCTCTGATCAAACCTTTCTGATATTAAGTGTTCACTGTAGTCCTCTCTCAACAGTTACCCTTACACAAAGCCACCCTGTGTATTCTTTGGGAGGTTTGTCTGGAGATCTGCATTTTCTTGAAGTATTGTGCCTGATGTAATCCTATTAAACAGCATGAGATCATGCAATTATCTTATACAAACCTCTGCCTACAAGCACAAAATCTAGTCCTAATTTAAAATGCTTAATTGTTAGGTGTACTTGTGACTTGCAGTTTAACCAGCCTCTCTCTAAGAAGAGCATTAGTGTGAGAGGCTCTAACCACAAGCAAGGTTGCTAAAATGCTCTGTTTTAATTACTTGTCAGCCATAAGTAGGACTTTATTAGAAGAATTTTCTACTTTCTCTAGAAAATTACAATTTTTGGCCAGAATAGAAGTATATTATCTACAGTTATAATTCATTTTTTTTCAGATGAACACAGGTATCATAATGATAAGCTGTTGCCTTTCACTTTGTGGTTGAAATAGTCATGTTTCCATTTCCATTCTATTTAATGGATACCTGTCAAGATACCCAGTGTTATGATCCATTGTAGCCAAAGAATATCCTTAAAAAAAAAAAAAAAAAAAAAAAAAAAAGCAAAGAAAGAAAGAAAAAAGAAACAAACAGAAAGGAAAAAGAAAAGGAAAGGGGGAAGAAAAAGGGAAAGAAAAATGAAAACATAGAAAAAAAAGGAAAAGAAGAAGAATAAAAGAAAAAGAGCCTGTAACATATCATAGGCAATAGCCTACAACAGTGTCTGGAGGAAAAAGAATAATGAAACAGCAGTGCTATGATGCCTAAATAATATATCACAACACAGAGGTGTTAGTGGTAGCATCACCCAAAACATTTTTGGTGATTTTTTTTTTCATCTAGAAGTCCAACATTTGTAAGGGATGAAAAATAAAAAAAAATTCTAAGTCTTCCTATGATACTTAATTTATCAAGTTAAAAACAGACTTTATTTTGTCTGATCCTGTTGTATCTCTAGGGAACAATTGGCTGTGAAAAAAATAAGCAGCAACAAATAGAACAAAGCATAAGCATTTTTTTCATGAATGTCACTACAAAGATAGCTGAAAAATGATGAGGTAGGTTGTTCATTTTATAGAATCACAGAATAGCCCAGGTTGGAAGTGCCTTGTCCAACCACATCTTGAAAACTTCCTACAATGAAAACCCTACCACGTCCCTGGGGAGGTTGTTCCAATGAATGATCGTACTTACTGTAAAAAGTTTCTTACTTATGTAGAGATGGAACCTCTCCCAGTGCAGCTTGCACTCTTTGCCTCGTCTTCTCTGTCTGCTCATCAAGAAAAGAGAGCTTCCATCCCCTTTGTAGCTATTGTTTAAGTACTGGAATGCTGTGAGGAGGTTCCCCCTGAGCCTTCAAAGAGATCTGATTCCTTCAGTCTTTTCTCAAAGGCTGGGTTGTCCAGCTCTTCAATAATCATTGTGGCCCTCCTTTGGACCCTCTTCAGTCTTTCTGCATCTTTCTTGAATTGTGAGGACCAGAACTGGACACAGTACTCCAGGTGCAACCTGATAGCTGCTGAGTAGAGTAATTCTAAGGTAGGGATATCAAACTCATCTTCACCAGGGGCCACATCAGCCTCATCGTTCCCTTCAAAGGACCGAATGTAATTTCAGGACTGTATAGATTACATTCAGCCCTTTGAAGGCAACCGCGAGGCTGATGTGCTCCCCAGGGAAAATGAGTTTGACACCCTTGTTCTAAGGTAATGCAAATAGTTGCTGTAAATGATACGTCAACATTTAACAGGGAGCAGGAGGATGACATTGTAGCTGGAAAAGAAACCAGTATAAAATAATCTAAAAGACCCAGAATAAATAGAATAAAACTTCCATATTTTATTTCAGATTTTATTGCATTCTGCGGTTCATTTCTTTTCCTTTGATGTATCTCTATCCTTATATCCTCAGAAATATTATGATTTTTTCTGTGTGGCTATTTTGTAAATTTATATGAACCTTCATGTTTCATTCTTTGAATTCAAATACAATATGGTTGTTGCTTCATAAATAAATATAATAATAGAGGTAAGAGTGTGTATCTGTAGAGAACATATCTACTTTGTCCTTATATTACACATAAATATGAGTGTTGAGATGGATATATGTGGGGCAAATTAAGAAAAGGTTTGAGTACTGCTAGTGGTTCATAACTATGCAAACTCAATAATAGCTTTCAAAAAATACAGAAAAAAGCAGGTGCATAATGATATCCTTGAGAGAATACATTAGGAAAGCTCGAACAGCAGGGGCATTAAAACACAGTAGTTTAGATAATGAAGTCAAATAAATTGTCTTCATTGTTGTGCCTTCATTGTCACCAAAGTACACTGTGACAAATGAAACAGACTTGTCTGATAGAAATCGTGAACATTCATATTTAATAAACAGTTATTAACACTTTTATAACATTGCTGTTTTATGTTCATGACATGCTCATTGCATTACAGCAAGTTTATTTCCTGTTTCATTTCTCCACTGTCATTGCGTATTGCAAACCTGTGCAAGACAGGTCTATTTTTTATATTCTACTGTACAGTATGTGAGTAACGTTCAGATCTTAATGGAAGTGTCACATCATTTCCAGACCAAATTATCTAGTTTTAACAGCTAAAGGGAATCAAATTAATCAGGAAAAAAACATAGTACAAACCAATACAAATGTTGTGGTTCCCAAGATGTTGAGTGAGATACATGGAGGTCATGTTTCCTGGTTATCACAATAAATGGAAGTCATAGGCTTACTGGGGTGTTCAGTTAGTTATCATTAGTAATCCTGCATTAGGAGGATACATAAATGTTTAAACTGCTAGGAAAGTGCATGGCCTAACTGAATTTAATTGCACAAATAATAACATCTTTTTTTTTTTTTTTTCTCATTAGTTTGTCAGATACTGAGACACAGGAATACACGGAAGCTGAGAATATTTACCGTGCAAAATCTTTGTTTCAGAAGATTAAGGTTGAATCCTCTGACAAAACATCATCACAACATTTTGGAAGAATCTGGACAATCATCATGCCATTTGACTCTATTCCTTTATGTAACACTTTTCAAACTTTTCCTCTGTGCGACCAAGCTGCAGTAATGTGTCATGCTTTACTAGCATACTTCATAAGCACAAACTGACAGAGATAAGATGTTGACTCCAGTTGTATGAGATACCTAGAATATTTGTTATCTTTAGCCTCTTCCTTCTGCACTCCAAATACCCACAAAAGCTACTCATTAGCTTCAAACCATCCATTTCCAGTCTGACATGGAGTTTGCAGTTACTGATTCAGGAACATGGAAATAAAGAAAAAGATATGCAGACTTGGTAAAGAAGCTAGCCAGCAGTGATAAAGAAACCAGCCAGGTAAAGACTAGCCAGGAACACCATAAGCACATACTATAAACATAATAATCACTTCATGCTATCAATTATAATTATAACATCAATGGGATATCATTTATATATACACTCGCACACATATATATATACACACTTCTTGTATATACCTATTTATTTTTATATTTAAATTTATATTTATATTTATATACATGTTTAGATTTGAGTCATAAATGTTGTATCTCTTCCAGCTTCCATGAGGAATCCCATTATTGGGAGCTTAACAGATTCAAAGTCACACAAAGATGCCTCTCTGACATTATCTTTGATGCTTCTTGTTCTACAAGAAAAACTTTACAGAGTTTAAACTGTGGCATGGCACATTTGCATAATTTATTGATCCTGGTGCACAGCTAGACATCTGCTATTTATTTGTCCTTGCTTTACTACTGGTCATACACTTTTATAAATATATGCAGGTGAAGAAGAATTTGTGTCATTTTGATGAAATGAGGTGGATTCTCAGATCTTTGACAATTACCCTGATGTGCATAGAAATGGGATATACTAAGAGAGATTAAAGATTTTTTTCTTTCTCAGTGGAAAAAATAAAAGAAATATGTGCCTTAATTTTATATATAGGAAAAAACCAAACCAAAACAAAACAAACATAATACGTCTTTTCATGCTTGCATAAAATTTTGTGAAAAAGTTTCCCAACTGATCAAAGTAACCATTCATATTCAATGGAAACATAGTATATCTTCAATGGTTGCACATAAAAAGAAATTCAATGTGAACTGCCTAGAATATTATCAATCAAATTTCTACTATGTCAGAATGCTCACTAACTAATTTCAGATTAATTCATTTAATTGAAACTAATTCCAGTGGTACTTTAATATTGAGCAGCACATGATCAGGGCATAATTTCTTATGCAGGATTTCCCCATGAATATAAACCACCTCTGTTTTAAAGTAGTTAAGAGATTAATACTAATTAAGGATTTCAAGCTTCATCTTTTATAACAATTTTTTTTTTTTTTTAGTTTGTTGAGTGTCAAGACCCTTGCATATTAAGTTGTCTTTCAAAAAATGATACTGTTCTTCAGAAAAGATTATTTTTTACTCTTCCAGCCTCCCCTGCAGGAGTAAACTAGTACATAATCATATTAATTCATCTATTTTCAGTGGACAGTGACAAGTATTTGGAAATCTATATAACAGTGGCACATTTTTTACTATTGTTACCATAACAGATGTAAAGTTTATTATCTGAGAAAGACAATTTCAATCTAGCATTGCCATGCAAGTGGTGAGCTGTGATAACCACATCATACATAAAATGAGCTTATCTTGATTTGCTGCCCTCACTTTTTTTTTTTTTTTATTCACTTTGCCACCTGTTGCATCTGGTTATAAATCTCAACTGAAATCTCTATGAGATTTCCAAATTACTGTTTTGTTCAGGAACTAAAAAAAAATGGGAACTTGTTTTTCACCTCTTCATGGAGCTTAGATCAAGAAGTATTGTTTACCATCCTACATATTTTGCTGTATGTGACATTGACAGTTACATTTTACCTAGACACAATTGGTTTTAACCCATACTTTGGTGTATTGAAGTGTTCTTACCTCACAAAGTTTCAGGTCTTTATTTGAAGTCTTCAAGATTCAGAGACATATCTACTTCTATTTCTGATTTTCTCTCAGTGTTAATTACTTAAAAAAATCCTTTTGTCACTTGTGAAGTTGTCTGTCTTTAACTTCCAATCAGTAGTTGCTGTCATGTCTTGTTCTCCTCAACTGAAAGTGCTTTCTATCCAGAACTGTTTAATCATGGAGGAAAGTCATCTTTCCCCCAAAGCATATACAGCATAGTCAGGAAGTGCTCAGCGCTGACGTTTTCACAAATGCACTCACATTAGACTTTGTTGTTCAGTAACATAAATGTAGGCTATATCATCCAGGTTCCTCTGTAGCTGAAGGAGAGAGGAAGGAACCTCTAAGACCAAGTCAGAACTTTGGATGAATCACCATCTGAGTTTATTGAAAATCCCTAATTGAAGTATACAAAGGCAAACTTGAGCATATCCAGGACTTCAGTAACTTAAAGTCTATTTAACATGTATAAGGTATACTTAATGCTTTTTATCATACAGTGTATGACATTTTTATCACACAGTAGCATGATAAATTCCTCATAAACATATTAATATTTGAATGACAGCAATTGTATTTTCCCGTAAAAACACATTGACTGTCAGATTCATTATTTTTAAACTCAAGTACAAATAGAAATATGAGCATCATCTCAGATTACTTTTTCTATTACATGTTTAAAATTTTTGTCATGCTAACCAGCTTACTCTCACTGATCATTCTACTTATTCTTTCTAAACACTGGAACAGCACTAACATTCTACTAGAATTAATACCTTATGATCTCCTCAGCCCACTTCTGAATTGAGAATAAGGTGAAAATTATTGGTGTTTGTTGACTTAATGTTGTTTATCCAAAGATGCTTTTTAATTATTCCCTTGGAACAGGAAATATTATCTTCATGTGAGATATATATATACATTTAAATTTTTATCATATGCAAAGAAAGAATTCTTAACACTTCTTCATTTTTTCATCACTATTAACAGATTGCCTTGTCTAAGTTGCAATGGGCTTTACAGATTTCTCAGGAATTTATCACTGGAACATTTATTTTAAGTGTATTGCAACACATTAGTAATTAAGAGTTGTCTTCTATTAGTCACAGTCTTGACATTTTAAAATAATTTAGCTGGATATTTTCTATCTTGTTTAATTTGAAACAATAAAGCAAACTTTTCAGATTTTCAGGTTTTCCTCTTTATGCATTATAAGTGTTCTTTATGAATTATTGCAAAACATATGGTGGAGCCAATACAGCTGTCTGTAAATATAGTAATTCTATTGAGTACCAACAATAAAACAGGTACAAAAACTGTGTTCTCACCCACTGCTGTTTGTTTATGGCTTCATAAAGGACCTGTAGTATATAACATCAAATATCAGTTCAGCAGGATAGACTTCCAGCTGATACCTAAGAATCTCACACAAGGCCTAGGCCATCCAGCAACTGGCAGTATGCTCTTTTCCCACACAAAGCAGAAAATAAAAAAAAAAAATAAACAAAACACCAACAAGCTAAAGCAAATATACAAATACATGTATAAACATATTATCATATGCTTATGCTTGTGTGGTTGTATGCATATATGAGCATATATATGAAGATCTTTGCAGCGAAGTAGACAGACAACATATAAAGTAGTTTTATAACCCTATGCTATGTTGTTTGGTGAAGCACTACATACTTTATTCTGAGTGGATGATTGATCTCGATGTATTATCCTGGTTTTCTATTGAAACTGAACCTAATACAGAAGTTATCAACAGTGTTCTTTAGGAAAAACAAACAAACAAAATGTATAATAAAATGTAGAAGACAATAATGCTAAAGAAAATATATTAAAAATATGAAGATCAGGTTATTTCCTTCTAGAAGAAAAACAAAACTTCAAATATTCTGAGACCTTTTGTAAATGTCATATACTTATTAAAAATTCTTATGGTTTCCAAATTAAATTTTGACACCAATCTTTTATCTGCCAAAATCAACTCATGTCTAAAATGAGCATCACATCTGAGTATATACTGTCACTCCTACATTCTTCGTTTTTGCCATAGCTTTTAGCAGATAATGGTATTTTAAGCTTCATAGCCCGGCATTACTCATTTGAACTGTAAAGAAACCACAGATTGTGTCCATGCATATTTCCAGACATTTGCTTTGAAATTAATTTGGCAAAGGAGCAGATAGATGAAAAATAGTACACAGGTGAGGAACTTATCTGCTGTGCATAGAGTATCTGGTGTATAAAAATCTCTTCATAAATTTCATCAGGTTTTTCACATCTCAGGTGTCTGAAAGGTCTCAAATTTCAGGTCTTCTCTTCCTTGAGATATATTAGATAACTTTCCTTGTCAGTCACCAGTCACTGGGAGATTCTTTCTCTATTTTCCAGTATAATACTAGCTCTGAAGTCAGCCCTTGTAATTGGAAGTTGTAACCTATTATCTTTTAGAGACTTTAAATAATATGTTGGAGCTTTTTGACACTTTTTAAGATGTCATAACACTCTAATGTTTGGTTTGGTGTGTTCTTGAGGTAAAGACATGCAGCTAACTTGTTCTTTTGAATAAATCTTCACCTTCAGGCAGACAAAAATGTAAAAAAGCAAATAAAAATATCAATTTATGGCATCCAAAACTGACAAAATAGCTACATTTTTTCATAATTAAAAAAAAAAAAAGAAAGAAAAAATAACAAGAAAAAAGAAGTTCTAAATCTACTTATACTATGTTTAATTTAATCAGAAAAGTTCACTTCCTGCAGCCAGAAGAGTTACAGAAGTCACACTTTTCTTCCAGATATTTTTCCAGAATTCTTTCCTTTCCAGTATTCTGTACCTCAGATTGTATTAAAAAGACAACTATTTTTGCTACTACTTATTACATTTAGAGCTAACATTATTTTATTTTTTTTACAGGATAATCCATCTTCTCTCTTTAAACTTATTTACTTCTCCCCATCCACACCCATCTTCTCATCCCACCATTTCTTTAACATCAATATTCTAATTAGATTAATTTGTTCTGCGAAGTATAAATTAATCATTTAATTCCTTTGGAGATGCATATACCTCTTTTTGAAACCATCTGTACTTGACTGGTCAATTAGCTCCATGACTAAAGGATAAATTAGACAGGCAGTTTGTAATTTTCAGTATGAATTGTTTCTGTCTAGTAAATCACAGAATAGTTTTGGTTGGGAGTGACCTTTAGAAGTGATGTAATCCAATCACTTGCTCAAAGCAAAACTAGTCATGTAGATAGGTCATGTTGCTCAGGGCCTTGTCAAAGCATGTTTTAAAGAAATCTAAGTTCAGAGATTGGACAGACTCTGGGCAGCTCGTTCCCATGTTTTGTCACTCTCACTGGGAAATATTTTTTCCCTTATATTTAGTTGGAGTTGACTTTGCTGCAACTTGTGATTGTTGCATCTAGTCCTTTCACCATTCACCTTTGGGAAGAGAACTTCTTTCTCTTCTCTGAAATTGCCACGTCCAGAAGGCTGAAGACAGAAATTAAATTTTCCTCTCAGCTTTCTGATCTCTATGCTAAGCAAACTGAGTTCTCTCTGCCTTTCCTTGTGCATGGTCTGCTTCAGCCCATTAATCATCCTGGTCACTCTCCATAGCACTCATTCCAGTCCCCTGGTGCCTTTCTTGTACTGAGGACAATTCTCCAGATGCAGGTTCACAGGTGTCAAGTATAGTAGCAGCAGCACAACCACTACGTCACCTTTCCTTAAGGAATGTTGAGCCTGTCCTAACTTGGAATTTATCTACATTGAAATATAAATGAACATCAGATTTAGTCAATAATATTTCCCTCCAGATGAATATTAACGGCAAAAAGGCAAAAAGCTTACATTTATCCTCTCACAACTGTGTATTTTAAAAAATTGTGGGGGTAGACAACTCTCTTCTTCTTCCTCTTCTCACTAAATGGAAACAAACCAAGTAGACTGGCCTGTAAACTGACACACACAACTCAGGGTAATATTCCTGAGTCATGTAGCTCGGTCTGAATGTCATCCCAGTCTCAGGACAAAAACTTTTTATACCTTACTCAATTGCTGAGCTAAGGATAGTCAATTGTTTAACCCTGAAGATAAAAAGTGAATCTGGAGCCATTAAGGAGAGGAAGAGCAGAAACTTTTTGTGTGTGTCAAAGTCTTCATGTGTGAGTAGAAAGTGTGAGCCAAAATTGGCAGAGAAACAGAATCAAAAAATATAAAGAGAACAGGAAAGCAAAATGAGAGGTTACATGTGTTTTTTTTCTTAATTTTTGTCAGATATAATATTGTTGACATTTTGTTTGGTTGGTTCATTGTCTTTGTTGTTGTCATTTCTATGAAGCACAACAATTGCACCTCAGAACCAAAATTATTTTGGATGTAAGTTGTTTATTTCCTCATAAATTTGATTTTTTTAATGTGGGAAACAATTTAGTTATAGCAATTTAGTTTTAGTCATAATGTGCACTACAAGACCTAATGTACATTTGTAAACAGGTAAATTTGCTGGTTTTGTTTGCATAAAACCCTACTCTGGCAGGCATACAAGCTATTAATCTTATGCAGCTTCTGAAAAAAAGTTACATAATATATTTTCATTTAGGTACCTAAAATAGAGACTTGTGCACTTTAAGAAACATCTGAAGTCTACAGGAAAAGAGTGTATTTCTTACCAAAATTTAAAAAAAAAAAAAAAAAAAAAAATCACAAATACTCATCTTTCAATCCTTCTGTAATACACTTTGATTAGATCTAGTTGAAAATTTTCTGCCTAAATAATTTTGGATCCTAGAAAGAATTATTTACAACAGAATATTTTTGTTTAAAATAACTATATTCTTTAGGATAACTCCTGTTTATATAGAAGAAACAAATATCTAAAAGCAAAAATACTGTTACTTGGAAAAACATAACTGAATATCATACCCTTAGTCTCTTCCATAACGTAGTCTCCTCAACCAAAATGATTTTTATCTTGCACAGATATCCAAATATCCCATGAGACATTGTTCCAGTCACAAAGAAATGACATTGTGGTATTTGTTAAGAGTGGCAGTCTGAGGCATATGAACTAAAATTTACAGGCCATAATTTCTGAATTCTAAAAAAATTAGATCTTTTTCCCTCTCTCTTGACAAATTCCAAAACCTTCCTTTAGGAAAGACTCATGTTTTCAGATCAAAGCTAACCCTGATGTGCAACACAAGTACAGCTAAGCACTCAATTACTTTTTTAACAGTCACATATTCTTTAAAAGGAATCTTAAATTCAACCTTATGTTAATTTTATTATCCCCAGCCTATTACTAATGTATTCATGATCACAGCTCTTTAAAGATGATTTTGTGGCTGGCTTACTCACCTGCTTCTAACCCACTTTTGCCTAAAAACAACACAATTTTTGAAATATTTACCCAAGACTAATGAGGATGTCAGGCCTAAGCCCTGTTTGCAGCAAATTTGTAGTTTTTTTCTAAAAATAAATGTGAAGATAATTGTTAAACATCTTATTAAAGTGATGATATTTGGCATACATGCTTTTCTAAATAGAAACCTTTGATATGTTCCTCGAGATCATTATTAACACAAAACCTTTCAATAAAAAATTTGTTTCATGAGATAAATGAAAAGTTAATCACGCAAGATCTATTCCAAATTATGGCAGGATACAAATTCGTGTAAAAAATATCAATATTTATAGTACAGTAAGAAGTATCTATTTCTGATCAGACTGGAATAAGTTAAATAGCCTCTTCTTGTTATAATATTCACAACTGTATTTCACTTGTACAGTTCTTATATGCACATTTTGTGTATGCAAAATAGGTTACATATAGAATTCACACTGTACTTTATGTATGATATCAATCATACTTTTCATTAAGTTGAAAAATATATTTTTTAATTAATAAGTTTAAGAACTGTATCTTTTAAAAGGGTAAACTAACTGCTTAGAGAGTCCAGTGCAGAGCCACAAAGATATTTAAGGGAGTGGAGCATCTCCTTTACAAGGAAAGGTTGAGGGAGCTGGGTCTCTTTAGCTTGGAGAAGGCTGAGGGGTGACCTCATTAATGTATATATATGTATAAAGGGTCATGAAGATGGACCCAAGCTCTTCTAAGTGATAACCAATGATAAGACAAGGGGCTATGCATGTAAAATGAAACACAGGAGGTTCCATTTAAAATGAGAAGAGACTTCTTCCCAGTGCAGGTGCCAGAGCACTGAAACAGACTGCCCAGAGAGGTTGTGGAGTCTCCTTCTCCGGAGACATTCAAAACCCGCCTGGATGCCTTCTTGTGTAACCTCATCTGGGTGTTCCTGCTCCAGCGGGGGATTGGACTGGATGATCTTTCAAGGTCCCTTCCAATCCTTAACATTCTGTGATTCTGTCATTATTAAATTCTGAGAAGAAATTATTAAAAATGGAAGAAGCCAAATGTAACAGCTTATGTCTTGGATGTGATAGCTATACTGGCTCTCCACCAAATACTCTCCTAACCAATAAGAAATTGTATTATTTCAGTCTTGGTTTGTCAAAGGTATGAAGGCATAGTGTGGTACATAAAACAAAAAAGTACCAGTAATCAAGGTTCACCAGTTTTAATTAATTTGAGGAATAAACAAATATCCATTTGACAAAGGGAACACTTTGGAAAGCAAAAGAAGTAACTTGTGAAGCCAACAAGACTAAAAACAACGAAAGGATTAATAGAAAACCTTGGAATGTATTTAGCTAAAAGGTGTCAAAAATGTTTGATATTTTTTAACCATGACAAAGAAAGTGTTTAAAAGGTAAGACTTCACATCAGTTTTCTGAATAAACACTTCAAACTTGAGGTTGGACAATAGAAGACAGCTGCAGAAGTACCAGTAAAGAAGTTCCGTTTTGTGTTTTTGACTTAAAAGCAATTATCCATATGTATTCCTTTGTAGGTAGTTAGAACTTGAATGAATTGTGGATTTATTTACCTGATGTCAGGACATATATAATTTTGTTCCTCTTCTATGTAGTTGTCTCCTTCTTGAAACTTGTGGGAATTTCATAGCTTTTATTATATTTTTCAAATTTATAATGAATCATGCAAGAGATGCAAAGACTTTTAGAAAGTTAAATTAGCAAATAGGTAGTTAAAGATGGAAAATGCTCTCACTTGCTTAGGAAGCTAGTTTTCATGAAGTTGAAGTCAGATCAAAAACCAGAGGAATGAAGCGAGTAAGGACGAAATCCCAGTATTAAATATTGCTAATTAAAATAAAAGAAACAGCTAATTTTCATCAGCCATAAAATAAAAATTCATGAAGGAAAGCAGAAGTGGATCTAATCTCTTGTGAGAACTGGAATGAGGTTAAATTTAACTTGTAATTTCCTTCATTTTCTGCTAAGGATTATGATAAACAGACCAAAGAAAAGATATAAAATGAGGAAATGTATACGGAATTCCAACTGTCAAGATAAATGGAGAGAGGAGCTCACTCAAATGCAGAGAACTGGAAAATCTCTTTCCCACAACTCTGAAGAAATGGAAACATCCTATTTCAGGTGTGATACAAAATCTAATCAATTCACCAAGTCTGAAGTGATAAAATATGAGTGAATAGGCACAAAAGGTAGTTGAACTTGAGAAAAATGAACACAAAGTGATCTCAGAAATGATAAAACCATTAGTCTGAGTCCAGTAATGTGAATAACATTTCTTCCAGGCCTTGACTTGGCAGCAGCAAGACTTAGGTCCAATTACTAAACATCTAGCTCTAGTCCTCAAACAGAAACCTAAGGAAATTAAATCAAACTGACTGAATACTTGATGAACTTTACTTTCCTATTTTCAAACAGAAAATCAAATAGCTTACAAAATAGTACTTCTGTCTCTTCTCATTGAAGGAAGAGAAGAAAAAGAGAGAGTAAGAGAGAACAGAAGAGTACATACTAAAACAATTGACCAGCTACTCAGCTTGCCTGGTATTCGGACCAGGTGTTGGCTCATAAACAACAAATGAGAAGAAGCAAACATGACACAAGTGTTAATCACTCATAATTTTTGAGGTTTATTTGGATAGAAAAACAAAACTAAAATGTTTTAATTCGGTTCAAATTACCTTAAACATTTGATGGACAGTATTTTCCAGATTTGCTCCAAGAGCACAGAATTGTGTTGTTATCCAGATTATTTTCTTTGTTGTTTTCTCTACAGGCCTTTTTGTGAGTACTTGCCATAATCAGAAGTTAGGTATTAAATAAGAAATTAAAAATCATTTGTGAAAAGCTGTTCTAATTGAATAATTTCACATTTCATATAAGCTAATATGTAAAAGCAGGAATATCAAACCAATATTCACTGTCTCAAACATCAGTATTTGTTAAAAAATTTAGAAATAGAAATACTACTTGGAAATTCTTTTCCTCAGATATTGCCTGGCTTCCAACATTTCCAACCCATGGAAGTATCCTTAATTCTGGCACTTCTTAACTATTTAATATTTTGATTTTTTTTTTTTGTCATTACTGATAACAAAGTAGAAATACAGAAGTTGCATCATATGATATATCAACAACTTCATTTTTAATCTACAGGATAAGAAATTTTATGCCTCAGTAACTGAGTATAATAAATAGTATAGGACTATCCTAATTCATATCAATGTCGTAAATAATTGTTGGTTATACCTACATTGCTAAAAGAGGTGGAGGGACAATACCTGGCTTCTAAACCAAACAGCACAGAAAAATTCACATCCTTGCTTACATCACATTCCCTTTGGCAGATTTGTTTTAGACAGAACTCTCTGGAGCCATCAAAACCTGAGGTGAGTAGTAAACGTACAGAGGTAACTGATCAGGGAGCCCGTTCGTGAATTCACTCTGATCCTCTTTTATTATCTGTATAGATAGATATCACAGAACAGGAGTCTGTTCTAGTGTGGACTCTCCATGAGGACACATCTTCCTTCTGGACACATTCACCTACTCTGGTGTGGGATCATTCCCTAGCTGCAAGTGGATATCTGCTCTACCATGCATGTCCATGGGCTGCAGGGGGACAGCCAGCCTCACCATGATCTGCACCACGAGCTGCAAGTGAATCTCTGGTCCAGCACCTGGAGCACCTCTTGCCCCTCTTTCTTCACTGACCTTGGTGTCTGTAGGGATGTTCCTCTCACATGCTCACTCCTCTCTCACAGCTGCTGTTGTGCAGTGGTTTTTACCCCTTCTTAAATATGTTATCACAAAGGTGTTACCACTGTCACTGACGGGCTCTGATTTGGCCAACACCAGGTCTGTCTTGGAGCTGGCTGACACTGGATATGTCTGACAAGGTGGCAGCTTCTGACATCTCACAGAGACTGCCCCTGCAGCTTCCCCACTACTGAAAACTTGCAATGTAAACCCAAAACAGAGACTAATCATTTATTAGATATCTAGAAGGGTGTTTATGAAGAACAAAGCTGAACTGGGAATCAAATTAGGGGACATTTCTACACCTGATATTTATCTGCTAGCAAATAATTTGAGAAAATGTTTTTAAGTACATAGTACGTCACTCCCTTTATTTTATGGTAGTTAGCAACCTTTTAAACTCATGTAACTGTTGTGCTCATGTTAATGATAAAATCTTCTTGGGTTTCTTGCTCTCTACACTCTAGTTGGAGGCAGGTCCAGAGCCTTACTAGTTCAATGTTAAAAGCATTCTTCTAATTATGAGCCTAAATTCATTCATGGTCTGCCTGTATGAAGTGATTAATGATATAACAATCATTTTTTGAGTACCTACTTTATACTACCTGATTTTTCAAGATGACACATACGAACTCAATGATGTATAATGAGTGCAGTCTAAAAGATGAGCACTAAAGATTAATTATAGACTGTACTGAGTAGTCCTTTTCTTCCTTTTCTAGCTTACTATTAGATTCCTCAGGAAAATCCTTGAAAAAAATATTCTTATGAAATGTAAAAGTACTACAAGTAAACACTCAAGCAAAAATTCAGCCAAGGGCAACGTCTCAAAATGCTCTTTATTTTGTTGCTCTTTCATACTGAGAAAAAATAATCTATTGGACTTTTTTTTTTATTCATTGTGCCTCCCTTTTGAGGTTATAATGTCAGCTTGCTAATCTCAATGATTCTATGGTCTCTCCTTAAAAGAGTTGTGTTTTCTTTTCAATTTTTCTTTTTTTCTTTTTTCTTTCTTTTTTTTTTTTTCTCCCCATATTCATAACAAATGACAGCAAAGTGTTCTGCAGGAAAATATGTGGTCTAATTTCAGTGACAGGCAGTACAATAACATTTTAAACCAAACATTTATACAAATTATATAAAATATTTTTATAC
Organism: Patagioenas fasciata; assembly: GCF_037038585.1. Lineage (NCBI taxonomy): Eukaryota > Metazoa > Chordata > Aves > Columbiformes > Columbidae > Patagioenas > Patagioenas fasciata. The sequence goes on from NC_092520.1 coordinate 35,727,874, forward strand.
CAAATCAAATGCATATGCCTAATGAACCAGATAAATAAAAATAATAATTTAAAACAAAACAAAACAAAACAAAACAAACATGGGTTAATCAAAGGTATTTTTGTCCTCCTAGTAGACGTATATCCTTTGTAACCTTACACATACATTTCAATTGCATCTAGTTTTGAGAGTGTTTTATTCTTCCATGACCCAGGAAAAGATGAGATGAATGCTTTGCTTCCATCCATAGTACAATGAGTTCTGATCTTCTTAAGGAATAGAATAGAGATAGTTAGGAAAAGCAAATATTCAAAAAGTTTAAAATTTATACTTTAGCTATTGATGGAGGTTATATTAGGATACCACTGATCTTTGAAGGTGCTTTGAAACAGAGTAACTGTTGTCAAGATCCCCTTGTAAAGGGCAGTAAATAACTTGAACAAGACATTGCAGGTGATACTACCTTTTTTCTCAGATTTTTTCATGTTTCATGACAGTGGTAGAAGAGGTTTCACAATAGGATCAAAGCAGTAAAATCAGTAATTTTATTTTCTAGAAATATTTGGCTATTTCTTGTAATGACCAAACAGAAAAAATAGATAGTGAAATTGAATGTTTATAATGTCAATTCAATAAATGACTGACATTTTCACTTGTTCCGTGAAATGACAATGAAGCAGAAATTTCATGAAGTCACTAAAAAATCAGTAATTTTACAGAAGAATTATTTTTCTTTATATACAGGTCATGTTCCTTCATGAGAAAAAATGTCTCCGAATATGCCTCTGAATAAATAGGAGTCTCATCTTCAGAACCTCTGCTACACCCTGTACAAAGGTTTACAACATTATCACCTACAGTCAAGGTTTTCACACACTTTTACTGTTTCAAATATTTTCTGTTTTAACCAGCACTTTCTAGAAGCTGGTAAAATTAATATAGAGTCATTCTACATTGATCTCCATTAATCCTGACATACTCAGACAGACAAATTTACTTTCATAATACTGGAATGCCACATGGAAAAAAAACCTGTCTGGTATCAAGTTTGGTCTTTCATAAAGTATGTTGAAGTGGGACTATAGTTTATTAAATAACTTTTTCCAGAAATACTAAAGATTTACAAATTTGGATTACTTCAGTTAATATACCTTTTGTAAATATGGGCATTTGAAATATGCAAAGTAAAAAGGAAAAGTTACAGTACCTTTAATTTATGAAAAAAAAAATCCAATCTTTGAAACACAAAGTTGTTTCAGAAGTTCTATGTTTTTACCTATGTAGAATTTTCCGCCACAACATATAGAAATAATGGTGTTTGAATGTGAATTTTCATGGGTAACACGCACAAAATATACTATATCTCTACGTATAATTCTATACGTATTCGATCAAGGTAGTCTTAGTACACCCTTATTGCGGTCTTTGGAATAGTCTTAAGTCACTTGAGTACCCCTTGTTTACCTTTTTCTGGTTAACAGACCTACCCAGGCTTGAAACTAGAAACCTTTCCCTAATAACCACACCTTGGTGGGCCACTTAAACATTTGCACCCCTTTTTATCAGAACAAAACTCTTATGAACACAGAAAGAAGTGTGGAGATATATATATATATATATATATATGTATGCGTATATATGTATATAATTTACCTTAATTTTTATTTTATTTCCCACATTTTTGCTACTTGTGAGGATGGTGTGAGAGTCAAATATAAATACAATAAAAAAGATTTTTTATTTTATTTCTTTTTCCAGTTGTAGTGATACAGTCTGTGTAGCACAACAATGTCATATAATGCTTCATTTTAGGTGACTTAATTCCTACTTGAAATATCACATTTTCACAAATTTCAGCAATAGTTTGTTGAGTGGATGAGTTAGTTGAGAAAAAGGGAGGAGGCAAAAAGACACTGTACTAGAATTTAGTCTAGAAATTTCAGACAGGCAAAACAGTAAATATAATAGGATGGAACTGCAGGCAGGTATATAAACACCTAATACCTATTTAATAGGTTTCCATCTATCCTTCCCTCAGAGCTATCCATATTTCGTTCAGCAGCACATCATATTTCTACATCTCTTTTTCAGAAATATTCTAAAATTCATATTGAGAGCAATTTTTCATGGGCATCCTCTTGGATCCATGCTAAAAATTATTGCATTTATCATAATTTATCTGATTTACAGATTGGTGGTAATCTGAAAGCAAAATCATGAATGTTAACTCAACCAACAAGCAACGAAACAAAACATAAAACCAGTAAAAAAAAAAAAAGCAGAAGCCTAACAAACCAAAAACTCGTAAAGCTTTGTATTTCACTGTAGTATACCTAAATATATTCTCTGCCAAAATATACTTCCCATACTGAAATGTTCCCATGTCTCAAAAAAACCAAACAAAAGTTGTTCACAAGACAGAAATTTATAAGTAAAAGATACGGTCAAAAATACAGTTGCTAGATCCAGCCCAATAGTTAAAAATCCACTCCAAATCCAATCGTGTTTTTATACTCCTAGCCTTTTGCTGGTCTTCCTTCAGTATGTCCCTGTCCCTTTTGTACTGGGGTGTCCTGAACTGGACACAGCACTCCAGAGTGTGAGTGTGAATATAGAGTAAGGACTACTTCTGTCCACCTGCTGGCAACTCTTCTCCTTATGAAACCATGGAGGCTGTCAGTCTTCTTAGCTGCAAGGGTAAATTACTGGCCCATGGTCAACTTGTTGTAGACCAGGACCTCTAAGTCCTTTTCTGCAAAGTTGCTTTCTAACCACTAAGCTCCCAGCCTGTAGTGGTGCATGAGCTGTTTCTTCCCAGGTGTCAGACTTAGGATTTCCCTTCGCTGAACTCCACAAGATTCACATTGTTGGCCCTTTTCTCCAGCTCATAGAAGTCCCCCTGAATGGCAGCACACCCACTTATTTTATCTTGTAATTTGCCGAGGGTGTACATTCTATCCCAGAATCCAGGTCATTAGTGAAGATGTTAGACAATATTGGACCAAATATTCACTCATTAGTAATAGGCCTCCAGCTTCACTTCACATGACTGATCACCCCACTTTAAGCTTGGCAGTTCAGCCAGTTTCAGTCTGCCTCCCTCATCTGACCTACACTTCGTCAGTCCATCTATGGTAAGACAGTGCCAAAAGCCTTGTTAAAGTCAAGATAAAAACAAACAAAAAAATCCACTGTTCTACTCACGTTCACCAATCTGGTAATTTCATCATGAAAGTTTATCAGGATGCTCAGCCATGATTTCCCCTTAGTAACTAATGTTTCCAATCACCATTGTGTTCTTTTTGTGTCTAGAAATGTTTTCCTGGATTATTTAGTCTGTCACTTAACCAGGGATTTTGATGGGGCTGACTGGCTTGTGGTTCTCTGGATCCTCCTTCTTGCCCTTCATGAAAAAAGGAGTTACATTTGCTTTCATCCAATCTTAGGAACTTCATCCCATCACCATGGTTTTTCAGAGATAATTGAAAGTGGCTGTGCAATGACATCAGCCAGTTCCCTCAACTCTTATGGGTGCATCCCAATTTGAGTTCATTCCCTTGCAAACATAGTAAAAAGAAATAAAAAGAAAAAAAAAAACAAAACAAAACAAAAACTTGATCAGTGTATCACACAATGAAATTAAACATTTTATAAAATCTACTGTGTGCTGAAATGCTTTCTCACGTCTTTAAACAATATTCAATCTCAATAGTTTAAATCCAATTGTGCATTCGTACTGCAGAACAAAACCAGAACTCAAAGCTTCTGTGGTTTCCTAGTAAAGGAGAAATTGAAACTATAAAGGTTTTGGATAGCTCGTGATTTGACAAGGTTTTCGTTTGTTTCTTTGTTTGTGAATATTAATGGAATGATCCTCTTTCTTACAGCACCCACAAGATTTCAGGTGCCATGCTCAGTGTGCTGAGATGGCTAACTCTGAGATGGGCTGTTCTGACAGCCCGTCCTCAGCCCTGCGCTTGGATTCAAGGAGTTCAGCCCCTGATGCTTCAGTTGTGATCTGCTTGACTCCTGCCTGCCTGCAGCATCCAAAAGAAAAGGTGTTGTTTATTCAGCTGCTGCAGCTGGGAAATTTGTGGTGATCTGGCATACTGGGATCTGCCTGGCTGCTTCTGCAATACGATACTTGCTTTTCGGTGCTGAAGCAGTGCTGTTGCTGTTGGCAACCACAGCCCACTATTAACATGCAGCCATTATGTTGCAGAAGTATTGAACACCAGATGAAAGTGCTATTCAGTGGTAATTTGTAAACAATATATAGTGTGGGCATTACAAGATTTTCTAGGAGAAAATCAGGATTTATATGTCAAACACTTCCTAGGATTTGTCAGGCTTAAATTGTCAGATGTAAAATTACACACATAGGAAAAATATTTTAATTAATATTATAGATTATTTAGAATTTTTAGAAATTCAGAAAGACTCTTAAATATCCAAACTTCATTTTATCACTTAACTTTGGACTAATTAAACACCAACAAAATTATATCAAGCAACTGCTATGAAATATTCTTTAATAATTCTCCTGGTGCAGGTAGTCACTGTCATAACTGAATGTCAACCCATCATTAGGGACTAGAAAAAAAGTAATTTTCCTAATAGAGAAATTAACTAAAATGCCACAGAGTGTTGTTGGGATTTTTTAGCTGATCATATTGAAGTCACTGATTGTACAAAACCAGCCTCAGGGGTATAGAGAAAGGTTGATAAATTTTGCAGTAATAATGTCTCAGATTGATTTGAGGAAACTAACTTCTAATCAGTGGTAACAGACAGAAGTGTGAACTTCTAATAAAATACACGTTTATCAGCTTTATGAATAATCATGCTAATGACAGAATGGCAGAATGATAATGAGATGAGCCATCTAAACTACTCAAAATCAAGTCCAACAACTAAACATATCAGAATATCTCTATATTTCAAAAATTAAAAAAAAAAATAGTTTGGCCAGACTCATTATATATTTCCCCCTGCTGATCAGTTTTCTTGTGATTTTTGAATGGTTTTATCCTTTCAAATGGAATTATGTGATGTAAAGACCAACCTTAAGAGCTCCAGTAGATATATTTATGAAATATTAAATATCTGGAGTCAGAAGAGTCAACTGTTGCAAAATGTTGTTCAATTTACGTCACTTGAGATGTTTATTTTCACCTAATACAGAAAAAAAAAAAAAAAAAGCCAACTCATTTGTCGTTAGGTGGACAGCCAAGGCTTTTGGCATATAAGCCCTTCAATTCCTCCCACTTATATCTGTATTTACCACCCTTCTGCTGATACTCACTCAGGGTTTATAATTCAATCATATTAGATACTACAGGAACAGATTCAGGAGGACATACCTAGATGCTACACAACTAAACTTCCTATTCATGTCTAACTTCTGAGACTTTATCAGTGGCATCTGAACTCAGATTCTCATAGTTGGTGATGTACCAGCTTTGTGATCTCCTGTCCTGGACTCACTCCTCAGCATATCTCTGGAGGTGCACGTGACTACCAAAGTCAGTTTCTCAGCTACTGACTCCATCCAGTGTATGGGAATGTTTCTTCATTAATATCAGATAACACTTAGCCTTGAAGATTTCTAAGGAATTCATTGACATCTGTTGTTAGTTCACCATCTTGTCCACACAGCAGGTCACCAGAATTTGGAGTTAGCACATATTCTTCTAATGAGTTAACTATCACAGGATACTGTAGGCCATACGAAGATATCTCCCAGTGTACTTCTTGCAGTTGGCATGAAAAATGTTTGTCATCTGCAGTGATTGTTTCACTTTGCAGACCGAATCTGGAGACAAGCTCCTAGGATCTGTACAGAGGATCTGTAGTTCTGTCCCAAACTAGCCTTACAATCCAACTCTTCCCTAGTGACAGTTTTCCTCAGTAAGAAGTTAATCCTCCGTCAAGGTCTCTCTCCCTGTGATCATCTTCCTCACAATGCAGCCTCACAATGCAGGTAACAAGCAATGTCAACCTTAACTACTATGGTTGGTTGTCCCATGTTCTATAGTTAAGAGAAATAATCAGAAGGTTTGGTTTTGTGGGCTTTTTTTAAATTTTAATTTTTGTTTTGTTGTTGTTGTTGGTTGGTTGGTTTTTTTTGGGTTTTTTGGTTTTTTTTTTTTTTTACAAGTCAGTTCCTGCAAGAGGTGTCTAAAACAATTTTCCTGTCAATTTTTACATTTCAATGCATATCTCACTTCAGGATCACTCTACTACATAGATTTTTTGATAGGTCTGGTTTTCTGCGTCTTAGCTGGGTAAAGTTCAGGTAAATTAATCTTTCTGATTCATACTATTTGCCTGAGAGTTTCTATTTGAAAAATATCCTGATGGTGATTTAAAATCATATAATCATAGAACAGCTCAGATTAGAAAGGTCTTTGAAAGACCATCTGGTCCGACCTTTTGTGGAAAAGGGAAACTAGATGAGTTTATCTATTAGCCTGTCCAACTGCATCTTGAAAACCTCCAATGATGGGAAGTCTACCACAGGCCTGTTGAGAATAAGACCAGCAGCTTCAAGGTCCAAAGGTGCAAAGATATGCCTGTTCAGTGTTGATTCCAAAACTGTGATAGCAGTCAGGGGATAATACAGACGTTAACCTCATCTGGGTTGTGCATGAAGGAAAATTATTTTCAGCCTCTTTTAGGACTGCTTGTTAGGAGCTAGTTTCTTACTATGCATACTAATCAAAGTGTGTGTTCCTCAGGAACAGTGAAGATAGATAAGAGAATCAGGTGTCTAGCACTGGACTATTGAACTGTGACTAAATGTACATACCTCATCTACAGTGGTGTCTAGACATATTGTGGATCCCTAATACAGGGTAGATGGATGACACCAAACAAGCCTATGTTAATACAGCACCTAGCCAAGTAGGATCTTGATACAATTAACAAAAAGCTTTTCTAGAAATTCAAATACATATAAGACTGGGTCTGTAATGTCTAAAACATTTATTTTCTGTCATTTCTAGTCTACTGAAAGCAAAAAAAAAAAAAAAAGGAGACTATAGGAAATAATTTTAAATCTTAGTGAAAGTAGTTGACTGAAAGTATGAGAGTTAACAACTTACATATCAAAAGAGTCTTTGGCAGCCATCATGGTGGCAACTAAGAGTGAAGGAGATGTGGATTCTTCTGATTTGAACCTGAACTTCAGACTTGTCATTAAAAAACTGACTGGTGGAAAAAGCTATGACTACTCTTTGCTGATCGAAGTCAGAGTAGCATTTGACTATGTAATATCTTTCGATCAAGATTAAGATATTTTATGGAATAAAATAATGCTAGAATTAATGAATAGTATTAAAGATGTGGAGAAATCCTGAAGAATAAATGGGGAAACATGTGACACAAAATTGAGATCTATTAGGAGTCACATATACACAAATAAAAGGGGGAAACATTTCAATAGATGTTGAAACAAATGGTCAGCCGGAAGAGTTGACCATAATGCTCACAGAAGAAACTGTGTGTTCTGAAGTCTAGATGTTGTGAAATTATGGAAGGTTATAGAGAAAGCTGCTGTAAAGTTTATAAAGGGATTAGAAATAAAGGTAAAGTTTAAGTTTTCAGCAGATGCATAGTCATGAAAGTAGAAGATAAACCATGTAGTGATGACAGAGACAAATCCATGAACTAATGCAAGGTCAAAAATAAAACAAAGGTTATAAAAATATCAAAGTTGATAGGAGAATATCACCGAGAAGAAAAATATAAAAGATTGAAATATTATTTGCTTTTTTTTTTGGTACCAAAAAATAATGATTTTATATTTCTGACTGATACTGAAAATATCAAGTAAGGGCAAAGTGGTAAACTCCAAAGGGAATAACTTTACCTATTTGGAAAACTGAAGTAATTACATATATATATATATATAAATTATGCATATATAATGTTATATATATACTATTTATAATTATATATATAGTTATAAAATTATAATTAGATTGCTGAGTTTCACTAGACTTACCAAAAGACTTACTATAGACTTACCAAAACTAGGTTTCTTCTATGGTCTTTGAAATAAAAAGGAAACTCGTAATGGGATTGAATGCAGCATGGATTTGCTAAAGTTTGTGGAAAAGTGTTAAAGCAATAGAATTAGATAGCACATTGTCTTTGATAAATTATTTTCTAGACAAGAGAATTATATTATGTTTCTTCTATCTAGTCTTCAATAAATAGAAACAATAGAGATGGAAATTATCAACCAATGAGAAGAAAATGAAGATTTGTACTCAAATCATAGGTTATGTAAAAAACTGTTTGAAATGTTATTATCAATGTGTAATGACGAAGAAGAAATTATCAGAACTGAATGAGACTAAATTCAGAGTTCTTGAAGAACAAAAAGATTATGGACAGCTATTATTTGCTGGTCTTACATTTTGGGATTTTTTGTTTTATTTTAACCAAATTACATCTATTGACAACTTTAAGTTAGAATTTGTTGAGAAAACCAAGGTTTAATGAAATAAACCAGAAAAGTCTGAACAATCTTGAGAAGTAAATAGAATTAAATTTAAGAGCATGAACTCAAAATGGTCTGAAAATCTGAGTTCACTTATAAAATTTATGATTTTCATTTGGCAATGAAGAAGATGAGAAAAAAGACTAAAGCTACACATCTCTTAGTAGAGAATTTAGCTCAGTTAATGTTAGGAGGCTACATTTTAAATGTTTATATCAGAGCTGATCAACCCAAACTCCTTTAGCAGTCAACAAACAAAACAGGCACTTTTCAGAAGTGAGTACTACAAACAGTCTTAAGCATCTGCCTTGGGAGAAGATGAATTGTGCCCTAACGTGGTTGCCTCTGTGAAGGAAGAATAAACTGCTACATGAGTTATTAAAAAAAAAAAAAAAGTTCTTCCAGTCCAGATAATACTACCTTGGTTGACTACAACATACCATCAGATGTGACAATGAAAATGGCAAATGAAATCTTAGGCAGTAAAAACAAAGGCAGTAAAAAGAAAATGAGGCAGTAGAAACAAAGCAATATACTGAACTTCTGAAATATATAAGTGAGATGTTATTTAAATACTCTGAACAGGGTGCCCATGATAAGAAAAGTGAAATTTAACTGAAAAACGTGTCATAAAGCATCAGTTTATAGGTACATTAGAAAAAAGGAAAAGCTATTCAAGACAAAAATCAGTACTGGCATGTAAAACCATAAACTGATTATGTGTATTTTTAGGGCGGAGATTAGAAGAGCATTTCTAACCATCAGAAGATAGAAGTATACAAATTTTTAGAAGAGTAGTCAGATCAGAACAAACTCTAATATGAAACTCTGTCAGTTTATGAAGTTGATTATAGTATATGGCTATAAACAAAACAGACACTTGATAGGCTTGATAGTCCAAGAAATCCAATCCTATTGCAGTCTCTGATATTGATTAAGGAAATTATTGTTTTGTGAAATATTTGAACTAAGACAAATCTGTGCCTGCAGAGACAATGTGAAAAAAAAAATACTTCTGCAAATGTTAATGTCTCATAAGGAAAGTATTTAAGTAGGGAAAAAGATATATAATCAGCTACAAACTAGAAAAAACCCACAATGTTATGGAATTTTGGGGCCTTCATATCTGAAAATGGAACTGAACATTTATGATTCACTCCCATCCCTAATTAAAAAACTTGATTCCTGTCTTTTATAATGAAAAGCTAGTTTCACATACCTTGTTTTGTTTTGGTTTTGGTTTTATGCTAAGTTAAAAAACTAACTAGTAAATATTGAACATATTTTTTTAATAAGCAGGATTTCAATTTACATTTTAAAACCTTTTTATTTCATACTGTAATTTATTATAAAAATAAATTGCATGCAATAATTAGTAATGTTGAGAGCTGGTATAGCAGGTTGAAATTTATTTTACTGAAATTTGCCATTTGAAATTAAGGTATATAACACAGGATTCATGTCACACTTTGGAGACCTAAATTTAAGCAGTAAATGGACTTCACAGGGTAGCGTTCAAGTTCAGAACACCTATATTCAGGTGTTCATGTGTAAATTTCTGTACATAACCTAGTTGTCCTAGTTGCCATGGAGATCGATGGATATTTAATCAGTAGAGTGAATGAATGCTAGAGAGCTATTAAGACCAAAGCCTAACCCACACATAAGAACAGTACCATTTAAGAAATCCAAGGGCATCTGACACAAGATGTAGAGTGGCAGCTACATGGAATAAGCTGAGGCATTTCAAATGGCATTAGGTGCCTAGTGTGAACATCAGAGTTGAGCCTTTAGGGCAGTTAGTTAGACCACAGTTTCTTGAGGTGCCTGTCTCCCTCTGTCCTTATCGAAGAGAACACAGCTCATTCTTTAGATGGTGGAAGGAGATGATGGGCTGAGCTGGGCTGGGAAAGGAAGGCAGAGCAGGGTAAGGCAAGGAAAAAATACTTCAGGCAATAGTTGAGGAGACTTTGCAGAATGTGGTGAAGAAACGTGAAAAAAAGAATTAGGAAGGGTTTCTCACTTTTTCAGATTAAACCACTGTGATGGATTCACTGAACTTATCAGCAATGTTTAAAAAGTAATGAAGTTTTCTTTGTAATACAGGTATAGGGTATGAAATTTATTGCTACAGAAGGCAAGAAACCAAAACTGACTGAAGAAACTCATGGAAAAAAAATAACTTGAAAGTTAATAAGTACAATGAGGTAGTTACAATGTCCAGCTGGTTAAGCCACCTGTCCTACAGTAACTAAGAGCACACTGAAGTTTCACAAAAATGGGAAAAAACTGTAAGTAGAAGGTCATGGATTCTGGTGCTCCCTCACTACTGTTCTTTTAAGGAACTGTTATTTGCATGTCATATCAACACTTAATCCACTGATGCATATTATGACAACTTTTCATCTTATCCCAAAACCTGCTTTCCAGAGCTGAGACAGGACTCAATCCTGACTTTCCATTGAATTCACTTGGCCATGTGGCATGATCACTCATTGGAGATACTCTGAGAAGACAGCAAACTCCAACCTATTATTTCTTCACCATTTTCTTATTTCAGTCTTCATTCTCACAACTTATCTCACCAGTTTTCCTTCTCACTTTGAAGCTGCTGTTGGTGTAGTTTCTAATCTATATTTCTGTCCTACTATAACTCTCACCCTCTATATACACACATACACACCGACACATACAGAGAGGTGTAAGTCCTTGCTTTTATTTTCCATATTTCCTCTCTCTTTTTAAACCCATATCCACCTTCCTGCTCAAAAATAAGCAGAAACAAATCAAGCAAACAGCAGTACCATCAAGTTGTGTATAAAACGAACCTAAGTAACCATGTAATTATTCTCACTCTATTGCCGCTGCTCTTTATTGCTCTTAGTTATTGTGTCATCTTTCATATTGTAAGACTGTAGGCTCCTTGGGGAAGGACCTGCATCATTTATTTTCTCTTTGAAGTACCTTCACCACCTCAGGCACTTTGTGAGTAACAAATAATAATAATAACCATTAATCAGGTAATGGGATCAGTAGAAAGCACCAGTCATTGCCAATTAAAATCTTAGCAACAGTAGGCAGGTTCCTACTTCAGAATTTATAAAGCCTTTTCTTTCTGCTCCTTTCTCATTAAGAAGTCAACTTGCTTTATCCAACGTAAAATACAGGACCTCTCCAAATGTCCTTTATTTATCTTTACTTTGATGCTTTGTTTTTCCTTCATACTGAAAGGATGAGTGAAATTTACAAACCCTATGTTTGAGTGGCCCATGACTTAAAATACATATCTGTTTTCTGTTCATTCCAAATACCAAAGGTGATTAAAACTGAGGGTGTTGGTTCCATTGAGAGCATACTATAATTGCTAGAGTTGAAGGTCTACATTATCAGAGGAGGTGAAGGAATTTAATTTCATTAGTTGCTATTGAAATCCAATGAGTTTTCAGCACCTAACTAGTATAATCAAGGATGACTGAATCCAAAATGACACAGCATTTCCATACAGCTGATAGCAAGAGGTATTTTTGTACTGCAGCTTGTCTGCACTGTAAGAACCAGATAAATGAAAGCACTTTTGCTCCTTTTATTTCTTATGCCTTTTGCTCACAAAGACAAAAATAAAAATAAAAATAAAAAAAAAATAATAATAAAAAAATAATAATAATAATAATAATTCGATAGTATTTCTAAACAATCCATTGATATTCAGATCTTTTTTTCCTCTGACTGGTAATGACAAGACATTTAGTGTATTTCTGCTTATTATCTTTACATCTTACCTTATTTATATCTATATCCAAAGCTTCCATATAATTATTTTTTACAACTTTAATTATAGTAAGACACCACATAATGTTGATGAAAGGCCTTTAATTTCAGTTCTAAAACTTAGAAGAATTTCCGGAATAAGTGGTAGAAAGATGTTCTCTTTATTACGACAAATAAAGTGTCTTAATTTAAAATGTTGATAGAGACACACTTTAGGCACAGATCGTTATGTAATTCTAGTGAATACATCAGTTTAATATCTGAACACTTCCCGTTTTCCCCAAGATCCATTTTTTTTCTTGTCCAGTTCTATAATTCTTTCCTGCACAACCTAAAGGCTTATAAGCTCATAAAAGGCATATGTACATAGCTTCTATGTATTTATGTATCAATAGATAAATCCTAAATGGCATATAGAAATCATTTAAGAAAACTCGTTTCTGCAGAATGCCAAGGTTTAGAGGAGATAAATTTAAAAAAAAAAAAGTGAGGGAGATGGGGAGCATAATGATAAGTAAATTTTTTACATACATTTTTATACACAGATATATCCACTTCCACAGACATAGAAATATCTCGTAGTCTCTACCTTTGCTCCTATTTATTTTTTTTTTAACTATTATTCTTGTCCAGTAACTAATTTATAATTTGGATTATAACCTCTTTAGGAGAAAAGTCCTGTTTTTGTTTCTACTGTGAGACACATGGCTTACCTTTGGGGATTTGACGCTGAACATCAATGTGGGTGTCTCCATTTCTGTGTTTAATATTTCACATGCTACCCCAGCTATTTCTTCCCACAGCATGTAACTTGGAGAAAGGTGCTATTTTCCATGTCTTTAAAAACTGGCCTACAGAAGGTGCGGTTAGAGCATATGGTAGCACACTTTTGATATTTTAATTAATATAAAATGGATAAGAGTAGTAACAGAGTCATCTCTCAGGTATTTTATGAAAGCTTAGAATCATAGTCTGTGCATGGTGATCCTGGAGGGTGCCCAATTTACCAATGTAATAGGGCTTGTGCCATTCAACTTTATTGGTGTTATCTGTGAGGTTATCTGGTTTAGCTAACTTTCATTCTGTCCTATTGTCATGCTTTGTGCTGACCAAAATGACTGAACACTCCCACATTCAATTTTATAATCATTAGAATAACAACTTCTCTCATTCATTCACCACAAAATATGTGTTAAATATGAGGTGAACTGGTGGTGGTGGGGTTTTTGGTTGGTTTCCCCATAGGTGGCATGAAGATCATGCGTAGGGACTGGATGCAGACTTATGGAAAGAAACAGATGGTGGAGGGTTATACAGCAGCACAGCTTTCCCTTTATTATTTGAGAGAGATCACACTTTTGACAATTGGTGCTTATGGAAAAAAGTGAAGAAGTAAAAGCTTAGTTAATCCCTTGCGTGCACTGTAACCCTGAATGACTGTGTATCTCATACTGTTGTGCTTGGTATATACAGTTTTTCTTTTCTACCCCTGGGCCTTAAGTAACTGCTATGACACATCCTGTGGTGTATGTTGGTACTCAGCTGCTAGAGACTCTGCACCCACCACGTTACCACTGCAGTGCTGGGAGTGTGCTGCAACTCTTTTGGGATCAAGGCTGATAACTGATAGTATTCTCGCCTGCTGGTTGTGGTGTGCACTTACCGCTTTCTCCATTAACCCACATGCCAAGTAGCTAAACCATGACATTATTTGAAAACAAAGAATGCTTTTCTTTCAGCTGAACAAATGCTGTTTTGTTTTCTTTTTTTATGTTGTTATGCTGCTTGAACTTGATATATTACAAGTCTTCAATAGCATTTGATTTACAACATTAAAGCCAGGACTTTTATTGTTAACACTAAGTGAAGCTGTAGCAGTGTCCTGGTTTTGTTAAAAACAAGTTCTGTTTTAGTGAATTTGCCTGTCAGCTAAAGCCTTCATATTAGCTGCATTTTCCTGGAGAACCCGACACATGTTTTGGTTAAACCTAGCAATGGAATGCAAACTTATTGATAAGCACGGATGAACATCTCGCGAGAGGGGCAACGAGAAACTGGTGATCGAGAGACTGACCAACGGTGTATAACATTCCATTCACGTGAATACTTCATATAAAAGTGGGAGATCACGAGGATCTCGGCCCTTTTCCCTTTGCTTTTTTTCCCTTTTTTCCTCATGGCTGACATTAGGAGAGGACCTTGCTGGTCGTCCCTGCGAACTGAGGCCTGGTGACAGACTGAATCCAGCTCCGGTTGGCTACAGAGTCTAATCCAGGACTTTGGGTGCTGGCTCTGCAGTTGCTGAGACTTACAAGATTGGTTTTGTATATTTTGTATTATTTTCTCTATTCTTATTAGTAGCGTTAGTAAAACATCTTTAACTTTTCCATCTCTCTTCTCTCTGTCCTTCTTTCCCTCCCGATCACCTGCCCTGAGTGGGAAGGGGGGAGAGGGAGGGGCAAAAGGGGGAAGTGGGGGGGAGAGGAGGTTAACAATACATCTGCCAGGGTTTGATTGTCACCCCGCAATCCTAACCCTCGACAAGCAGGCACTGGTATCGCAAACATTGCACTGCAGCACTGCACCCTGCAGTTGTAACAGATTTCTGTGCTATGCTACTCAATGATCAGGCATATATTGAGCACAATTACTGAATCAGGTTTTCTAAATACATAGCTGATGATTACATTTCCCTACACAGCCTCATCTGGGGAGTCTTATGCTTTGTAGCTTGCTGTCTTTAACCAGTATGTGTCTCTGATAGTTGGTTTTCTTCTGGTATCATTCTGAAGCTGGTATTGAGTGGCTTGTCCTTTCATGTGGGAGGAGATTCTGTGATTTCAGCCACAACCCCAGCAGTTAGCTTCTGAACTGCCCAAAATCTTGCTTCTTCCTGTAGTCTTTAAATGAGGACTAAGTTCTGAGTTCATTACTGGCAGCTACTTCACTACTTGTTGCATTATGTGTGCCAGTGCTACCAGGGGTCTTGTGCTGAGCCTTGTCTGCAGAGGACAAGGTCACTTTTTGTGAGGCTTTTCTTGATCGTACAGCTGCATCCAGGCGAGAAGTTGTGGCTGTTGGGAGGAAAAGGAAGGTGAGGAAATGTCTGTTGGATGGTAAGTTGTTAGGAGTCTCAATATTTGCCTCCTCTCCTGGCTAGTAAAATTAATGGCTAAAGGAATCTTACTCTTGCCAGTACTTTGAAGAAGCTCATTTCCCCTGCTTGGCTCTGTACTGGACTGCTATCTGCAAAAACATTCCCTGCATCTTTACTTGATGATGGACTTTGACATTATCTTTATGGATCCTGTCTCTGGACAGTAACCTTGTAATTTCTTGTTCACTAGAGGAATAATTGTCCTGACAACCCTGCAACCACTCTTATTCCTTCAAGATTTCATTTGAGTATTTTCTTCTCCATGGTTGCCCATGAATTCATGATCCCAACATGCATTTATTAGATGATGTCTTCAGCTAAATGTCAGGGAATGAGGTACCTTTCAATATCTTTGGTACATCCTTTGCTGCAAGACATCAACATCTGTCAGGAATAGGAAAGTGTCAGAACATGGATGAATTCTTCTTTCCTCCTGTTTCTTGTGTCAGCTGCTGCCCTACATGGGCCAAGATGCCTGATGCCCTAAAGATCTATCATCTAGCTATAGCTCCTCTGGTAGCTCTTAGAATATTAGCTAGTGTAAGGTAACCTTAAAAATAACTTTACATCAATACAGATAGCAGTGTAGCAAGGCATAATAAAATGATAGAAATTATAAAACCAGATTGACTTTAGTTACGGTTAAGTAACTAGGACATGTTTCTCACAAATGAGAAATGAGCCAGATAGAGGTCAATAGACCAGCTCAATTATACATCAGACATTTTAGTTTTTTTAACAGAATAACAGGACTGAGCAATAGATGTTTGCCATATAAAGATCGGAACAACTTCATATTAATAATTTCCAATTGTTTTATATAGAATAATATAATTTTATATTAGCAATAAGATAATAATTGAGAGGTTTGTGCCAAGATACTGTTCCCCTGTTGCAGAACTTGTATATATGCCAAACTTCCCATCTGTAGATGTCCTGAGAACATCATTGGACTACAGTCCTTGAAGTTAGGGAAATTAGACAAGATTTAATCCCTAATATGTTGGTCACAGTTTAATGGACTTCACAATAAAATATAAAAATTTGAGTATAAACATCTGTGGTTTTTTTTTTCTTATAAACTATTGCTGTAATCACAGATTTCATAAGCTGTTTTATATATCTATAATAATATCTATAAACCCCAATATTTTTTCTCTAAGTAAGGTTATTAATTTATTAATTCTGCATTTCACATTTCAAATTAAAAAGAAAGACTTATTGGGAGGAGCAAAGGGAGGTGGTATTTGTTATTTTGCCAGTCTGTGTTTCCTGGATAGGTTCCTTAAATTCTCTGTACTTCCAGCTTGTGCCTGAGTGTCAGTAGTATACTTGGGCACCAATACCGTTTGGTCACTTTGCTTCTTTAGTAAGTCCCTTTTCAGTGATAAATTCAATGGCTACCCATCAGTTGCTGATAGATCTGGCAACAGTAGGCAGACCCTTGCCTGACTGTCATCTTCACCTTGACAGCGGATGTTTCCGAGAAAAAGCCATTTTGAGCAAGTATCTTCACTCACCGATTGCTCTGGGGGTTCAATCACAGACATATAACATGTAGTTTTGTTTGGTATTCATTTTCAGTTTGCACTCACTTGTTCCTATGTTAGTCAAACAGTATATTCCTTTCTGGTTTTGCTACCTTTTAGAAAGCCTGAAGCTGGTGCTTATACTCATGTTGTTGCATAGTGACCCTGTTCTGCAGATAACAAGGAATCTCTATTTTTCCTCCTACAAAAGCATCTAATACAGGTTTACTCTATACACAGTTGTCTTCCACATGCCTATGATAAAGGTTTAAGTAGGCTTTGCTATAGGATTTTTAAAGTAAACATGTTTTCTTTCATCCTGGACATTTGCACGTATGGTTTAATTAGTTTGTGTAGAATGAGATCAGGCAGCAATTCATAGTGCAGTGTGCAAGACTGTGGATCCAGTCATACTTCTAACCTTAAATGCATCTACTGCTGAATAAGAGAGAAAGAGATACTGATCCTTGGCCTGGGAGAAAAATGACACTAATTGTTTGGGTTCTTGGTTCTTAAGACTATCTCCTTTAATGCTGAAACCAGCATTGTCTTGGAGACATCTACAGGGAGTAATCCAAAACAGAGTGGGAGAACAAGCTGTCTGCTTACTGCCTTGCTCTCATTCACTTAGCAATGTAAGAATGCCCTTTAAGATTCCCTTTGCTACTGTAACCAAGAGGGAAGCACACTACTGAAGACAACTTATTTCTTACTCTGCTTGCCGGTCCTTTCTGAAGGTTCTCAGTCCATTTTGGACAAACTTCCAACACCTGCATTGCAGAAGAAATCTATGAAGGACATTTACAAGTGCTGAGAGGTGATTAGGACCAAGGGTTCTTAGACCCTTTAGACAGCTTTGGCCCTTTAAGCTGCTTTAACAGGGACAACATCTAGTAGAGAATCTTATCCTACCACTGAAATTCTCAACCTGATAAAAGGATTGCTTAGTTCTTTATATATCAGAGAGTTCACACTATACTCACCATGCACAACTTAAGTCCTGAAGGTGCAATTTTCTCACAAATATGGGGTGATGAGTTCTGAAGGATCATACCCTGAATTGTTTGCCTTTTGAGACTTGATATTTCTTTGTATTTTTTCCTTCTAAATTTCTTTTTACTTCGAATGCTACACTACCCTCTTCTGTTTTATTTTGATCTGCTTTAAACAGCCTCAGTTTAATTTCCCACTGTGCTTCAGTTTAGTTCAAAGTGCCTCCTACATATTTTAAATTTGTTTACACTCTTGTATACACATAAGAGAGGCATGAAGATTGCTTATGAATTTCCTTTAATTTATTCATAGAATTAAATTTCTACAAGGATCAATATATTATCCTGAATATTTTATATTATGTTTACATTCATTTCTCTGAATATCTGTACATTCTCTTCCCTTTTGTGGTCTTATGTTTATAATTTTTTAAGATTAAATGTATTTTTTTTTTTTTTTTCAAACTGTGTGCTGCAAGCTGGAAAATTGCTTTGAAAATTATGTGATCATTCTTCTTGAAGATAAATTTTGTTATATATGTTGAAACAATACTTACCTTTACATAAGATTTTAACCTACCTGAAAAAAAAAATACCATTATGTTGAATCAAATGACATCTGGTGATTAAAAGATTTAGATGTGCATAAAATGCTGTCACTCTCAGTCGAAAAGCTCATACAAAAGTCTCATGGGAAGTCATCCTTAACAGTTAAATAGTCTGTACTGGAAAAAATAGATATCTTTCGAGCACCTTGTGAACAATATGAAGATACCTTAATATGCTTTGTGATAGATGTGTGCTCTGTTGTACTGAGGAGCTGGCTGCTACATTTGGTTTTATAAATGTTTTTACTAAGCCTTTTATTGTAAAGGGACAAAGGCAGACACTCACTTGTTATCGTCTTAAAATAACTGGATTATCTATTAGAAATATCCTCTTAACAGTTTCAGCAGCCATAGTTCATTCTGTAGACAGGGAAATTAGAAAATGTATACAGTATGTTTCTGAAATAATTTTAGCCAGCACAAATAGTAATAGTAGCAATCAAAAAGAGATGGATTTATTTACCAGTATCTAATAGATTTCCGATTTAAGCATTATTTTACTCTCATATAAATTGCCTAACATATTAAGTACTCTTTTGTCATAAAATCAATATGATATTCTAAAAATTGCATTTTATTAGTCTACAGACTGTTACTTGAATGTTTCAGCACTATTTAACAATCAGGCATTTAGCACTTTAATTTGAAATCGATCATTAAAGATTCATTTTCTCTCACTACAACTATTTGTAAACATTATCCTTACTTTTCTTGTGTCTTCATTAGCACCCTGTCATCTTCACATTAGTTTGTAACCAATTAGAGACACTCTAAGGCATCAACAACAGACCTTTCATTAGACTCCCACTGATAAAATGAACCATCAGGTAACCACTGAGGTAACTGATCACACTAAAATGAATCATTGATTAAAAATTACATGGAATGAAGAGTCACAAACACTGTGAACTTTTTCTTTCCCTTCCCTGAAACCAGGGGTAAGTGGTTGGTGCTCAACCACATAACTGATACAAATTATAATTTGAGGTAATCACTGGAAAATCTATCAATAACATTCATTAGTAAATAGATTTAGGGAAATTTTGTAAATAATTTTCTGTTAATAACCAATTTCAGACTGTTCAACATGTACAGTTTGGTTGAAGGAAAATTATAGTTTTTGTTTGGGTTGTACAGTGTCTAGTATAAGCCAGCTCTGGCAGCTACCATCATTCAAACCAGTTGTCCCATAACAAGAACACCAGTGAAGCCTGGTTCCCTGAGGATCTCTGTCCTGTCTCCCTGCAGATTTTTGCTCCACTACTGACAGGTCCTTTGCTAGTTCCTTGAAAAAAAAAAAAAAACGAAACAAAACCAAAAAACAACTTACTGCAGTCTCCTCAGTTTTCTTTACCTGCACCAAACCCACAATGATTTCTTCTCCATTACATGTCTCTAGCATGCATAACAATAACCCCAACTCTTTTCACACAACGGCTCATAAGCCCTTAAACAATATCTTAGTTTCCTTTTGTGTTTGCTGCTAGCTGGGCAAATGAAAACACACTGTACAACTGGTTGAGAGCTACAACTGTTGTGGCTGGCTAGAAAATAGCATGGATGGTCAATAGCACATCTGGTCAATGCTCAGCTGTCCCTTGAGGAAGACGTTAATACGATATCCCTTATCCATCTCCTTATTTTTCTCGAAATACATGATCCCTTTCAGATCTCTACTTCTTTGTGAAATTTTATTGGAACTGCCTAATTACTTCAAAGGTTTTTGCAAGTCAGAAGGGACAGAAAGAGAAATGGTACTAATTTCCTTAGGAGAATGGCTTAAGAATAAATATTTCTAACATATCTGTTTACTAGGACGGCAGTTCACACAAACAGGTTATTTTCTGTGTAAGAAAATGTGAAGGACTGTGCCTTGGTCCACAGAAGATTAAG
This sequence comes from Patagioenas fasciata, assembly GCF_037038585.1. Lineage (NCBI taxonomy): Eukaryota > Metazoa > Chordata > Aves > Columbiformes > Columbidae > Patagioenas > Patagioenas fasciata. The sequence goes on from NC_092520.1 coordinate 35,748,309, forward strand.
TGTAGGCCTTCAGTGAAACAGATTCTTTTTGTGGTTAAAATAGAACATATTTGAAGCATGTGATGACACTGTATGGAGGTGACATTGGCACCATTTGAACACAGCAGCTGTTTTTTCTCATGCCTTGATTTTAATGGGAAGAAAACCTCTATGTGCACTGAAATGTGTCATGACCCTACATGCAGGAAAGGTCATGATGTGAACAAATGCCTCTCCATTATCTTCCAGGAGAAAGAAACCTGAGATCATAGGCTACAAATGAGATATCACAGCCCCATGGGTCAGGCTCCCAGCCAGAACTATCTGGAGACCAGGACATCTGATACTAATACCTATGAAAAGGGAAGGGATGGACAATTATTGTCATGTAAGAGAGGAGGGAAACAAGTGGATTTTCTTTTTCTTTCCTTTTTTTTTTTTTTTTTCATTCAGGATAACACATACAAATCTCTTTTCTTCAGCTCATGTTAATTTTCTCTGTCTTCCTATTATAAGTCTCTTTAAAAAACAGTAGACAAAACACATCACTTAATGCATTTTTTCCTACTTCGTTTACACCTTAATTCAAAAAGAAATCCTTTAAATTCTACAGATCAAATCATCCAGAGTTAACATAGCCTGGAAAAGGCTTATTTTCAAAATGATTACACTCATGCTATGGTGACTACAAAACACTTCATAATGGTGAAACAGCTGGAGGGAAATCCTGAGTCTACAGAAGTTAATGAGTGCTTTTCCACAGACTTCAATGAGGTCAAAATTTTATCCCCAGCACACTGTGATCTTTGCTTGTCACACTCTTCGTAACCATCCCATTGTGACCCAGCTCCTTTTCTCTTTTGTCATCTCCCATTTCTAATATTTTCATCTGATTAAAGGACTGTTACGGAGTGCTGTTTTCAGAACACTTTGCCCTGATCTCTGTTTTCAAGGGTTATATACAGCTGCAATACCAATACTTATGAAGATTTATTTAATATTTATCTATATAAATTTCTCTTTGTTTGGTATGATTGTCTATTTAATATCTTTAAATAAGCACTTTGAAGACACTTGGAAGTTGTATTTAGTCCAGGAAAATGAAAGACAATGGTGTCCCAAACAGGGAGTCATTGCCTTTGTTGGGGTGAGACCATAGCTGATGTAAGTGAAGGAAAAACAAAGTGTGGTTGTTGATTGCTTTATGGTTTACACTCTTTTCACGTATTTCTTACATTGTTCTTTTTCATGTGAGAACTCCCATGGATTTGTAGCTCACTGTTACAATTTCATTGTTTAAACAAATGGTCAAAGACTGGACTGTAGCCTATGAGCCACAGCATTGCACGGACAGTGTAATAGTTAAGCCTCCCCACATGCAACACTAGCTGATTCAGTCTTTTAATTTTGTCCTTTTTTTGCATTGGGGTGATAACATCTGTTATAATGGTGACTTCTTTCAAGTAAGCAACCCTCTCTAATAACATTCTCTGATGCATGCACCATTCTACCTCACACTGTAATGAAGTCTGTGTAGACGGTAGACTGTTGTCCCCAGTTGCAGAATAACACCAGGGCCTCCATTACTCCGTGATGCAAAATGCCAAGTGAAGCTGGGTCAGTGAATCGCAAAGTGAGATAATTAAATGGTACTGGGGCATAAATGCAAAGCAATAATAAGCCACTGATATTGGTAAGAGCTATGATCTTGTCCTCCACTACTTGCTAGATCCTTCTACTTTCTGGAAGGGGTGGGAGGCACGGAGGGGTGAAAACCTCATATTTTCTCCATTGAATAATGCTGTTCTTGTCCTTTCCTGGCTTCATAAAGAAGAGAGAAAAGCTTATTTTTCTCTCTTACGTGGAAACAAGTGCCTTACACACAGTACAATACTAGGTAAAAGTAGTTAAAATTTAAATTGGTGTATGGTCTTCAAAATAACTTCAAAATATAGTTTGACATAGATGTTGCAAAGAGTCTGCAACATTTCTAACACCTGCAGGAATGAGAATAAATTATGTCAGTGATCAAAAAAAATTCTGCTTGCCTTCTTATTCCTGTAAAACTATCAACTTCTTGGTTTTTTACCCGTCTAATAAAGTTGTCTCTTGCTTCTTTTTGTTACCTGTTAACTAGTAAAATGCTGAGATTGTGTCTAATTTCTTTGCCTTAATGTCTGCAGTACCATCTTCCTAAACGTTGCTACGCTCGGATTCTCTCTTTTGACATCCATGTTGCTGAACCCTCATGATTGAATCCATTAGCCCTCACTATCTCTTCTCACTTCAGAAGGGGGAAAATTGATGTGTTTTTCCGCTAAATTCTTTCAGGTGAGTCTTTTGGTTTGGGGTTGTTTTTTTTGTTACTTTTCAAAGAACTGAAAGGTTTTTTTGTGTGGTTTTTTTAAGTGACATTTAAACATTAATTATAATAATGAAATCTCCACAAAGTAAACATGTTCATTTTGATACTATCAGGATAATGAAGAGCTGTGATTGACAAAGGTCATTTAAAACCAAACCAAACAGTTGAAACAGGGAGAGAAACCAGAAGCTAAGTGTGTCCTGGTTAGGAGAGTGGCAGGAGAGGAGCAATAATCATTCAAAGCTCCTTTGTAATTAATACAGATTATACCTGCAAAACTGCAAAGACTGTCTACAACCAAGTCACCCATATCACCAGACCTCCGCTTCATTTTTTATTCTTCCTTTCTCCAGCCACAGTAAATGTGAAGTCTGATATTTCTTTTTGTGAAAGTTCCTCTCCAAGTGACTTATTTTTTCAGATGAGAAGATCAAGTTTGAGTTGTGTTTATCTCCCTGTCTCACCCAACTTTAATCCAAAGTAAATCTGATTGTGGATCATCTGTGTGTACAAAACAGTCAGGGAACTTTAACTGAATCATGAAGTATAATCAGAGCATTGATAGCCTGGTCCACCTGCACTTAAACTAAGAATAGAAGGTATATAATACTATTAGAATATTTTGACGAATAACTTCTGCACAATGTTTTATTCAATAGATTTCAGATGGGCATAGCCTTCCTACACCTACATAATACAATACCGTTAGCATATTCATTGCTGTGTTCAACTCCCTTCATTTACTTCGTGATGCAAATATTTTGAATGTTCTGCATACTGGGATAAGAGAAGTTTGAACACTGTCATCCAAAAATCCTTCATATTTTCTCATGCCTCTTAAACTATCTTACTTCTTTTCTGACTCCTCCTGAATATCTTCTATATTCCAACCTCATATGTCTAGCATACTTAATACTGAAGACCATTTTTCTACATATTTACATTTCACTGCCCTAGACTTTCTTTTTGTCTTACTCAAACAAGTGTAAGTCTGTAACACAGTCTGCGATAGTTAGCCAGTATGATTTAGTTTATTCTTATTTTACACCCATTGAAAATTTCAAAATGAGACTTTATTGTTCTTACATGCCCATAGCTTTCCCACTATGCTGAAACAGAGTAATAAGGGTCTTCCCAGTCTATTTGTTTAATTGTGGTAAATGGCGTATAATTTCTTAGGATAAACTTAGTCATTTCATGGATTTGAATACTTTACCAAGGAGGATAGTTTTTTTTAATAACTATGTCAGTAAAGTGACCAAAAGAAAACCACACATGAAATCAAAGTTGGTGTCCATTATCATAAATAATATATTGTTGATTTCCTTTGTGGTTCATAATGGAAGCCAAATATGTAATCGTAAGATTGATATTAAATCATGATGGGAAGCAAAATCACCATTTACAGTAACAATCAGCTTCCATCATGATATAAAAACAAACTAAAGAGTAATTGAAGAAGATTTTTAGCAATATCATACTAATATTAATCAACCACTTCTACTGATTGAAGAAAAACAGTATAATCCTTAACAGTTTCGATATTCAGTTGACTACTTCATGTAATAAACTCTGTCAAGATGATCTTTTTTAGGTCAGTCACATGCAGGACATTACAGTGGTTCCACAGGTTACTAAAATCACTTTTGTATGCCAGTTTACTTAACATAGACATCCTGTAGGATGTTCCATTTCTAATATATTCTCCATATATATATATATATATATATATATAATATGTTTTCTAGAAATTGTAGGTCTGTTATTAGAAATGGCTAGGATATACTATTCTCTAGATTGAAACATGCTTTTGGAGTCTAGTCATTGACATAATTCCTGTTAGATTATTTTTATCATGTGAAAATAGCACAATAATTCAGTAGAACAAGTATGTTACAACACAAGAAACACTCAGGATTGCATCCATGCTCAAGAGTAAGGGGAATGGCCTAAAGGAGCTCTCAGAAGAGGATTAATTAGGTATCACACTTAACTCTATGCTCCCAATCTTAATCGCTTGAGTAGTGATACTGTCCTAAATCCTTGACCCATAAAGAATATTTTGCATTTGGTGACATACCACTCTGATTTCTACCTTGAAGAGATGTAGGTTTTTCCTACATTTGTGGGTGTATTACCTCTAATTTTTAAAAATGTTGTCATTGTGTTTTGGACACACAACAGGATGTTATGAGCTCTTGAGATAATAAAATAAGAAGATGGAAAGGACAATCATTTATAATCAGACCATTTGGACTGATACTCAATAATTCTCCTTCTGCCATTTATTTAGTATTGCTTGGCCATCACAGTATTGAGAACAGTAGAAGTGAGTTAAGCTCTGAGGAGAGCAAGGCATGAACTGTGTTGGTTTGATTCACACTAATGTTTATTTTACTTACAAAAAGTAAGTAGAGCAAAAAAGGACGTCACTCATGTGGGAAAACAGGTAAGAGTCTCTCTCTCAATTAACTGTTATTCCCCTAATTCCTTTTTGAAGGTTGATTGAATCTGTTGGGTACCAGTTTCCACATGGGATAGGATCTCTGTGACAGGCAGACTACCAAATGAAAGAAATTATGCCAGACTGCATCATAACAACTCATCACTGGGAAATAAGATGTGTTGGGTTACAGATCTACTAGCTGAAAGGCATCATAGGATCCGGATCCCTGTACTGGATGTCTGCAGAAAGCTTTTGGTGGTGGACAGGGATGCTGGAGGAGCAGCCTCTTGTGAGAAGAGGCCAGGGCTGCCCTGTGGCAGACACAGCTGGTTCCAGCTGCCCACCACAGGGCACAACTGAGGCCCTCAGACAAGATGATGGCATCTATGGGAATGTATATTTAGGAAAAGGCAAAATGCACTGTATGGAGAGAGCAGGATGAAACAACAGAGAGTGAAAAACAGCAGAGGGAATTCCAAGGTTAGAGAAGAGAGGGAGGAGGTGGTCCGAACAATGGAGCAGAAATTCTCCTGCAGCCCAGGAAGAAGACCATGCTGGAGTTGATTTTTCCTGACAGGAACTGCATAGAAAGCCTGTACAAGAGGAAACATTTTTCCAGAAGGAAACTGCAGACTGTGGGAACAGCCCATGACAGACCAGAGGAAAAGTGCAAGGAAGAAGGAGGAAGGAGTACTGACCATGACCTTCCATCTTCCCTCTTATGCGTCTTGGTGGGTGGCATGTGGTAGAAGAGGTGGGAGGTAAGGAACTGAGTCTGGGAAAGGGGTGATAAGAAGTGTTGCTTTAAGTTTTGTCTTTTTATTTGGAAATGAATTAACTTAATTTTCTCCAAGGTGAATCTGTTTTATATGTGAAGGTAACTGGTACGCAATCTGTCTTTATCCTGACTCACAAGCTTTTCATCCTATTTTCTATCCCTGTCCTAATGAGGCAGGAAGTGAGAGAGCAGCTGAGTGGAAGTTTGACCCTCAGCCAAAGCTAACCCACCATGAAGACCCACCTACAATGTATGGAATAGCAGAACTTTTTCTCCTTTTGCAAAATATGAGTTCTTTCTAGATACAACATTGCAAATTAAAATCTCTCATGGTTTTCTCATATTTTTCTTCCTATTTATTTTAAGTTGAGGGGGGGATGTGTGTGTGTATGCATACCTGAGCACAGTCACACATAGAAAAGTGTTAAGTGAGAATACAGAGAATGCATTTGAAATTTCAGGAGCTGCTTATTCTTCCTACAGAAGAAAGGATGAAACAACTAACAAAAACTGAAAATACACAAGTTTTACTTAGAGTGTAAACGTTTTTCCAAAGTTTTATGGTGTGAACATATCAGTAAATTTTTACCATGTTTTGAACAAAATCTTTAATAGATTCTAGTGTTGTTTTCACATTCCAGAGAACATGAAACCTGTGACACAAGGGTACGCTCATTCTCAGTAAAGAGCTGTTGACTTTAACAATAAAGAAATGAACTGAAGAACCATGATATCAAGGACAGTAAAGACCTCAATTCATCCTAACAAAAACAAATCATCTTTGGAAAAGGTTATGCTGTACCTCAGGTAATGTCAAATGGAAATAGCTTTCTGCTTCTGATGAAGCAGCTTTGGTAATAAAAGCGTTGATGATCCTATGCCCACAACAGAGACCAGAGCATCACTTGCAGTGTTACAGAGTGACATGCAAGAGTGTGGTCTGGAATTTCTTTTTTGTGTACTTGAATATGGATTGCTATGTAAAAGTAACAGGCCATGTACCTGAAGTGCAGATAAAAATGCAACTCTAAAATACCGAGTTTATGGTAATCACAAGATTATATTCAGCTTTCTTTTAGAATAAAATGTACATGAAAACTGTAGAGCTACTTCTTAACAAAGAAAAAAATTTCATTAATCTACATGATGTATTTAATGCTAGTGAAAATATTACTTTTTTTTTTTTTTTTCTTTTACCAGCAGGCCTCAGCTTTTCTACACCATAAATGGACAAGCTACTAAAAAGGGAAAAAAAAATGCTTAATGGACAATCTTTCTGAGAAATGAAGAGGGAATACATTAGGAAGAATGGGTAAACCTCATCTCTTATCCTCTCTTTCCTCCAAAACAGTTTCAGACCTACATTCCATTTTCAACTTAAAAGAAATGAACTGTACACTTAATTGCCTGGATGCTTGGGTTTGTTTGGTTGGTTTTTACCTGATAATTCAATCATGTTGCTAACAACAATATGTTTCTGTCTTATTCTGAGAATAATATTCTTCTGTGGGTCTGCTTTTGGAAAGATAAGTAGACATGTGAAAGAATTTAGAACTCGTATTACAACTATATTTCAATTACTACTTGCCATATAGCAACTTAGCAACTTCACTGTTGCATGGGTCTATTTCAACCTTCTTCATTTTGTATAGCAAGTCTAAAATAAAATATAAGTTGCTACAAGATATTTTATGCTTTTGGCATAAACATAGTAAACAGTAAACAAAGCTGAATGTTAAAATTTTGATATTATGTTGAAGGGCTGTGAATTTTTGTTCTATACTAAAGCGATACAAAAGATGTCTAATTCGGCTAGATATTTTTTGTTTTCCTTTTGCTTAACTTTATGAAACATAAATACTAAAAGGACAGTTGACCTCAGGGACAAGGGAGCAGAACAGAGATGGCAGATCTTTAAGGACACATTTATTGAGCGCAAGAGCTTTCATTCCCCAGGTGTAAGAAATCGGGTAAGGAGAGCAAGAGACTGGCATGGCTGATGCAAGACTTGCTGATCAAACTAAAGGGCAGAATGAAATGTACAGGCAGTAGAAGCAGGGACAGGTATCCAGGGAAGAGTATGGGACCACTGCCCAGTTGTGCAGAGATGGGATCAGGAAGGCTGAGGCACAGCTAGAGCTGAGCTTAGCAAGGGATGCAAAGAATCACAAGAAGGGCTTTTACAGGTATGTTAACCAGAAAAGGGAGGACAAAGAAGTGAATCGCCCCTGATGAGCAAGACTGGTAAACTGCTAACAACAAACAAAGAGAAGGCTGAGGTACTCAACAACTTTTTTGTCTCAGTCTTGACTGGCAAGCTATTTTCCCACACTTCTCAAGTAGATGAACTGCAAGACAAAGATTAGGGGAGCGAAGTCCCTCCCACTGTAAGTGAGGATCAGGTTTGTGATCACTTAAGGAAGCTGAACACACATAAGTCTATGGTACCTGATGGGTCTTGAAGCAACTGGCTGATATAGTTGCCAAGCCAATTTCCATGGTGTTTGAGAAGTCGTGGCAGTCAGGTAAAGTTTCTGATGACTACAAAAGGGGAAACATCACAGTCATTTTTCAAAAGGGCAGAAAGGAGGACCCTGTGAACTACCAACCTGTCAGCCTCACATCTGTGCCTGGGAGGATCATGGAACAGATCCTCCTAGAAGCTATGCTAAGGCACATGGAGGACTGGGGGGTGATTTGAGACAGCCAGGATGGCTTCACCAAGGGCAAGTCCTGCCCAACAAACCTCGTGACCTTCTATGATGAAGCAACTACATCAGTGGACAAAGGAAGGGCTATGGATCTCTTCTATCTGAACTGCTGTGAGGCCTTTGACACAGTCCCCCACAACATCCTTCTCTTTAAATTGGAGAGGTATGGATTTAATGGGTGGATTGTTCAGTGGGTAAGGAATGGTATGGACAGTCTCAGAGAGTAGTGGTCAATGTCACAATGTTTGGATGGACACAAGTGACAAGTGATGTCCCTCAGGGTTCCATACTGGGACCAGTACTATTTAATATCTTCATCAATGACATAGACAGTGGGATTGAGTGCACCCTCAGCAAGTCTGTGGATGACATGAATCTGAGTGGTGCAGTTGACATGCCTGAGGGATGGGCTGCCATCCAGAGGGACCTGGACAAGCTCGAGAAGTGGACCCATGGGAACCTCATGAGGTTCAACAAGGCCAAGTGTAAGGTCGTGCACCTGGGTTGGGATAACCCTAGATATCAGCACAGGCTGGGGGATGAAGGGATTGAGAACAGTGCTGCAGAGAAGGACTTTGCGGTACTGGTGGATGAAAGATTTGGCATAAACTAGTAGTATGCACTTGCATCCCAGAAGGCCAATCGTATCTTGGGCTGCCTGAAAAACAGTGTGTCCAGCATGTTGAGGGAGGTGATTCTGCTCCTCTACTCTGCTCTGGTGAGACCACACCTGGCATACTGCATCCAGCTCTGGAGTCTTCAGCACAGGAAAGACAAGGACGTGTTGGAGGGGGTCCAGAGGAAGGTCACCAAGATGATCAGAGGGATGAAACATCTCTCCTATGAGGACAGCCTGAGAGACTTGGGGTTGTTCAGGATGGAGAAAAGAAAGACAGGGAAGACCTTATTTTGGCCTTTCGGTACATAGAAGTGACCTGTAAGAAAGATTGGGACAGACTTTTCAGTAGGGCATGGACAGTATGACAGGACAAGGGGTAATAGTTTTAAATAAAGGAGGGAAGATTCAGGTTAGACTTGAGGAATTTTTTACAATGAGGGTGGTAAAACACTGGAACAGGTTACCCAGAGAAGTGGTAGATGCTCCATCCCTGGAAACATTCAAGGCCAGGTTGGAGAGTGCTCTGTGCTATCTGATCTAGTTGAAGATGTCTCTGCTTGTTGCAGGGGGTTTGGACTAGATTACCTTTGAAGGTCCCTTCAGATCCTAACTATTCTGTGATTCTATTATTCATATGGACAACTGATCCAAGTACCAGCAAAGAACTTGTGAAGTTTAGTTTCTTTTTTTGAAATCTCATTTATGACTATCTGTTCATAGGTCAGTGTCCTCACAGAGCAGACATGTGTTAATAACTGACACACTGTTGGGTATTTGAGTAATATCTTTTTGCAATGAAAATTAAGTTCAAACAATAATCTTTCATGAATTTGTATAATATGATGTCTTCTGCTAATTAGCATCCTAAGTAGTTCATCTGAGTTATCACTAAATTCTGCACAAAGTGAAAAATGGAAAACCATAAAACATTGGCCTATAACTTCATCATAAATTTGTGTATGCTATAAAGTCAATGACATGACATTTGGAAACTGTATTAACCTTTGGAATATAGTGAATCGTCAAGGCAGTAACAGCTGAGGCATATGTATCACCTCTGCCTGGCAAGGTATGGAAAATGCCCAAGTAATGTAGCAAAACATGTCAGTTATGAGTAACAGGGTATGTTTATCTTGCAACGCCAGTGGCATGCAGGTAAATCTTAATCATTTACATCTACATTCAAAAGAATATTTGTGGACCCTTTGAACAAGGAAGAAAGCTAACAAGTGCTGGAACAGCCACAGAAAGAAACTGGCTCATCACCAGCTAGTTCAATGTCTTAATGTAATAAAGACAGACGACAATAGATTTACTATGACAATTATTGCAGGACTACTTATACTTTATCCTTGGCTTCTGAAGTTTTTTTGAGTATAACCAGAAAGTATCATTTGGGAGATATAGGATTATTTATAGGCATTAGTGTGCACTGTTTTTGTCAGGGGAAAAAAAAGTATTTTTGATCAATACTGATTAAGGAGATAGTTTTTAATTAATAAAGAACTGAGACAGTACTGGGAAAGAGTTAAGTGAATTATTTACTGCTAGTTTCTTGTAGTGGTTGTCCTGTATGGAATCTTGTATCAAAGAGGGAGGAAATCCAGCGAAATAGTGACATTCAAAGTGAAGTTAGGAGAAAGCATTTAAGGATACCAGGGAAAAACAACTGAATCTTCTATTGTCTGACACTGCAGGGTGGTAACCTTTCAACTGTAGCAATCCCACTGTCTGAAAGAATAACAATTATCTGACCTAGCTGGGAGGCAGCTGTCTGTTATCTATCTTCCGGAAAGGTGAGACAATCAGAAAACAAAACAAAACAAACCTAAAATTTATTGTTGAGTAGCCTTCCCCAGATTTTTGTTTGTTTGTTTTAAGGATGCGGTAACTATTGCTTCCTTTGCAGACACAATAGTTATGGTGAACCATAACCATTCTATGCCTTTGAAAAAAGGAAAATCTGTAACATCTTGTGGTATATTTTTCATTTAGGGAAAAACAATTCTCACAGACTCTCCAGGTTTTAAACACCTACATGTATGATGTCAAATCACTGGGTTGAGTTAAGTATGTATCTACCTGAATTATAAAGTCAAATGTCTTTTCATCTTTTTCAGACATATATAACTGTATGACTTTCCCACCTAAGGCCACTGGGTCCTGTTGAACTACCACAATAAACAGTTTTCCAAATCCTCTTACTCTCCAACATTTGAGTGACTTAGCACAGAAGAAAGACTCTGTCAAAAGTTCTGGAAATCCATAATTTATTGAGAAAAGCGAAGGTGAACTAATGTTCACTCTATCACGCAGCTATAGTTTTTCTAAATAATCCCTGAGTTATGATGTTCGATTGATTCCAGTTATAAGACAAAAAATCCCCAAAGTATTAAAAGCTAATGAAACTTTGTCCCTGCATCTTTTTTTTTTTCCCCTTCCATTTGGAATATCACTTGACTTTTACATAAACTAGTGAAGTGTTTACTTAATATTTTCATCAGGTTAGGGGCTGAGGATACCAGATAAATATTATAAAATTCTTTAAAGAGAGTAATGTGCTAGAGTAAGAAATTGCTAGTGCTAAGAAAAATTATGGAAAGGTACATTGACTAATTGACTGGAAGACAATGATTACTCATTTAACTCTAAAATATGGATAAGGAAACCGCATACTCATCAAATAATTAAAATATTACAAAGCTGTTCCAATACATTATTCAATGGCGAAATGAATCATGTCTATGGAATCATTCTAAATGGCCTTAGATATTATTATTCGGTTAGATAAAATTGCCTTTTACCATTTAGATGTGGTCTTTTGCCTTGTGCAGACATGCATATTTTTCCCCAGTGAGCAAATAGCCTAGCATGAGCAGACATCAAAGAGGAAGTTGAGGTATGCTTTTTCCATCCACCCCAAACATCTTTCAGACCTTGAATACTGAGTAAGAGACAGATGAAATTCTGTTTGATGATTTGCGAGAAAAGGAGCTGGTCATGCATCAAGAACACAAAAACACTGAGACAGAAAATACTTATTTGACAGCATATTAACATTTGCTATGTACATACTGTTGAGAAGACAGTTTTCATTTATTTCATGACATATATGCATCACATGCAAAGGTCCTGAGAAAGAGAAGGAGAACTGTAAATTAAAGGTGAAGGAGGAACTGTAGGGCTTGTGGTAGAAGAGGATGAATGAAATGTTTCTCAGGACACTCCATTTCATATCATTGTATCTCACTATTCCGTACAGTAGATTTTCCCTAAGACTTGTGACAGTCTAAGAACTCTAATGAACATAGTCCCAATGCACAGACCTCCTTTGAGAAAGAAATACGACAATTGGAAAAAAGAGTTTCCTAGCCAACTCCAAGATCAATGATCCAAAAATAAAATCAACCCCATCCCCTCCATTCTTTTCAGTTTTGAGGTTAGTTGACCCAACCATTTTACCCTCTTGTTTCAGATAGGAGTTTTCAGTTTAACTTTCATCTTTAGCAGTACTAACCAAATGATGGTGAAGATGAAAATAATTTTTTGAGGACTGTTAAACAGAACTATAGTCATCATAATCTTTCATCTATGTCTGAGTCATTCCACAGAATCAGGACACTTTTTGCCTTATCTTTTTCTGTTCTATTGATTTACATCACCCTTTTACTTATGACTGATTCACCCTTCTGCACTTAGAATGTTCTGAAGTCAGAAACAGTCAGTCATATACTGAAATTTAGTACTAATTAGTGACAATTGTATTAACTGTTATATTAAATGCACTATAGTCATAGGGACAGTCTATTATTTACCTTTTAATAAATTACCTGTAATACAAAAGTTCACAGTCTAAAAAGTTTTGTAGAGGGTTAAATACATCTTTCTAATATTGAGTGCAATTTCAAAGGGTTACAACAACAACAACAACAACAAAAAAGATTAACAATATGTGGAGAAACAATTATTTTTGCATTGAAGCCTGGGTAGAAACTACAATGCATTTATTGTCAACACAAAAGATACATCAGCAAAGCGAAAGTGATAAATCAGGAGTTCCAAAAGTCTAAGAAAGAATGAAATTAAAAAACAAGCCTCTTCTCTTAAAATGTTTTTTGTAATGCATCTGGAGTTTCTCACTTCTCTTTGCAGAAATCCTGAACAACTAGTTGTGGAAATTAAGACAATAGAAAGAAAAGAGAAATTATAAAAAGATTCAGCATCTGCTGTCTCAATACGTGTTCCTAGAAGAGTAAAACATTCATAGTCCTTTGTCTTTCACTTCAACCTGTCTGTATTTGAAACAAACAACAAATGACCGGTTCAAGGCTGAGGGAGCTGGGGCTCTTTAGCTTGGAGGAGACTGAGGGGTGACCTTATTAATACTTACAAATATATAAAGGGTGAGTGTCATGAGGATGGAGCCAGACTCTTCTCAGTGACAACCAATGATAGGACAAGGGGTAATGGGTTCAAACTGGAACACAAGAGGTTCCACTGAAATTCGAGAAGAACCTTCTTCTCAGTGAGGGTAACAGAGCACTGGAACAGGCTGCTCAGAAGGGGAGTTGTGGAGTCTACTACTCTGGAGACATTGAAAACCTGCCTGGACACATTCCTGTGTAACCTTATCTAGGTGTTCCTGCTCCAGCAGGGGGACTAGAGTAGATGATCTCTTGAGGTCCCTTCCAATCCCTAAAATTCTGTGATTCTGTGATTCTGCGATTTTCTGATGCAATACGAAACATGGAAAGGTTGGCTTTTCAGCTTGTAGTCTAGTTGTCAAACTGACCACAACTGGTTTCAGAATTAAATCAAGCCAAAAATGCAGAGAATTACATGTGAAAGATGAAATATGTAGTGACAGAAGTAATTGGAATTAACACATTAAGTTTTGTGCATAGACTTGTGGGTAGCTTTTTCACATTTGAGATCTAAATTTGACTGTACTTGTCTAAGAACCTCTTCTATCCCTTCTCTGAGAATTATAGTCCTCAGGTTTAGTGGCATTGGTTGCAGTAACACAGGGACCACTATAGGTGTTCTATCTTTCCATCACAACTAGGATAAAAACTTCTAGTGGACGGTAAATACTCAACCAATTAAAAAGTATTCTGCTCAGAAGACATCCTTCATGTTAATTCCAAGGTTACCTCTTAATTTGTGAATTTATTAACAAAAAGCTTCAAGCTTTCTTCACACAAACGGTGAGTGATACCAGTATGCATTCATATATCACTATTTATTCATTTTTCTGCCTGAATATGTAGAGATCTATTTAAAAAACAAAACAAAACAAAACAAAAACAAAAACAAAAACACATTCTCTTCTTTAACAGTATCTTGAAACAGTAAATTGAATAATTTAATTGGGAAATGAGGAAACAAAGTGGTTGGTTTTAATCATTAAATAAGGTGTAGTTTCATATAATGGAACATTTTATTGTTACATTATATTAAATTTCTCATTCACAAATTTTGCCAAAGACTACTAAATCTTCACGTAGACGTGAGTTTTCTTGCTTGACTGCAACAGGCATCCTGAATTGAAAGATAAATCCTGCTTGTTATCCAGCTTCTCATCAGGTCTCTTAGTCCTCCAAATGAAGTCAGTTATAGTCCAGTGAAGTGAAGCTTAAAATATACATAGAATACAGCTATCCAAAAAGTATCAAATAGCATGTAAAGTTATGTGACTTCTTATCGCCAAACCACTAAATTAAATTTATAAAATGGGTGAAAAGTATTATGGGTCTTCTTCTCATCACTGATCCCATAAATATTTTTGAGATTTTTCCTCATCTGTGTTTTAATAAATTATTGTTTTTCCACATCCTTATTTATATCTACTCAGCTGTACTATTTGAATTTGGGAGGGGTGGGATATAGACTCCATTTGTGAAGAATATCAATGTTTGATTTCTTTCTTAATTTGAAATAAACTTGAACATTCCATGAAATTAAAGATAAAAATATTAGTAAAACCATTGCACTTCAACTCAAGTACATAATTGTTTCTCAGTCTTGACAGTTCATTTTTTATTGTATTTTAACAAATAATATTCTGAGAAGCATTTTAAAAATAAAAATCAGAACATTCAGCTCAAGATATATCAAAACCCATCACATATAGTCAGTAATGAAGGTTTCACAATCAACACAATCAACAGCATTCTACAAAGGTTTTCTGTTCCGGTGCCTGAATCCATCGAGGTTTGCTGATCAGTTCTATTTGCTATGCTTTGTAGAGTCTTGTCTCCTTTTTTCTTCCCCCTGCCCCCGCCGCTTCCCCACCCTTTCCTTCTTTCCCTTCAGTTCCCTAGAAAGGAGATGAGCTCTAATCTCAGTCCAAATTATGCACATGGGCTCTGCTAATGTTTAAGAAAACCTTGTGTTGTGTAACAGTGAACCCCAATGAGGGCTTATCTGTTTGGTAGTCCAGAAAGTTTTATTATCTAGCTGCCTCTTACCTTTATCACTAGATTAATTTGTAATTCAGTTTTAGTACAGATTAAGCTGTCTTACTTTTCAAGGGTGACAAAGTGACATTTTGAAGTGAATTCATAACTAAAAGCCATGTCACCAGTGTTAACTGACATATATTTCATTTAAATTTCTTTAGTAGGAATTTTTGAACTGTACATTAAATGCAAGCTTGTTAATGCTTGAGATATCATCTCTTTTTGTTTGCAAACTACTTATCAGGTAAATTATACTTCATTGTGTAAAGCCTTATGATGTGCAGCCAGCAAGCAACTCCATGGGCAAAAATTTATATTCCCTAAAGACTAAATGTTGTAAGAGAACCTGTAGACAGTGAGCTACTCATTTGGGTTGCATAGAACTTGCATTTACCTGTTTCAACTCTCTAGCAAAATTCACCATAATTTCAAAATCACTAGGCATTGAGAAAATTGCTGTTACATGCACTGAAACTGCAGCTGTGATATTTTAGCTTCTTCATATTATTTCCTCATACACTTTTGAAGGTTGTTTTTTTGTTGTTTTTCTTTTTTTAACATATGATTTAAAATAACAAGTAGAATATGGTGGATGCAGTTTGATTCCCTGTACATAACTTTGAAGTGCACCAATTTATCCTTTTTGGTCTCTATGTGCTGCTCCAGAGGGCATGATGTCACATCCACAATCCCTATACAGGTGCATCAGTCACCCTAAAAGTGTCAGAGACAGGAGGTCCTTCATTTGCACTTGCTTAGGAAAGTAATTCAAGCTCTTGGTGAACTGACCTGTTTTACTGGCGGTATACATACAATCAGTTTTCAGGTTCCTAACCATGAAGACATGGTCCTGAAGTAAACACTTAAACTCCCTATCAAGTTGTCCTAAAAAAATTCTTGAAATATTAAATCTCCTGAAAATTCCTTTGGCTTAAGCACTTCTCTTCATAAAATGCCATGGGATCCAATGCCCTTTAGGGACCTACTGATCTGGGATACAATCAGTCTTACTGCTTTTTTTAAGGCAAGGTGTTTAAAAATGCAGTACTGCTGCTGTTACAGCCTTTTAATTATTGCAGTTGCCCTTTTCTGTGCCCTTTCTAACTTCATTCTCACTTTCTTGAAATATGGAGAAAACACATTTGCACAGTAGTCAAGATGTGTACGCTCCAAGATTTTCTACAGGTACAAGAAAACAACCTCCATACTGTTTTTAATCCCTTTGTGATGGTGCCCAACATTTTATTGGTTTTTCTTGACTGCATACGGAGCTGATGTTTCCAGAAAACTGTCAATGTTGACCCAAACGTTTCTTTTCTAGGTCATGACTTCCAATTCAGGGTTCAGCAGATGTGATTTAGAATTCTTTCCCCATGACACATCATTTTACATATCGCCTGAAAACTTGGAGATTTCACTGCAGACTTCTACTCCAAATCACTGATGAAAATACTGAATGAAACCAGTCCTCACACTGATTTATGGGGAATCTGCTCCTTTCTTGTTACAATGTACTTTACTGAATTTGATATAAAGACTTGCCAAGGATGTTTTCACCAGCAGGTTTTTGGGGGTGTTATCCTTTTACAGAAGCCATTCTGATTCTTTTCTAACAGACTATGTTTATCCAGGTTTTCATTATATCAGTGATTTTATCTTTTAATACTGATTCTGACAGATGGATACTCAGGAAAGAAGCCAGGCTCCCTAGTTTGCAGTTCTTAGGATTTCCTTCAGAGCCCTTTCCATACCCGTTAGCTACACCAGCAACCTGCCAGTCCTCTGGCACAGCTGCAGTCTGTATTGACAACTTACACACTTGGGCCTTTGCTTCTACAGCCTCATATCTGGGTTCCTTCACAACTCTGTAGACAATGTCAGGCAGTCTTGGTGACACAGTGACAGCCAACTTACTTGATCTAACACTTAAAATTTTTGTCTTACTTGTTACAAACAAAACATCAAGTATGAGAATTAACCCAACACCTAGCTATTTGCCTGGGTTTTATTTTAAGTACTCCTCTATTATCTTCAACTTTCAGTCCCAGCAGCATTGTTCCACTTTGATTAAGGTACAACTTGTTCTTCCTGTGCAGCTTCTTTCATTCTTCTTCCTAACATCCTAAATGTCTCATCTCTCCAGCACAATCCCATTCATACATTGAGACCTGATTCCTGGCTGCTTCCTGGATCTCACACATGGGACTAGAAATATGTCACAGAACCTTATGGTGGATCTCCAGGATGATGGTCTCCTGGATTGCAACCTGAATTTAGCCTCTAGAGTGTTTTTCCTACAGTGCCCTGTATCATTAATGATACTGATCACAGACCATGACCACCAGCTGCTTTTTGGAACAACTTGTGAAGTTCACTGAATTTCCACTCAACAGGCAAGTTACCATTGGTTTTCTCATGCATCACAAACCCAGCTGTCTATATCTACTAGACAAACATCCCAAAACCATCACCTACTTGAAGTGCTCTTCTGATGTGAGAACATCCCCTATATGATTAAAACAAAACAAAACAAACACCCAAAACACCCCAGTCTTAAGAGCAGAAACCATAATATTTATGCCATAATCAGTCCGAATAAACTTAGGGAATTTCTCACCATTTTTTTTCTGATCAGTGACTCATGCAAAATTGCATGGCATCTAACTTTAATAATGGGTACGTACAGGTGGGTAATGCACTAAGAAAGCACATTCTGAACACATAAATAAATTAGGAAGAAACTGTAGGTCAAATCCCCTCAGTCTTAAACAGATCTAAACCTCAGGTCTCTTCCTTGGTTTAAACTGCAATTATTAAGAATTTATGCTGAAGTTGATCTCTGTTTTGGAGTTTTGGTGGAGGTGGGGGTATGTTTTGCTTTTTCCTTAGCTAGTTGTCCACAAAATATGGACAAGAAAAAGGGTCTAGGTACATAAAGCACATAAATCCCCATGAGGTACATACTCTTTATGAGAGTGGGGTTAAGGGTGCTAAATCATCTTCAGTGGATTTTATACCCCTAAACCTAATAGTTTTACAATTACTGTTTGCAGAGATTAAAATATAAATAAATAAATAAATAATCTGCCTAGCATTTTCTGTGGACTAAAGCCTTTGTGTCAGATTTAAAAAAAAAAAAAAAAAAAAAAATTTCTTAAAGAAAAAAAAAAAATCCATGCTGGTTACTATGTTTTCCCAATACTAAAAATGCTAGAGTTCTTGTAGAGTTGATCTCAGCTATAAATGGTTATACAGGTACAAGTCATGTATCTAGTAGAGCTCCTGGAACCTTCAGGACTATAGGAAGTCTGTGAAAGATAACATTAGATGATTATGAGATTTGAATACAAGATCCTTTTAGTGTTCAAGCCTAGTAAAACATTTGTTCTCCTTCTACAAAAGACATACAGACTCTTGCCAACAGTCCAAAGGCAATTTTTTAAGGCATTATTTGAAAGTGTTGAATAATCAGATGCGGAAAACATTGAAAAAAATCCTCACAAAAATAAATTACTTAAATTAATAATATGAATTCTGTGCTAATATATTGTTGCGGGTTAATCACAGTAGAAAGCTAAAATATTAGCATGTTATCAGCATTGTTTTGGTCACAAATCTGAACCACAGCACTATATGAGTTGCTATGAAGAAAATCGACTCAGTCCCAGCCAGACCCAGTATGGATATAGACACATACATAACAACATACATTAAAAAAAATCAAATTGAGAGAAGTGAACAAATATTGTGATATATGTGTGAACCCATGCAGGTTTATTTGGACTGGAATTCAAAATTTTTAATGCACATTATACAAATAATGTCTCATAAGTATTGATATGCTTACAAGAATGTGTATCAGAAGTGAAAATTTCACAATAATGTGTCTGTGCAAGATTAGGCACTTAAATCAATAAATTAAATTTATCTTCTTTCTTCTATTTCCATAGCCATGAAAGTTGTATTCATCAAGTGTAGCATATATATTGCATCGCCAGGGGTGTAACTAAACTGAATGGTTTAAGATTACTCTCATGCTAAAATATATGCACATTACATTTTTATAAGAGTATAAATTGCTCATATATTTCAAAATGAGAGCTATATGCAGGTAATTCTTTAGTAAAATGAAAGCTAAATTTATCAAATATGTTCCTATATCTATGAACAATCCCCTGAGTTTTACAAAGATACAGTCACTGTTTCTTTGCACCAGATTTCTCTCTCCTGGTGTACCTAACTCTAAAAGGACAATTGCAATAATGTTTATAACTTGCTTTTTAAGTTGTTTGATATAAAAGTAGCGGTGGCTAAGTCTCATTGCTTTGTCTGGGCCATTTACAGATGCTAATGAATTCTCATCTAGCACAAATGTGATTAGAAAGGCACTAGGCAAAGGAGATTGATCTCTGCAATAGTTAATGAAACTGAGCTGAATAGCAAAAAATGCTGCAGATTCGGTTTTTGCTGCCCAGAGTGTTGTTCACCCTTGGTAAACCACCTCATTTGCCACACGTATTCTGATGCAGTATCATGAATCACCTTTATTTGGGAATAAAGGTTATGAAGATCAGGATACAATGAGACTTTGGGAGTTTTCCCAACTCTTCAACATGCTGTTATTCCTAACTGTAATGCAGTAATCTACCTTTTATGAATATTAACACAGCAGTTATATTTCCATTTTTTTTTACCTGTGGTTATACTGTCAAAGCAAATTATATTTAGTCAGGCTTGGCTAATAACACAACAAAAAGCAGTATTAAAAATCAAATTGCAATACATGGAAAAAAACAACAGAAAAATATCAAAAAGCAAAGTCTTATGTAATAATATTATTCATCTCTAATATTGCAAACCTCTTGCACATGTTCTGGAGGTAGAGGCAGAAAACAAGCACGCAAGAAAAAGTGATGTATTACAGGGGAGAAATAAATGATGTATTACAGGGGAGAAATAATGTCCCACAACAATTTATTTGGCAAACAATAGTGAACATAGACCTCACCCGGTTTTAACAACTAATGAAATATTAGTTTAAATTTCCAAGAGAAAAAGAAATTTCAAATACTATCACAGGTTGCCTAGAAGTAAAGGTTTCTACATTTGTAAGGTTGTTCCTTCAAACAGAGAGGTAGTTTTAAGGCAGTAATTCATTCTAGGGGTTCAATAGACACCATAACTCATGAAAATTTAGAAATGTCAGGTGTTTGTGAGATGAATTGCTGACTTACAGCAATCTCTAGTTATATATTATAGATAACCTAAATGAAAGAAAACCACAATTAAGAGTTACAAAAAAAAAAAAAAAAAAGTTATTAGTGTGAACACTTTTATTTATAATCCTGACTACTGTAGCATTTTCATACCCACACATACCAAATATTTCAGAAAAAAGTTTCTTTTAACCGGTCACTCATAAAATTATTTTTTAAATCTGGATTTCATTTTATTTCTTCTACAGATTTGATGAAGTATTTCAGCTATGGGTTTAATTTTTGTGTATATGTTTAAACTCCTTGACAGTAGAGAAGGGCACCCAAGTGGGGATTAATTATATTAATTTCCCTTAAAGATTTTTTTAAAGTAGCAAGGCTGCTGTAAATTGACTTTTGTGTTTATGTGAATCTGACCTAATGCATTGGCCTTTGTAGCTTCCTGTAGAGATCCTTCTGGGACTCTATAACACTAAGAACATATGCACTATAAACTGTATGTTACTACATACAGAAACAGTTTGATTTTCAGAAAAGGGTATGAAAGTAAATAAAAAAAATCATGGATTTTAGAGTAAAGAATTTGTGTATCTGCTTTTAGCTGTTCCACAAGAGAGCTTATGTTTGCAAGGCTGCTGTTATGTGTTAACATTTCTCTGATGCGCTCTGTGGGGTTGACTGACTACACCATAAAAATTTGTCATGGAGTGTTTATTAGGTTTTGACTGAAAGACTTTTGAAGGAGCCTGTGCATCCCCTGACGCCTAAGACGATATCTGGGAAGCAGATGAAAGCCTGGTCTATCCATCTGGAGGTGTTGTTCCTCTCTGCTGGCCTTCATCCAGAAACACTGTCTTTCCTGGCAGTTCAGCTCCAAGAACTATGCTACCATAACAAGTGATTATACTTATGTTGTGTAGAACAGGGGTTGCTGACAGAATAATAGAGTTTGGAGTTGTTTGTTTTTGTTTTTGTTTTTGTTTTTGTTTTGTTTTGTTTCTGTTTTTGTTTTGTTTTTGGTTTTGTTTTTGTTTGGTTTTTTTTTGTTTGTTTTTTTTTGTTTTGTTTTCTTGAAGATTTGGACACAACGTAGATTGTGAACGATGTATGTTTTCTATTAAAACATCGCTTTTCCTCTTTCAATGTTTACTAATGAGTGCCAAGAAATGAAGGAAATGATGTTAGATGTCAGCATATATCCCTCACTCTTGAAAGAGTCTCTCCTCCTCTCTTATGTAGCCATGTGGAAGAAATCATGTCTTTCTAAATTTGGAGATTTATTCTGCACGATGTATAGAACACAATAGGGGAGAAATACCATATGTCCTCCAAAAAAAAACCTAAAATCTTTCTTAGAGATTTTTTTTCTCTTTGATAGCTGAAGTGTACTCTTATATGTGCTTTATCGAGTTTGTTATTTGTCCCCATTACTACGATCCACACTATTTTTTCAATCTGCGCATATTAATTAAATGTTGTTTATTGATCTCATTTTCAAACAAACAAACAAAAATCCCTCTAGAAAACAAGAACTGTAGGCAGATTTTGGACTGCTGGAAGGCAGGAGGGCTCTGCAAAGAGATCTGGATAGACTGGAAAAATGGGCTGATTCCAATGGGATGAAGTTCAACAAGGCCAAGTGCCGGGTCCTGCACTTTGGCCACAACAACCCCCTTCAGCGCTACAGGCTGGGCACAGAGTGGCTGGAGAGCAGCCAGACAGAAAGGGACCTGGGGGTACTGATTGACAGCAAGCTCAACATGAGCCAACAGTGTGCCCAGGTGGCCAAGAAGGCCAATGGTATCCTGGCCTGTATCAAAAATAGTGTGGTCAGCAGGACAAGGGAAGTGATCCTTCCCCTGTACTCTGCATTGGTGAGGCCACACCTGGAGTATTGTGTTCAGTTCTGGGCCCCTCAGTTCAGGAGGGATATTGAGGTGCTGGAGCGGGTCCAGAGAAGAGCAACAAGACTGGTGAAGGGACTTGAGCACATGACCTATGGTGAGAGGCTGAGGGAGCTGGGGTTGTTCAGCCTGGAGAGGAGGAGGCTTAGAGGTGACCTCATTGCTCTCTATAACTACCTGAAGGGAAGTTATAGTCAGGTGGGAACTGGTCTCTTCTCCCAGGCAGTTAGCAATAGGACAAGGGGACATGGGCTTAAACTCTGCCAGGGGAAGTTTAGGCTGGATATTAGGAAGAAGTTCTTTACGGAAAGAGTGATCAGGCATTGGAATGGCCTGCCTAGGGAGGTGGTGGACTCACCGTCCCTGGAGGTTTTTAAACTGAGATTGGACATGGCTCTTAGTGCCATGATCTAGTAAATGGGCTGAAGTTGGACCAAGGGTTGGACTTGATGATCTCTGAGGTCTTTTCCAACCTAGCCAATTCTGTGATTCTGTGATTCTGTGATACTTTGTAATCAGGAAATTCTGTGTTTTCTTGTGAAAATCTGCTTATCACAGCAAGATTTTTTGTAATGTCAAAACAAAGAAAGAAGAAGATAGGGATGTTTTACATTTTTCTCATGTTGCAATTGGTGGGATGAAACACACAGGCTATTCAGATCAAAATACTTTTTGATTTCTGGTTGTGTTTTACAATGTTATCAGAAGTAGCCATAGTAACTTGCATAAACAATGTTTAGAATTCAGTGTGATGAGGTGCTTTCTATATTGCTGAAAAATAATTATTATGATGAACTGAACAGCATTAATGAACTGTTTACACCCATGCTAATAGAAATAAGATGTGGGGAAGTGTTTGTAGAAATAGATAATAACATTAGTCAGAGTGTACACTCTGGTGCGGCCTCACCAGGAGCCCTGTGTGCAGTTCTGGGTGCTACAGTATAAAAAAGTTGTTAAACCACTGAAGAGTGTCCAGAAGAGGACTACAACGTTGGTGAATGGTTTGGAGAGGACCCTGTATGAGGAGAGGCTAAAGCCCTTTGGTTTGTTCAGCCTGAAGAAGGGGAGACTGAGGGAAGACCTCATCAGAGTCTACAGCTTCCTCACAAGGGGAGGAGGAAGGACAAGTGCCGAACTCCTCTTTAGTGACCAATGACAGAACCCAAAGGAATGGCAGGAAGATGTGCTAGGCGAGGTTCAACTTGGACATTAGGAAAAGGTTCTTAACTCAGAGGGTGGTGAAGCACTGGAACAGGCTCCCCAGGGAGGTGTCACAGCTCCAAGCCTGACAGTGTTCAAGAAGAGGCTGGACAACACCCTCAGACCTATGGTGTGAACTGTGGGGTTGTCCTGTGCAGGGACAGTAGTTGGACTCAATGATCCTTGTGGGTCCCTTCCACCCAGGACATTCTATAATTCTATCAAATGTTCTTAGAAACCCATGCATTTGTATCTATATGTGTTTATTCTATTCAAAAGTTCATCATACACATAATAGAAACAAATTAATCAATGATTGCTCCCCTGAAGATGTTTGTAAAACAAAACCTGAATGTTTCATTTACATGTATGCTTTCGATTTAGGATCTGTGAAGCTGCTGTCTCTCCCAGTAACGTGGGGACCTTAGGTCTCAGTTCTTCTCTGGAGGGCCACCGTAGCTTAAGGGCATATTACTCCTAAATTCAATACCTCAGATCTCTAAGGTTTCATGGGAGGAATCTGGACCTTGGGTTTTGCATTTGGGATTGTTGATACTGTGGTGGCACTGTGCAGGATGAGTCTTTCAGTTTTACCCTATGTGAAGTCAGTGGATCTCCATATGGTTATAACAGTTTGCCCACAGGCTGCCTATTTAAAACTGGGGTGTGAATGTTATCCTATCTCAAATCAGTGGGGCTCTGTGTTGGTTCATTAGCTCACAACGTGCTGTCAATTTGAGGATTGGGGTTTTAACTGGAACTTATTTACAAGATAAATTGCTGCTGGAACTGTTATTACTGTTATTCTTTTTGTACTGTTTGGGGGACTTTTGGGTGAATTATGATAAAGAACTTTGGAGGTATGAAGACAAGACTGTGATTAAAAAGGACAATCAGAGAGTAGAAAAGTCAGTCTTTTCTTCTCCTCTAACAATCCTTCCCAAATACCCACCTTGTCTTCTTTATCTACGTTCTCATTTGTGTCATGCAAGAAGGTGCGACAAAAATATCACAGTACAGCTACAAACAATAAGAGCAGATGTTACAATTCAAGCTATAGCAGCTGTTTTTCCTTATACTACCTGAAGCACCAACTCAGTTAATTTCTCTTGATTCAAGAGTTTCAATATCTCACATTTAAGTAGTCTACCAGCATCAGGCATATTCAAATCACTCATTAAAGAAATTTCTGTCAAGGAGCTTCTGTGTACTTATCCATGCATCATCAATCAGGTGCTGTCAGTCTGAGTCAGCTTCAGCTTCTGTGCTGACTCATGTTACTGATACTAGAATGAAGTGAAGACATCACAAGTGTGCATCAGGCATGTTAAGGAAGTGAGTTGTAGAAGAAAAATATTTTCGCCGTGACATTGAAAAGAAAGAGTGTTGAGCTGATTTGATAACCTGGATACAACCCGTTGTGCGAAGCAGAAGAATGGTCAAGATTCTGACAAGCAGAAACTGTGGGAGCTGGAATGAGGTAAAAAAGCACAAACCCCCGAGTTTGTTGTTCTGTTCTTCTGTTACTCTGAGTAATCAGGAATGTAACAGTTATGGAGCTATTGAATTAAAAAAAAAAAAAAAAAAAAAAAAAGAAGCAAAAATGAAGACATATTCCCACCAGGTTGCTAGAAAGTTCAGGCATGACTGAGAAAAACATTGCAACTACAGAGTTGAAGTGTTACAGAGGTTTTTACTTCCCTTTCTCTCCAGGCCATAGGTGACTTAATGAGCAAAGTTTTTCCTAGAAAGCAAAAGGCTTTTTGGGGCTGGATGTCCTCACGATGAGAAGATAATTGAAGTTTGGCATTTACATTGTTTACAAGAGCTTTATACCCTGTCTGATTACAAGAAAGACAAGTTTCACAAAAAGATTGTGTGCTTCAGATTTATTGTGTTCCAGAGAAGGAATGTTATACCCATCTTTGGGTATAACTTATCCAACGGGAAACACATTCTAACTCTCTCCTGCTTATAAATGTGAAACCAATATTATTTTAATATTAAAAATACTTTATTTTATAATTAATAATTATTAAAAAATAAAATAAAAGTATTTCATATAATAATTTTATTTAATTATTTAAACAAAAACAACAAACAGTAAGAATCAACAATCATAACAGCATTGACATAAAGTGTGAGGAATTTATAGAAGGGCATCAAAAAGCATGCAAAATGAATGTTCTGTTCTTTCCTTCATCTGTGCTGCACACTCTTTTTTAGTTAGGTCTGAATTGCCTCTTGTGTTCACGTTCCATTCTGGTTTTGTGATTTTCTAACTAGATTAGTGTAGCCTGTGATGAGCTCTAATCAATACCGAACACCTTCACTCCCCAAAGAACTGTTTATCAGTTAGGGATAACAGGATCAAAACAACAAAAAAAGAACCAACAAAAAAAAGTAGTAAAGTCAATCCTATTGTTTTTGTGCTTCCTATTATGCTACCTTTCTGGATAAATCATCACAAAAGAGGAAAGGGCCTCTTTTCATCTCTTTTACCTTTTCACAATAGTGCCTGGGAGAAAATTCAAGAATCTGTCCTTGTAGTTAGGTATTGTATTTATGGTTTTGTAGAGGTAGTTAATAAGCTAGGCATCTTTCCCTTGAAAACCACAAATGGGGGCCAAGTTAATTTAGTGTTCTGAGGCAACAAGCCAAGGGTGGTGAGTTCTGCTGAACTTAATAAGATGAATTGGATTAGGAGCACTGGCAAATCTGCTAACATCATTCTCTCATATCTACCTACTCAAAGGTGCAGGAGCCGGCTGTCCTCATGTGTCAAAAGATGAGCCAGTGGGGAAGAAGACTAGCCTGGCTAATTAGAGAGTTTCAACTGGAATTCAGGAATAAAAGGAAAATTTATAACCTTTGGAAGAAGGGGCAGGCAACACAAGAGGTCTACAAGGATGACATGAAGTTATACAGGGAGAAAATTAAAAGCGCCAAAGCCCAAACAGAGCTGAATCTGATTACTGGCATAAAAGGAAAAAAAAAAAAAAGAAAGAAAGTTTCTATGAATACGTTAGCAACAAAAGGAGGGCTAAGGACAATCTCCATCATTTAGTTGATGCAGAGGGAAACATAGTGTCAGAGGAAGAGGGAAAGGCTGAGGTATTAAAAGCCCTCTTTGCTTCACTCTTTGACAAGGTGACCTGCTTAGTGGATGAGAGAAAGGCTATGGACATTGGTTACTTAGACTTCAGTAAAGTCTTTGACACTGTTTCCCACAGCATTCTCCTGGAGAAACTGGCAGCTCATGGCTTGGATGGACATATTCTTTGCTGGGTAAAGAACTGGCTGGAGGGCAGGGCCCAAAGAGTTGTAGTGAATGGAGTTAAATGCAGTTGGTGGCCAGTTACAAATGGTGTTCCCAGGGCTCAGTATTTGGGCCAGTTCTGTTTAATCTCTTTATCGATGATCTGGACGAGGAGATTAAGTGCAAGTTTGCAGATGACACCAAGTTGGGTGGAATGTTGATCTACCTGAGGTTTGGAAGGATCTACAGAAGGATTTGGACCAAATGGATTGATGGGCTGAAGCCAATTGTATGAAATTCAACAAAGCCAGGTTCTGGGACCTGAACTTGGTTTACACTGACCCTGGCAATGCTACAGGCTTGAGGAAGAGTGGCTGGAAAGCTGCCCAGTAGAAAAGGACCTGGGGGTATTGCTCAACAGCTGGATGAACATGAGCTACCCGTGTGCCCCGGTGACTAAGAAGACTAACAGTATCCTGTCTTGCATCAGAAATAGTGTGGCCAGTAGAAGTGCAGCCATCACTAGAGAAGTGATTGTGCCCCTCTACTAGGTGCTGGTGAGGTCCCACCTTGAACACTGTGCTCAGTTTTGAGCCCCTCAATATAAGAAAGACATTGAGATGTTGGAGTGAGTGCAGAGGAGGGCAACAAAGCTGGTGAAGGGTCTGGAGCACAAGTCTGATGAGGAGTGGCTGAGGGAGTTGTGGTTGTTTAGCCTGGAATAAAGGAGGCTGCAGGGAGACCCTATCACTTTCTACAAGTACCTGAAAGGCGATTGTGTCATGGAGGATGTTGGTCTCTTCCCCCATGCAGCAAGTAATAGGATAAGAGGAAATGACCACAAGTTGCAACAGTGGAGGTTTAGATTGGATGTTAGTGAAAAATTCTTCATAGGCAGGGTTGTGAGGCATTGGAACAGGCTGCCCAGGGAAGTGGTGGAGTCACCATACCTGGAGGGAATGATTCTATGATGCTATGATTGTATGATTCTGTGAAATATGGAACACTTGAGGACCCATTTCCAAACAAGTCCAGTGATTGAAGTTAGGGACACAGGTACATTTTCAGGAAATTCATCCCACATGTGTATGCCTCTGTATGAATTTCTGGATATTCATGTTAGGTTCCTCTGGTTTGAAATTGAGCTCTGTGTGGTTTTTGGCAGTGTTTGACAGATGTATTGCATTCTGTTAACTTAGTCGATTACTTTGATTGTTTTATTGGACCCAGTATATAGCTGTTATTTTACAACGGTCGAAATTCTTTCCAAGATGGTTTCTTACAAACTATCCTTTAAAGGTATGAGGCTGAAATTCTAATTATTATTTAGATTTTTTTTTTCTTAAGGCTTTTTTATTTGAATTATTTATAATTTACATGTTAAATGTTTTTCCAATGATCAACAAAGCAGCAATTATTAGTTTCCATAGTTAACAGCTTTGCAGTTATTTTTGACAGCAGAAATAGGTACTCTACATATGCAACAGCCAAATAAGAAGACACTTAAAATACTTGTCAAATGAAGATATCTGCAGCAGATATCGCAGGTTAACATACAAACATTAAATATGTCTCCTGGTTATGTAGCAGTTGAGAAAAAACAAGCATATGGAAATAATCAGGGGTGGGAGATCCTGTGTAGCTGTGCTACACCATTGCTCCTTTCTGTCAAATCACATAGACCTTTGACTGGGGTATGTGGTGACAAAAATTGAATGTTTGATATACAACAAAAGTATAAAGCTATATTTCTCAAATTAAGTTAATTTGACTCCTATGTGTGTGACCTCAACTGATCACTGCAACTCCCATTTACTGAGGGAGAGCTACACTTCTTTCTCGCCCTGATTAATCCATTTATGTAATGAAACTCCATGTGAAAAGTATGTCAATGAGGATGCAGGATTTAAAAAACAAAACAAAACAAAACAAAACAAAACAAAACAAAACAAAACAAAACACTCTGATAGAAACTTAGAACTTCCATTTTAGAGTTGCATTGTTGTAAACCAAGAGCAACTTCACTGAATTGAGTGGTTCTGATTCCCCTTTCACTGACACCTATTTGATGAGCGTCACAGATTATAATAATGGGCTTAGTCTGAGAGACTGTAAATGTAACTAAAATGTGCCCCTGTGACTGCCTAATCTGTATGGTCTGTCTTTTTGCTTCTAATATGACATCCTGACATCCATATCTCTTCCAATAATGTCTCTTGTTTAGCTTTTGCACTCCTTTCCAGAAAGCTGTTAGTGGAATGAAACTACTAAAAAAATGTGGGAAGACAATAAGAATGGCTAAGAATGCTATTCTATTTTAAACTAACCATGTTTCTTCTGTCACTAGCATGTAAGTATACATCATAAAAAGATATTGGTTAGCCAAAGCTAGAAATTATTCCTCTGCTTCTTCATCTGGACTACAAGCATGCAATTTATGTATACTGTTACTTACACAGCATTACAGTAGATGAGAAACATTCTGTGTTGCAGAGCTAAGTGTCCTACCTGACATAGTCAAGAAAATAAACTGAAGTGACAACTAACAAAATATAACAGTACATCTTGAGAGGAGCAGATATGGGCTGTCTAGTGTACAATGAAATCTTGGGAAAGTCTACTGTTCTGGTTTAGCCCCAACCATCAACTAGAACCACACAGCTCTTGATCACAATCCCCCTTCAAGTAAGATGAGGAAGAGAATTGGAAAGGAAAAAGAAAAAAAACAACTTTTAGGTTGAGATAAGAACAATTTAATAAGACAGAAAAGGAAGAGAAAATAATAATGATAATAATATAATATACAAAACAAGTGATGCACAATGAAATCGTTCACCACCCGTGACACCAATGGCCCATCTGTTCCCAGGCAGTGGTATTTGGCCTCTGGTCAACTCCGGTTTGTACACTGAACATGACATCACAGGGTAAGGAATACCCCTGGCTTTGGCTCCCTCCCAGCTTCTTGTGCACCTGGCAGAGCATGGAAAGCTGAAAAGTCCTTGACTACCTGGCAGCAACCAAAACATCAGTGTTTATCAATGTTCTTCCCATATGAAATCCCAAACACAGCACTATACCAGCTACTAGAAATAAAATTAACTCTATGCCAATGGAAACCAGGACACGACTTATACAAGAATAAAAACACTGTATGTAAAACATATTTATATAAAATTTAAGCATTCATCGAATTATGGAAACTACGCAGTAATAGTCATCAGCAATGCTACCATTAAAGCTCTGCCTATTTTACTTTTAAAACTTAGGGACAATAAATACAAGCAATAAACTGCTGAAAAATGTTTGGGTTTTTTTTTCCTTTTCTCAGTTTCTGGAGTCAATCAGAAGTATATAAACCCCAAGAACCTAACTTTAAAGCTTATTTCTGTGAATTTTTCTTGTAACTCTTGATTGACACACACTGGATACATATGCATGAATTGTTTTAAATACCTGACTGAATAAGTAAAAATATAACATATGTAGAATGGTTCATGATGAGAGAAGATGGTCATCAGAAGCTTCTTAAATGTTACATACTGTGAAATACAAGTAGCAATACTAGTAACAATGCATGCATAATGACTATTAATTAACACATTTTCATTGAATTAAAGTGTTACATATAGCATATATTACACAAAATATAGAAACAAATTATGGATATTGAGGATGTATGTTTGTTGTTAGTCAGATATCAGTATTTCTTGAGTCAATACTTGCCTTATGCATATTTGACTCCATGGGATACAAAACACAGGAGAGGAGAGGAAATTAAACTTTCCAACAATTTACCATAGAATCATAGAATGGTTTGGATTAGAAATGACCTTCAAAGATCACCTAGTCCAAATTCCCTACCTTGAGCAGGACATCTCCCACTAGACTGAGTTGCTACAAGCCCTGTCTAACCTTACCTTGAACACTTCCAGGGATGGGGTGTCTACAACTTCCTCGAGTGACCTGTGTCTGTCTCATCACTCCCATCATAAAAAAAAAAAAAAAAAAAATTCTTCTTCTATCCAGTCTCAATCTACCTTCTTTCAATTTAAAATCGTTACTCCTTGTCCTGCCACTACAGGTCCTGTTAAAAAGTCTCTTTCCATCTTTCTTATAACCCCCTTTTATACACTGAAAAGCTTCAATAATTTCTACTCAGAGCCTTCTTGTCTCTGGGCTGAACAACTCCATCTCTCCCAGCCTTTCTTCATAACAGAGGTGCTCTAGCCTTCTGACCATTTTTGGGAACCTCCTCTGGGTTTGCTCCAACAGGACCATGGCCCTCTTAGGTTGGGACCCCCAGAGCTGCACAAAGTACTCCAGGTGGGTTCTCATGAGAGCGGAGTAGAGGGGAAGAAACACCTCCCTCAATGTGCTGGTCATGTCTCTCTTGATGGAGCCCAGGATATGGTTGGCTTTCTGGGCTGCAAGTGCACGTTGCTGGGTAACAACCAATTTTTCATGCACCAGTATCCCCAGCTCCTTCTCTGAAGGATGCTCTCAACCCGTTCATCTCCCAGTCTGTATTGGTATTGGTGATTGCCCTGACCCAGATACAGGACTTCACACTTGGTCGTATTGAACTTCTTGAGGTCTATATGGGCCCACTACTCAAGCCTGTCAAGTTCTGGTCTGGATGTCATCCCTTCCCTCTAACATATCAGCTTCACCACTTACCTTGGTGTCATCTACAAACTTACTGAGGGTTCACTCGATCTGTCTATGTCATTAATGAAGATATTAAACAATATTGGTGCCATAATGGACCCTCGAGGATCTCCACTCATTGCTGGATTCCACTTGGATGTTGAGCTATTGGCTGATACATCCTGATTAAATTGAAACTTAGGTGCAACATACATTTCTTTAAGCTGTTTTCAGTTGCTATTAATTTTTACTTTTCTCTGGTATTGTCAGTTAAACCATTCCCTTTATTTCACCTCAGGAAGTACTGAATTAACTTTTAAATGTCCCAAGGGTACAGAAAAGACTTGTTACTACTTCAAGGGTTTTTAAAGACACAGGAAATGCTGCAGAATTGCGAAGTACAATTGTTATGTGTGCAGTCATCCAGCCCAGAGTTTAGAAACACCTGGGAACATTTGAATAGATAAGTCAATGCTTTCCAATGATATCCATGGATGAGTGAGTCTGCTTTGGCAGAATAACTAATAATTTCAGCATATTTATTTTAGTCTTAGCATGAAATGCATTATTGTCCTATCACTACTCTGACATTTCTTTACACAAATCTAGATGAAACAATTTTTGACCTAGTTTCAGGAACTGATATTAACTTTCATTCAGGCAAATGCTTTTACTTTTCTTGTTTGTGTGTTTCACTAAAGGTGTTAAAGAGTCTATTAGAGAATAATTATTTGAGGAGTACTGTGCACTATGCATTTATTCACAACAATATCTTAAGAGAATAACATCTGATTTTGCAATGGTGTTTTCAGAATTAAAGATGTGGATTATGTATAAAATAAGGTCAGTAATGTCCCCCTCTGAGACAAAACACAAACCAAACAACTAAAAAAACCAAACAAAATGAAATACATAACATGTAAGTATGCTTAAAAATACTGGTATTCATAAAGGAGGATGATACCTTGTGGCCAAAAAGCTCAAAACAAGTTCAAATTTCTTTCCAATCTATTTGAATGCAAGTTTCCCTTTGTGAATACAGAGCATAAAACTGGATTGTTTATTCCACTGTAAAATACAGTGTTGGATTAGATTAGTTGTCACTGTTAATGAAGGGAAAAGGAAAAGGAAAGGGAAAGGGAAAGGGAAAGGGAAAGAGAAAGGGAAAGGGAAAGGGAAAGGCAAAGGCAAAGGGAAAGGGAAAGGGGAAGGGGAAGGGGAAGGGGAGGGGCAAGGGGAAGGGGAAGGGGAAGGGGAAGGGGAGGGGCAAGGGGAAGGGGAAGGGGAAGGGGAAGGGGAAGGGGAAGGAGAAGGGGAAGGGAAAAGGGAAGGGGAAGGCAAGGGAAGGAAAGGAAAGGAAAGGAAAAAGGGAAAAGGAAAAAAGAAAAAGGAAAAAGGAAAAAATTTAGACTGTTTCTTTCTAGGAATCCTGTGAAAAACCTGATATATCAATAACAACAATAGTGAAGGGTTTTTTTAAAGTTAAGGTTGTTTTCCGGACCACTTGAATAAAGTGTATCCAAAATATATGAGTGTAGCACCTGGCATGGTCCCAGAGTAACAGTAATATATGAAAAGCAGATTTGAGTATGACTGTGCAAAGAAGCGATTGTTTGGTTTGTCAATGTAAGAAAAAAAATGCTGTTTAAACTAAATAAAAACCACTTTCATGTTTTCTTACCAAAATTAAGAACAGGCAGTGGTAGTAATAGCAAAGTGATTTCATTATTTTCATTTTATCTCATCTCACTTCCATGTATGTGTTTTAGACAGAAATTGCAAACCCTAGATTTAACTGACATTCATAAAACAAATAACTGGGGCAAAGAGGATTTTTCCAGCCAGGACTAGTGATTAAGGCACCTCTCTATGACTCAAAAGATCCAAATTCGAGTTCTTCCTTGGTTTCAGATCTTAAAAAAAATAAGAAATTTAAACAAACAAACCAGCCACAAAAAAAAAACAAAAAACAAAAAAAACCCACCAACCAACCAACCAACCAAAACACAAACAAAAAACCAAAAATGAAAGAAACACTGTTTATAGAGGTGAAAGAAGATGCTTCTCCTTTTCTTTTGGTTATGGTTGTAATTATTATTATTACTGTCTGGTTTTTTATTCCATTTTCATGACTAAGATGTTGATTTAATAGGGATCTGGTTCTTTAGGGTTTATTTCTACTATAAAAACGTGAAAAGGAATTCCTTAGGCACCAATAACTAATTCTTAAAGATTGTGTTTTACTAACAGATATATGTGAGATAACTTTTCCTCAGATAGTCAAGGGAATTTAGTTCAGTGTTGGATTCTTATAATCTTGTGCAAACCAGAGAACAGTGCTGGAAAAGATATTCTGTCATTACTGGTTTTATGTATCAATCCTGAGAAGCATTTCCACCAAAGTTAGTCTAGCAATTTTAACCTAGATTTGAAAGCATTTTCCAATAGAAGACTGTATATATACCTGTAGCAAGCAAACTTTTTTTTTTTCCCGCCACTGTGAGAACCCTAATTAAAGTGGAAAAAAAAAAAAAAAGTAGAAAATTAAGAAAAGAAATACAGTTGTCTCAGAGACAGAGGAATTTCTAACAAATGTGTACAGGACACACCTGAACAAGGGGCCAAAGGGGAAACTAACCAGGCATTCCAAATGTAAGTCACATTTCTTAAAGCACTTCTGAAAGATCCTCAGAAACT
Organism: Patagioenas fasciata; assembly: GCF_037038585.1. Lineage (NCBI taxonomy): Eukaryota > Metazoa > Chordata > Aves > Columbiformes > Columbidae > Patagioenas > Patagioenas fasciata. Next base: position 35,782,597 of record NC_092520.1, read on the forward strand.
ATGCAGTTGAAGATAGCTTGAGAAAATATGCATGACTGCCTACATTAGATGATCAAAACTGGGCAATTAAAGAGCAGTAGACACTGTGGTCACTTTTGGTTACAAAGAGACCCTTTCACAAGATTTATCATTTTAATTGATTCTTATTTAACAAGTTTTATTAATTTTAACTTAATTAATTTAACTTAATTAACTTAATCGAATTTAGGAAAAAAATATCAGAATCTATTCCAAGATGACAAAAGGAAAACTAGAGAGGAAGAAACAAGAAAGAAACGTAAAAACAGAGGTATTTGGGGAACTTGAAACTTTAAAGGAAAATGGAAAGTTAATGAGAAATATTGCTTTTTCTCTTCTGTCTAATACAAAGGATACTTTCTCCTACTACTAGGTTTTGTAATGATCCTTCTAGTGACCTTCAGCTTTATATCACATTTTTCTGTCTGGTAATTTTACAAGGACAAAACCAATCCTCTCTCTCTTTCAAATGAAATTTTACCCACTCTTGGCTTGTGTCAAGGCTTAACATAGGTTGGTTCTTTAGTTGATGGTGATCAATATGAAGAGAGTGCTATTAAAAAACAAAAAAAATAAATAAAGCAGGTGATTGCCAATATAAATTTCACAGAAATTAATTTCCCAAACTTTGTTACAGGCCAGGAAATGAGTAAAAAAGCTGATATTGACAGTTACTCAGTTAGTGGTCCACATATAGGGTCTCTTGATATCCCTATATTATTATAAGGTTTGAAGCTCTAAGTGGTTGTATCTTCCAGAACCCTTGAAATCTTTACTGTGCCAAAACTTTTATAAACTACTCGTATCTAAAGGGGGCCTACAAGAAACCTGGAGAGGGATATTTTACAAGGGCATGTAGTAATAGGACAAAGGGTAATGGTTTCAGACTGAAAGAAGATAGATTTAGATTAGATATAAAGAAGAAATTCTTCACTATGAGGATGGTGAGGCACTGGAACAGGTTTCCCAGAGAAGCTGTTGATCCCCATTCCTGGAAGTGTCCAAGGCCAGGCTGGATGGGACTTGAAGCAACCTGGTTTAGTGGAAAGTATCCCTGTCTGGCAGGGGCATTGAACTAGATTATTTTTAAGGTCCCTTCTAACCCAAAACATTCAATGATTCTTTGATTCTATCTGTACATATATATAAAACATAACTATTAACTTTGACACAACAACACAAACAAACTCAGAATATTTTTGTCTGCAGCACTCAACACTTTCCAAAGATATTTTATCAAATAAAATTACTTTCCTATGTATGATTAGAAATATACTGGGCTACACCCAGAATGTGTCCTGAAGCAACCTGCAATTTCATTCTGCTCTGGAAAATTTTTGAACTGCCTCCTATTTCACACCAAAAATCTCATAGACATAAAAAAATAAAACAAAACAAAACAACAACAAACCCAAACATTTACTGTAAACAAACATCTCTCTTCAACAGTTCTACCATGCAAAAAAACCCACTGAGGTTTTCATCAAACTGAGTAGGCTTCTTGTTTTTACCATCTCAGGAAGAAAAGACTTGTCTGATTAATGTCTAGAAGAGAACTTATTGCATCTGTGACTCGGGTCAGGATTAGTTTTAATAATCACAATTAATTTCTACAGAGCAGCTTGTCTACAGCAGCAACAGATGTTCCTTTAACTAACTATCTGCGTTTTGGCAAGCAAGTGCAAACAGAAATGACTAATTTTTGCATTACATTTCCTTGGAATTACAGCATGAAAAGTAGGAGCAAGGTCAGTCCTAATGAGGAGCTTTCATATTATTTTCCTCTATAGATGGATCTTTTACTTGAATTTATGGCCTCATTTTTCTCATTGAAGATCTTTAAGTATGTGAAGAATAACTTGGGCCAAATAATCCTCCCAAAATCATAAAGGTTTTCACCTGATCTTCAAAGTGTTCCCTTTCAAACTACTAAGGGCAAGTGGAGATTATCTGGCAGGTGTTCTTGTGTTGTTTGGCTTTTAAAATAAGAGTAGTTGTTTCATGTTTGACCAAAACTTCCAAAATGGATTCAGTAATTAATTAGAAAATAAAATCCCATTGAAGCTGAAATTGAAGTTCTTAAAACAAATATAGATGCCTGCAGATTACACATCTCCAGCTGAGCTGATCAGCATGAACCCTCTTCATAACCCACAGAGAGCAATAGGAATTTTCAGGTACAATGCACTTCATCAGCAGTGAATATATGTGTATTTATACAAACTGTGCCATACAGATTGTATCCACTGACACATTAGATATTGTACAGGGCGCTAGCATGACTAGCTCAGATACAGTCAGTAAACTAGGAGAGATGAATCCCACCCTAAATGTTAAGGACATTCTTCATTAAAAAAATATGTTAAATGAGAGATCATAGAATAAGAAATGGACAACAAAATGGACTGATTTCCAAACTACCTTCTGTCCAATTCAGTGCTCAGGAATTTGTGGAATTTGCAGTAATGAGGTATGTGGGACAGGCAAAGAGTAAAGTCAGGACCTGAAATTTTAGGAAAGACAACTTTCAGCTCTTTAAGGAGTTAGTCAACAGGACTCCCTAGGAAACTGCCCTCAGGGACAAGGAAGCAGAACAGAGCTGGCAAATCTATAAGGATGCTTTCCATCAAGCTCAAGAGCTCAATGATGCAAGAAATTGGATACAGAGGGCAAGAGGTCAGCATGTCTGATGCAAGACTTGCTGGTCAAACTAAAGTGCAAGGAAACGCACAGGCAGTGGAAGCAGAGAGAGGTATCATGGGAAGAACATAGGGCCACTGCTCGATTGTGCAGAGATGGGGTCAGGAAAGCTAAGGTGCTGCTGAAGCTAAACTTAGCAAGGGATGCAAAGAATCACAAGAAGGGTTTCTACAGGCATGTCAACCAGAAAAGGGAGGACAAAGAAGTGAACCCCCCCTGATGAGCAAGACCAGTAATCTGCTAACAACAAACAAGGAGAAGGCTTAGATACTCAACAACTATTTTGCCTCAGTCTCAATGGGCAAGCTTTTTTCCCACACTTCTCAAGTAGATGAACTGCAAGGCAAGGATTAGGGGAGCGAAGTCCCTCCCACTGTAAGTGAGGATCAAGTTTGTGATCCCTTAAGGAAGCTGAACACACATAAGTCTATGGTACCTGATGAGTCTTGAGGGAACTGACATAGACAGTGGGATTGAGTGCACCCTCAGCAAGTCTGTGGATGACATGAATCTGAGTGGTGCAGTTGACATGCCTGAGGGATGGGCTGCAATCCAGAGGGACCTGGACAAGCTCAAGAAGTGGATCCATGTGAACCTCATGAGGTTCAACAAGGACAAGTGCAAGGTCCTGTACCTGGGTTGGGACAACCCTAGACATCAACACAGGCTGGGGGAAGAAGGGATTGAGAACAGCTCTCCAGAGAAGGGCTTGGAGCTACTGGTGGATGAATGATTGGACATGAACCAGCAATGTGCACTTGCAAGCTCAGAAGGCCAATTGTATCTTGGGCTTCATCAAAAGGGGCATGGTCAGAAGGTCGAGGGAGGTGATTCTGGTCCTCTACTCCGCTCTGATGAGACCCCACCTGGAGTACTATGTTCGCCTCTGGACACCTCAGTACAGGAAAGACATGGACCTGTTGGAGACGGTACAAAGGAAGGACACAAAAATGATCAGAGGTATGGAACACCTCTGCTATGAGGACAGGCTGAGAGAGCTGGGGTTGTTTGGCCTGGAGAAGAAAAGGACCAGGGAGACCTTCCGTACTGCAGCCTTTCAGTACTTAAAAGGGGTCTATAAGACAGATGCTGACAGACTTCTCATTAGGGTCTTTTGTGATCAGACTTAAGGTAATGGTTTTAAACTAAAAGAAGGGAGATTTAGGCTAGTCATGAGGAAGAAATTTTTTACAATAAGGGTTATCAAATACTGGCACACGTTGCCCAGAGATACCCCATCCCTGGAGACATTCAAGGCCAGACTGCACAGGGCTCTGAGCAACTTTATTTAGTTGAAGATGTCCCTGCTCTTTCCGGGGGCTTGGACTAGGTGACTTTTGAAGGTCCCTTCCCACCCTATCTATTCTATGACTCTATGATTCTGTTGAAACTGGCACTAATGGATTTTATTTCTATACCAGATTTGCTAAATGCAGTTGTGTCATATATTTACTTTCAGAATGTGGGTGGAATGAGCTGTAGACATCTCAAAATCTGATGTCTAATTCTTATCTAATAATCCTAGACTTTGTTTATAGTTAGCAAACAGAAATTACTTTCTTCAAAGAATGATTCATCAGAAATATTTCAATAACTGAAAAGGAAATGCAGAGTAACTACCTTTTCCAAGCCCAGTTTAGGAGGAATTAATCCCAAGGTAGACATCTTCATGGGAAAGGAAATGCATTAATGTATGTTACAGAGCTGCAATATAATTCTGTACTGAATAATGGAGATTTTCCAGCTTGAATACATATTTTCTGGTTATTGCTGAAAATTTGTCTTGAACATCCACCCCTCTATTATCCAGTCTCATTGAGACTGAATTCCCAGATACAGACTCTAGTTGCAGCACCAGTGTAATCACTGCTTCTCAATACAGGGAGTCCAATGAGGCAAGGCTTTTTTTTGAGTTTTTGTTTTTAGATGCGGTGTGACTACGTAATTGAGTGTCAAAGTTATGCCTACTAAAATAAATAGAGAAGTAGATAAGTAAGTAGGTAGATCAATTGATTGAGAAGTTGACCTAAAAGAGGCTTCATTCAGTCAACTCATAGTTTAAAGGTCTTAAATTACAATAAAAAGGTAGAATTTGACGGGATAACCCGTGTATCTAGATATTTTCATAACGTTTTGCTCAACAGTTTACCTGTAATTCCTTTGTCTGAATATGTCAGATCTTTATTTAGCTCTGAACACATCTCCATAATTTCTCTCTGGTTTTCTTTCCATTACTTTCTTTCATACCTGCGGATTATTACAGCTAGATTACTAATCTTCCAATGTATTTTTATGATATGTCTATGAATTGGTTAGATGAGCAGCCAACACTCAAGACAAAGACAATCCTCTAACAATCTTTACTAAATATATTTACAATTTGTGGAAAACCAAACCAGGATAAATAAACAAGTTACTTAGCCTACTGACCAAACATCCTGGGGATGCTGAGAGTCTGAAGACAGTATACTGCAGAACTCCATGTAGTTTCAGCAAATTCAGGGAAAAGATACACATTATTCACATAGCCAAAGTTTTTGTCCTTTCTTTGTTCTTGTCAGATTTCATTTAGTTTTCTGGTTCTTTTTTTGAGTCTTGAATTTCTCTACCTGTTGCCTTGGAGCTGCTTCCCATAGGTAAGATTTCAGTTTTACATCTAAAGACACATTTCTTAGGTTTCCTCACCTCCCTCCATTACACATAGGGAGTTTCATCCGAAAGAATAACTAGTTTTCTTTTTATTTTGTCAGCAAGGTTAAATCACAGATTATCTATGTTAATGGTTGTTCATATCAGCTATAGGCTAACTGACCTATAGTATCCCTGAGATATTTCCTTATCTGTATAATTAATTTTTTTCCTTTTTTTTTTCTTTTTAATGTTTTCCCCTTCTCGTCGTAACAGTAAATTCTATATCCTAAATCCATTGTTTCAGTTTTGCTTTACTTAATCAAAGCAACACTTAGGAACCTATTATGAAGGGATGAGTTGCCACTACCAACATTTCTCCCTAAAAATAAATTTGTCCTGTTAATCTCCATAAGTCACAGTTTAGAATAAAAAGGTGATTTGAGATTCACATATATTCCATAAAATTACTACGCAATTCTTCTGTTCACCTTAGTCAGTTTCTAACATTTCTTACAGTGAAAAAGAGGCTCTTTTGCTTCTTAAAATCTTATTAAAGCTCTCACATGCGTACATTGTTGTCATTGATCACACTACCACAATGTCTAATATTGACAGATCAGACGATATTTTTGCAGCAATCATAGAAGCATGTGTATCATTGCTAACTATCTTTGTCCTCAGCTTATTCATAAGGAATGCTGAAGTCATCAAGAATCATGTCTTACTCTCAGGTTTTTGATGTGTAAGTAAATTTTTCTTCTTACTGAAGTAATTTCCATACCTTTATATTCCCATTGCTGCAAAGAACTATCAGTTTGCCTCCCTTTGGAGGCAAAAACCAGTCTGTTTTATTTTAATCCCATGACTATTAATGTGCAACACAATTTAAATCTTTTGGATTTAGTCCTGTTGGTCATTAAATACAGGATTACCATTGCTGGTAATAAGCCACAGATTTTATACTAAGCTACAACACAGACCTCAGATCAGGTACTATGTGGCTTTATCTAGATTTGTCTGGGCTGTATTGGAGCTTTATCTTACCTCTCTTAGTTGTAACAAGAATTATTTAATAAGCTGGTGACTATTGCTTAGCTTGTTTTGCTAAGTTTTACATACATGTGTGGGGTATTGCTAAAAAAACTATAAATATAAAACTATTGAGTATTTATGCTGTTTAAGAACAAATTATTTCTGCGTTGTCACTGAGATGCAACATAAAGGAGGACTGAGCCAGGATAACAGCAGAGTCCTTGAAGGTGGTGTTTGATGATGTCAATTTGGGACAATCTTAGAAGTTCCAGGGCTATCAGCAACTCACTAGCAGTCAGTTAATGGTAGTAGTGCAAAATTAAAAGCTGGAAAAACCTTTGTTTGTGATGAAATTAAGGAAAGAACAAGTTACTCTACTGGTACCCCCGGCCCCACGCCTCCGGGGTTCAACACCGAACACAACTCCGGCAGTCTCAGCGCCGCTCTGGCGGGATTCAAACCCTGGACTCAAGCGATCCAACGGACTCTGCCTCCCTGTACAGCTGGGACAACAGGCGCACGGCACTGCGCCTGGCAGTGTCTAATATGCATTAAAATCACAGGTAATTTGGGGCTTGGGATCGGTGAAGAAAGATCAAGGTACAAAACCTGTTAGAAAACATATAAAAATAGTCACAAGCAAACCCTGGAGAGAGAGGAAGAAACTATCAACATCCTGTACCCTGTCATTATTATCATATGCCTCCCAGTGAAGGCATCAAAATGCTGATAACTTTCATGACGTTTCTCACCTTCATTTGAAACTACCAAACTAAGGACCCTGAAAACAACAGAAACGGATACTAGAAAGCTTTTCTTGCGTAATGACTTTAACCTGGTTTGCATTTAGACATAATGAGAGAGATTGCTCCACTGTAACTAACAATAATAATAGCTCTATTACATTTTTGTCACAGTATAAAAACTCTTCATTAGACTAACAATAAATTATTGGTTTCCTATTTACTGTCTTGCAGCCTGTGAAGGACCCTGCACTGGAGCAGGCAGATATTTTCTGAAGGACTTTGGCTGATGGGGAGACCCCGGTGGGAGCAGTGGGAAGGTCTGAGGAGGAAGGAACATCAGAGAGGAATCCTTATATCCTCATCATGGCCCCCATCTCTCCTGTACCACTTGATGGTGGAAATTCATGGAGTTGGGAGTGAAGCAGTAAAGTTGATCCTGGGAAAGAGGAGAGGTGGGGTTTTAATGTTTGTCTTTTTGTTTCTTACTATCCAAATCTATTTTATGTGGCAATAAATTAATTATTTCCAAGTCAAGTGTTGTTCCTGATGGTAGCTGGTAACTAGTCTCCCTGTCCTCATCTCATCCCATTTTCTCCCTCTTTTCTACTGAGGCTGTTCTGAGTCTTGCCCTCTTCCAAAGTTAATCTTCTACACCGTGTTCTCAAGGGAAACAGGACAAGGCATAAAAACATATATGGAAATATAAAAGAGGGGAAACAAGGCACTGAAACTGCCTGCAGCAGCTCCAGTTCTGTAGCCCACTGCACCAAAGGTGACCAGATGACTTCTACAGTGTTTCCTTTAAATCCACAACAAAATTTTTGAGTACTCATTTATAAATGAATCAACAAGGAACAGCTCTCAACCTAACCTAGACTTCTGAATGTGTGACAAGAGGCAATAACCACTCTATCATATGCTTCCACAAGCTAAAGCACATTTAGATATCATGATTACTTCTCCCATACAGATGTTGCAATGTTCATAACTGAAAAAAATACTGAGTTATTCTGCAGAAGCTTTTGCTGTGTCATAAGATAAACTTTACCTGAGCAGTTTTCCTGTTTCAACAGATCTCATTTTCCCTTCTTGCAGGCAACCAAGAGAAATTAGCTAAGTTACCTTCCCTTCAACATATCCAAAGTACCGTGTGTTCTACTGGATCTGGCTGGGATGCAGTTAACTTTTTTTTCATAGCAGCCCATACCATGCTGTGCTTTGCATTTGTGCCTAAATCACAACAGTGTCTTGGGTATTAACCACCCTTGCACAAGATCAAGACTTTCCTCTTCCTCCTCCATTCCCATGCCGAAAACTAGGAGGGTTGGGGTGGGCAAGAGTTTGGGAAGGGACATATGAGGGACAGCTGATCCAAACTGCCCAGAGATATTCCATATCATTTGACAATCATGTTCAGCAATAGAAACTCAGAGAAAGAAGGAGGGAGGGGAAAGATTCATGGGTTTGGCATTTGTCTTCTCAAGTAACTACTTACATGTGCTGAGGCCCTGCTTCCTAGGAAGTGGATTGGACACGTAGTTGTTGATAGGAAGCAATGAACAAATTTCTCTTTTGCTTTGTTTTCTCTGTTACACTGTCATTATCTCAATCCTCGAATCTTCTCACCTTCCTTCTATTTTCTTCCTGTCCCATGCAAAATGCAGGATGGGTGTTTGACTGCTGGCTGGGGTCAACCTACCATATGTGTATAAAGTAGATAGATCAATGTACAATAGGACCAACATTTCCCAGAAGTAGCAGGATTTTGCACAACAAGAACATATAAAATAAATCTCTCCTTACTGCTTGCTAGTACCTGAGATAAGGTCTCTAATTAATTGAGCAATTAATCTAGAACCTAACATTTGACTTACTCTGAGCTTTGGAAAAGGTCAGATGAATTATCTTGGATGGCAAGATGTAGCTGTATTTCTTGTTTTCAAAAACCATTTTATAGTTTCCAAGATAAAGTATACTATTTTCATCTATTGTCTAACATCGCTTTTTATAGTTTACGTATTAAACTTCAGGAATGTGAAGAAAATGAGCTTTCAGGCTAAAGTCAGTAACACTCTAATGATACTGAAATTTAAATGGAAAGACACAGGAATTAAAATCTTACTTTTTTCTGAACATTTAAGAGGGTTGATCAGTCCTCAAGGGTACAGCTTTCAAAATGTTATCTTTAGTTCTTAATTTATTATTCCTTGCTTTTATCTTGTGAGCATTTATGATCACAATCTGCAGATTTCTGCTCAGAGTCCTTCCAGGACACCTGTCTGTCCCCCTTGTCCCATAAAGAACTTAGTTTACCAGCACGGTATGCTGAGGTTCAGAAAATGTGTGTGTAAATTATATGCCTGATTTGAATGGATTGAACCCTACTCTAAGTATGTGGGTACTTACATACAGTTCATAAGGCTATCCTAGAACATCATTAATAAAAAAGGAGAAACAAACGAACCAACTCAACTCAGTCCAAGACAACCCCACCCAAACCAAACCAAATCAAACCCCACCCAAACCAAACCAAACAAAAACAACACCACCAAACACCAAAAAACAAAACCCACAAAACAAATAAACCTGAAACTTTTAAATAAATCTTTTTAGGAGATTATGACTTAGATATGTTTAAATGGCTAACCGCCAAATATACCTGTGTGCATCCTATAATAAAGCTAACACAATCTACTTCAAAGACTATGGACAGCGAAAAGAGAAGGGAATAAAAAAACCAGAAATTCATTTTGTAGACAAAAAAATCCAAGTTTCTGTAATGATTGATCACCTCAGACAATGCTGATATCTCAGGTAGACAGCTTTTGAAGTCCTGAGTCAGATATTCAGAGGAATGAAACATCCACAATTTCAAATGATGTCATTAGGAAATGACAGCTTAAGGGATCAGGATTTTGTCGTCCTTGAGATGAACAACCAAACCATGCTGGATTTGCTGTGATGTAGAACTTAGTCTGATCTGCACAATGGAAGAAAGATTCTCTTCTTCACTAAAATGTCAGAATGTGCCAACAGAATAATACTAGACCTGTATTTGGAAAATCAAAATAAAAACCATATTTGGCTTGTTTGAAAGTGTATTATAGCAATGATACAGGGTGACAATTCAATAATGACCACTGTATTAATGTTTCATAGGCAGATGACAAGACATTTTAATTTTGAAGGAAAGATGATACCAGCTGTGAGTCAAAGTGAGTGTAGTGAAAAGGAAAATGGGTACTAGACAAAAACCAAGGATGCGTTAAGTTTGGTTTGTTAAAGAAAACTAGATGGAAAAAAATGTAAAAAGAAAAAAAAAAATAAATAAGGGTTTAAAAGCAACCTGTGGGAAGAAATACAGACACATATTGCTTTTGTATAATAACTGTAGTGACCCACAAACTTGGTCAGGGTCTAACAAATGTTACATCAGTGGAGAACAACTAGAGGAAAAAAAAACATTTGGGTGTTTCTGAACAAACAGCAAACAACTGATGAAAAAATTCAAGCAATCTCCTCATCAGCTCTCTGTGGACTCGACCATGGAAACAGATTCATTGGCCCATATGACCTCATCTTCTTGTTCATCTTCTGTGACAGTTTGGAAATCAAATATGAGCCTTCACCTTGAATACTTTTACTAAATGCTCTTTTATTTAGTTTGGGTCAAAATGCTTTATTGCATTCTATTTTTTCAGTTCCTTGTCACAGGTTCTTCTCTGTCCAGTCAGTGGTTATCAAACGGAAGTTTTTTACAAAGATTGGTTCTCAGCATGAAGCCAAAGATCTGAAGGAGACAACATTGTGTGTAGTTGTATTTCTTCAAAAGATTAGATACACACAATATATTCTGAAACAACGTATTCTGGTCGGGTGGTAGAGTGCTATTGATGCTAGTACAGCTCTGTGAAAGGAAGAAGTAGTGAATTCACACCTTAAAAAACTAAATAGTTTATATTCATTTGATTTCACTTTATATGCTCACATTGTAGAGATATCCACATATGAGCAATAAGAAGCAGATCTAGAGCATAATTCATGTGTCTTCATCAATTGTAGAGTGTCCCTTCCTTTCTCAACAGCAGTTCATTCATATATTGCAGAAGCCAGCCTAAATGATTGGACCGTAGCTCTGCACAATTGCACACCTTTCTGTCATCTAAGTGACAAAGAATAATCTTTGCTTACCTTTTCCTTTAAACAGAATTAACTAACCTAACTTTATTTAATATCATGGTTAATGCCTGCCTCCTTTTGTTTCTCTGTAAATCAGCAGCACTCAGTTGAAAAACAAGATCTTTAAGGTTTTAAAGAAAAAAGAAAACACACACACAAATACAAAAACAAACAAACAAACAAAAAGCTACCTTTAAATTCTATAACTCACTGACACATCTTGGACTTGCTAACAGGAAAAAAAAAAAATAAAGCAAGAAAATATTAATTTTCCAAACAATATAAATGGTTTGAAAGAGTTAAGTGAGTCATTTTCAAAGTCTCATAAGAGAGATATAAGCTCTTCTATTTTGTGCAAAAGCTTTTCATGTCATTTTCTGTTTACAGGTTTTTGATAAACTTCTCTAGTTGACTATGGCAGTTCACAGGCCTTTACAAGCAAAGAACAATATACTTTCTATAAAGCACCCAGTAGCCTTCACAACAGCTCTTGTGCTATCAGATTCAAGATAAACACTGGCAGCAGTTCTTTAAAGCAAGTAAAATGTCTCAATGTGTAACACATCTGTGGTTCAGTCCTGCAAAGTTGCGTTTATGTGACTAACTCCACCTAAACAACTGAAGGGGTATTTCCATAATAAAAGCCGTAAGCTGAAAGTGGAATTGGCCTGCACCAATCAGATACATATACCAGTAAATTGTCACAAAGTCAGTGACTATTTCCATGGCTTTAGTTTATTACAAACAGAATGAAAAAAAAATGTTAAGGAAGAGATTAATAAAAAGAGAATAATGGTGGGTTTTTTCCCTTATATACTCATTTTGTTACTTCTTTTGGTTTTCCTTCCCTTTGTTTTCCTTTTATGTGTTTACAGACTGTGGATACAGAGTCACATTGCTTTGGTTTATGAAGTTGCCAGTTGCCAGCTGCTCTGTAGGAACTGCCTGTGTATATGCTGTAAACCTCAACAAATGCAATGTAATTCAACTTGCCCTAGCACATAATTGAAGAAGTATAAAATACATGAATATACACTAAATTTTCAGGGACTAAAAATGTTCACACACAAAAAACTGTCATGACTTATATGAAATGTAGTACCTTGTTTATTTGTAGTAGTTTGACAACATTCTTGAACTACCTTATTCTGAATTTTTTGAGTTAACTTCCATAATATTTAGTTCCCATAGAAATTCCACTTAGCTTGTTAGTAGACTATAATCACCAACCATTGACTTACTTAGTTCCCCTTCAAAAGTTGTAGACTATAATCACCAGCAAATGACTTAGTTAGTTCCCCTTCAAAAGTTGTAGACTATTTCTGTATGTCCTTGCTGGCACTGAATCACTGTGTTGCTTTCCACCTTTCTGTTTCCCTTGGTGTTCTTTGAAATGGCATGTTTCCAGTGTATCCATTGTTCACTAATGCAGAATGTGCATGTTGTTTCATACCTCTCACTTTTATCTGTCCTTGCCAACCACAAAATCACTCTCCTTTGTCTCCAAACTTAGGCTATAATTTCAACCAATTCACTACCATCACTTTCATTATGTAACAGAAAAATCAAAAGAAATCTTAGTTATTCTCTGGGATGAAGAAACATTTTTGAATTTTATAACATTATAGCACATGGTACATGTCTTATATGTCAGGTCATGTGTACTATATGTCTTTTTTTCATTTTTCCTGGTCCAAATACGGTATTTTCACTCCCCTTAAGCATGATATAAGCGTTTATGTTGAACAGATGACTAAAGACATAATTAGATGAGATTATCCATTCAAATTTGGATGGTTTGTGAAATTAAGATTTCATTCACAATTCACCACTTTCTCTGTAGAGCCTAAGCACTTCTACAGTTCTCTTGTGTAAAGCAGGTTAGATTTGATGAATTATTTTAATTTGTACTAAAATGGCTCACAACTCATTTATTGAGATTTCACAACTCACCAGGAGATTGGTGACTTCCAGTCAGTGTTACTGGGAGTCAACTTCATAAATTACTCAAACTGAATCAGAAGAGCATCTCTTGACACACCTAACTAGTCAACATGAAATGGTGAAGTTGATACTGCTAGAGATGTCATTATGTGAAATCTTGTGACAGACCTACAGTTTGTCTTACCTACAGTTTGTCTTAAAGTCACAAAGTAAATTAAAACAGGCTTCCCTTGTGTCACCATTTGTGAATGTTCACATCTAAGGAGGAATTGTCAACTCCATTGATAATACACCTCAGTCTGACTTCTTTCTAGAGATTACCACAAAAGTATTTCAGAAAGAAACTTAAAATGGTAACTGAATGACAAGAAGACTGAGACCTGATTGAAAGACACCAAAAAGGATTTTTTAAACTTCTTTTACCTGAGGAGCTGAAGAAACCATAAGATCTGTCTATTATCTTAGGTACAAAAGGGTAGCAAGAAAAAAGCTGTTCCACTGAAACACATTGTGTTAGAACAAGTAATAGATTGTTTTCTCCTTAGTTGTCTGGCTCCTGTGGCTAAGAAAAAGAACCAGGCTTTCCCACTGCTGAGGTCCCAATTAAATCTATATTGGACCAAAAATCTTTTCCGGCATTTTCACCCACTACCTGAGTTCAAGCAGTTCAAGTGTAATTTTTTTTTTTTCTAGCTTGTGAGAGGTTGTGTGCTGTGAGAAACTGATATTTTGTTGTGTACCTAGACAGGCATAATACCATCCCTGTAGTATAAATCATGCTCATGACACAGAATAGGACAAAACTGCTCAGCATTATCAATCACTGTCAAACAAACAAAAAGTTTATCTGACAAACATAGCTATTTAATGTTGTTTTGTTAGTTTTGTTCTTTTTTTCTTTTTTTCTCTTTTTCCTTTTTTTATTTTTTTTTCCTACTTCAGAAACCCGAGCAGGTTATGTGATTTTTGGAAGCTTTACGAAAGCCCAACACAGATTTTTAGCTCCGGTTTTCCAATGAAAATAAAAAGGTGGACATTTGACTTTCTCTGTGCCACTGAAAATTTATTCTAATGTCCTTCTTGCACTTCCCTGTGCTTCATTCTTAATCCAATGAAAAATTCATAACTCGCTCTCAGATACTTCCTTTTGTTTGTACCAAAATAGAGGTGGGAGAATATTGTAAAGCACTTACAAGACCATTAATTCCTGTTCTTAAGTAGGCTCACTTCAACTATTTTCTATTTTGTGCTTGCTTCCTGGCAATATTGCAGTGATCAAGCTTTATGAGTGATAACATTCATGAAAGGTACCTTCAGCTTGAGTGCTTGTTTGCCAAAAGCAAAATCTGAATTGCATAGCTAATCATAGGTACAAATTTCAAATATCTAAATCAATATTGCACTTAGAAAACATAACTCAGCTTCCAAAACATAACTTTCTTACAACATCAAATTCAGTTCTTTAGTGTGGAGCAAGGCAGCGCCAATTCATTGGCTGTAAATAAAAGTTAAATGGAGGTCAGACAAAGACAGTAAATGTTAAAAGATATTTGGGTATTAAAAGATGTAGATCAGGTTTATAATTTACATTATTGGATTAAGTGATTGCTTCTATTGCTTTTAATGGAGGTTTAGACATCAAATTTGTTTACAAATTTGAAAAATTCTACTGAACATCTATCTTCATGTTTATGCACTCCAGATGGGATTAATCTCAGAACAATTTCTAGTCAACAGAGGACTGACCATTGTCAAGGGGAAATTTACCTGGTCTTTTTAAGGTTTCTGCATTACATGGGACAAATCCTCTTCTTTGCTGTATTGACTATATGTCATGACTGGCCTAGACTAGACATCTCAAGGTAAAAGTTGTATTTTACAAACCCTATCATATATTTTTGTAGGATTATAAGATGAAGTAGCTCAAAAAAATACAAAACCTCATGGTTCTACTAGTTACAGGATGAAAACACAAATGCATCTTTTTATAGTGAAAATTCTCCATATTTTCTTGAGCTGAACTCAAACAACAGTTTCAGCAGAGGAAGCTGTAAAGCATCCTTTCCTGTTTGCATGTGAAGACTGAGATAGTATGAATGTTTATATCTGTGTATATCCTCATGTTGTGTCAGTTTTTCCAGCAAGATCATTACTCAAGATCTTAACTTTCCCATATTTGTTTGCTGATTTTCACTTCTTTTAAACCTCTATACTTGCATTTTTTTGCTTGAAATCGCAAGCTACTGAAAAGATTCTGGATTGAGACAAATAGGATGATAATACAAGGCTGGCTTCTTTAGGAAACTAAAGATTAAGGTGACCCTTGGTATTACCTCTGTGCACTTTGCATTGTTTCTCATGAAAAATCATAGAAAAAAATCAGATTAAAATTTAATCCTTCTGTGTAATCGCCATCTGGGTCCTACAAATGTTGGCAAAGGTCCCAAACAAAATGTCATAACCTAGAATGCTCAGGGTGAAAACCTGGCTGTGTTGAAGTCAACAGTAAAGTTTTATAGATTTCCATAGACCAAGGAACTCACTGCAATTATAAGCATAAACCATGACCAATATATCACTTATTTTTTTAGTGTGTAAAACGACAAAAGGATATAGATAGATTTTCTTTACACATTACCTTCAGCTATCTATTATATGTCCTCCAATGACCTCAAATTTGAGCTCCTGAACAGTTCTAATTATTCAGAGCAGACTTAAAGTAGAAATGGCTTATGCATCTGTCATATTCCTCTAAAAGGCAGATTTTAAACCCATACTGTATTTATTATGCTAATTCACTTTGAAATCTATGGTGAAGGTGCCTCATGCCTTTCAAACTGAGTTTGCACAGTAAATTTAGCATGGTTCGCGGTCGCCCACGAACGTTATCCCTGAAACAGTTTTAACAGTGTCCTAAGGAACTGTGTAGTATGCACACTGTAAAATACACATACAGTGAGAAAAAGGGGGAAAAAAATAAGTACTTCATTTTTACGCTCTATACTTTAGTAGTTCTGGGTTTGGGTTTCTTTATTTAATACCTTTGGTTGTTATAATTATGCTTTCAGAAGCAAAAGCACTTAGCAATTGTGCTGCTAATGTGGTCTTTCCATAAAATTACAAGCTTTTATCAGAATTAACCTTTTCCAGACGTAAGTGTTAGAACGTTTTTTGTTGTTGCCAAACAGGTCATTTTGTTCTGAAAAAAATACCCACCTCCACCACAATCAGTGACACACAAAAGCCAAATAAGTGTATAATTCAGTATTCTTGTCTTTTTTAACCACTATCTGTAATGGTGTTTTTTAGGACCAGTAGGTCCTAAAAAATCAGGCTTTTTTTTTTTTTTTTAGTACCTGTTAGAGTAGAATGTTATAGTCAGCTTGAAAAGTGAGTATGCCTCTCCAATGTATACAATTGCCATTACAGTTATTTTTCTGGTAAAAAAAAAATACAGTAAAATGAAGTTTGGTTTTCCTATACAATCACTAAGAGTGAAAATAGTAGTGGAATTCAGCAATTTTCCTTTTCCAGCAATCATTGCAAACCATATAATTTAAGCGTTAAATTTAAGAGAAATATAATTGTATTTAAGTACCAAAATTAGAGAAGACAAATAACACTAATGTTGTTCCATAGCGGCAGTTCTGGCTATAGAATAGTGGTTTGTTGTCCCAGGTTATACTAAAGTGATATTAAAAATTTGCAATTTTTCGCTTTTTACCTAAACGAGTCACTAAAAGGTGGGTTTGATCAAAATCATGGATACTTTGCATACATAATAATTCACAATAACTTCTCTGCTGGTCTGATTTGTGATCTTCATTGACTCATTTTCTTGCTTTACTTCAGATGTCTCCTTTAAACTTACAGGTGATGCACTGCATTAATGAACACTAATACAGTCATCATAGTTCCTGGGTTCCATTGTTTGCACAGTGTCTTTGTAGTAGCAAGAAGATCATTAGATATTGACACAATTAATGAGTAATTAAAAGAAATCATCCTTTAGAAGTTCTTTTACAAAACATTCATGTACATTTCACACAGCTATAAAAATCTAAACCCTCTAGACATGTGGTGAAAGCATTTGAATAAAAAGGAAACAATATTAAATGAAAAATATAGATATCAGACAAGTCAGACAGGAACTACAAACAAAAAAGTGTTCAGAAACCTAAAGAACAACGTGAAAATCATTCTCCAACAATCATCATATAGGTTTTACATATGAACTAGGGAGATTTAAGATAATATACTTGTATTTCAGGTCACTTCACTCATTCTTTGTATTCTAAGCTGAAATGGAGGTGAAAATTTATCTTGGATTCCTAATGGTTTTCTTAGCTATCATACAACACAATGTGGAATAGACATTTCTTTTTAAATACCCTGGGAATGATCATGCTTAAAATACAGGTGAAGGCACCAAGTTTACTATCTAAATTTACTATTTGAATTTAGTTTCCCTACAATTTTACATCAGAGGAAGTGAAAAGAAAATGAGCTGTGTTAAGCTTAGGTTTACATCTCTCACAATAAAACAATTGAAGTGTATTCTGGAAAATAGTATTACAATCATCAAGAAAGCCCATCACAATGACAAGTTCTATGACATTTATACATTGAGCTCTGTTTAGAAATCCTGATGTGCCTGCACTAGAAAAAGGGTGATATGAAGGAAAAGATATTTCACCTGGGACACTGAAAGTACATAGGGAAATTATATGACATATTTTATACAATACTCTTGCCAGTTTTCATTTCCATAAATCTATATAAACAGGTGTATCGATCTGTATGTATATATACATATGAATGTGAGTGTTTTTATGGGCCTGTGTAGATTAAAAAAAAAATTGAATTCCTCATTTGAAAATGAAAATAAAATAATACTTTCATTATCAAGTGCCTTTCCTTAAATTACAATCAGTACTGCAAGAATTCATTAGTTTGCCTTAAGTATTATTTATATCAAGTTATAACTGAAAAAAATATACATAATGGATACCATTAAAATACAATAAAAGGAGTCACAAGGAGTCTTGATGTTGTACAAAACACATTGTTTTACTGTATATTATAACTTCTGTAAAACTTTTACATCCTCACAAAATGGAAATGTAAATTTACTAGAAGAAATTTGAAAAGCCTACCCATCAGAAATACAAAGAGACCAGGTATTCTGCCTTGAAAAAACACAGAATAAATGCAGGCAAACATGATGGGCTTCGTGGGCTTTCTGAAGGCTGGGAAGCAATTTAAGGACATGGCTTCTTTAGGGATGTACTGATGATCTCATTGTCTGCTTGCCACCTCTTCAGTAAGGTGACTGCAGGACACGTCTCTGAAGAAGAAAGCCAGTGGCCAAGTTCCCCCATGTTTTACTTTTGCAGTCTACAAACTTTCTGGTTTAAAGGTAGAAAGAAATAGCCTGATTTTCAAAGGGATTTAGTATTCATTACTTCACTGGCATTTCATGAGATACGTCTCTCCCAGTTCTGCATCCAACTTTCATGTCTACGCTGAGGAACAAGTTTCCTGTTCTCAGTGTGAACTCTGCCCTGTGTTGGAAAATACTATTGAGTCTCTTTAGGTCTCAGATATCACAGTAAATTTGTTTCTGTACACAGCAGAGTGAATTGATGTTCACAGACCTGCCTCTGAAGCCGTCAGAAACAAAATCACATTGCTTATGCTTTTGTAGTTGCTTTGACTAGTTATATGAAATGTTCTTCATAAAAGAGTGTGCGTATATCCTGAGTAGTGTATGACACCAGGACTAATGAGAGTTTTTATCTTAGGACTCTAAATATGAATTTTTAAGAAGCCCATTTTAGATAGGATATGTTGTAAAAGTGAGCTTGTGTCTAAACTATTTATCTAAGAGCATACTAATTTTCAGATATATGCAAGCACTCTAGGTGACGGCACAATTTCTGTAAGAATTTGAAGTGTATAGACATATCAAAATTACATCAAATTTTAGTATCATTTTGCAGAGGACAAAAATGAAAACAGTGCCTCTGCTAGTACTGTATTCTCCAGAATTTTCTTACAAGAAGCTGGAATATTTCATATAAAAACAAACATGTCTGCTTAGACTATATATTTTAAGCAAAGAGGAAAAAAAATAACATGAGCCCAAATTCCATCTTTAAATTTTCTAGAAAACAAAAAGATGTCTTTAGTACCTTCTGTAATATATAATATATAATCGTATACATAGTTATATCATTATGGTAACATGATTAAAATATAATTATACACATAGCTATGCATATAATTATGATGATACAGGATCCATTCTATATAATTAATCAAATCTAATAATACTAGCAGGTGTAAATTTTAAAATAAACTTAGAGAAAGGAAGAATCTTTAACTGGAAGACCATGCAATAATAACCCACTTTTTAATATGTTGAGATAGTTTTTTACTTATAAGAAATTAAACCTGAAACCTATGTTAAACCTGAAAATGTATTACTTTAAGGAATTAGCTTTTTGAAATTTTTCTTCTTGTCAAATTTTAAACTAGCAATTCAAAATTGTGTAATGGTGCAATTCAAAATAAAAATTCAATAAATACTGTGGTTCCATAAAACCTACCACTTGTACATGTCCCAATTATATGTTTTTTAACAGATTTCCTATATAATTTATGACAGCACTAGTTTTCTTATTACAAACAAAAAATATGAAAATATAACCAAAGTGGTTATCTCCAGGCCTCAGGTAAATATGTTCTTACAATCTTATCTATTTATTTTACTTACAGAAAATGAATTTTAAAGTATATTTTTGTTGAGGAATTCACATTTACTTCTGCATATAGAGGGATAGATATTGTTTATATAGTGTAATTTTGCAGTGATTTCCTGGGTGCAAAAATGAAAGACAAAGTGAAGTTCTTTTAGTCATCTTATTATATTAGAATATAAAAGCCACTCTGCTAAATTAATTGGCAGTTCCATTTTTCTCCTCATCTAAAGACCAGAAAATATATAATGTCTCTCTGCTATATCTTCTCATCTTCCAGAAATCACCTGTTGAGGGCTGCCTACCTTGGAAATTGTATCCAAATTGTTGGGTTTTTTTAAAGACATTGAATTAAAGACATCCTATGCCTCATTAATTTGTGTAATCCCTTTTAAAATTACTTTATACTTTCAATCTCCACAATCCTACTGATGACATGTAAATACTGAGGGACACAGTATTTTTTTAGTGTTTTTTTGACATAGTAAGACTTTCCTCTAGAATCTCCCACTTTTAAAGTACTTTCTAATTCTCCTTTTATCTATCTGTATCTTATTCATTTCTCATGCTTTATATTCACATTGCCTTGTACGATATCATTTCTATCTGTTCTAGGGAATCATCATTATCACATTTGAAAATGTATGCATCAGATTCTCAAACAGCACTGACCAAACTGTAGTCATTATCTTTGACAACTTATGATTTCCAGTGGCAAACAAGTACCATTAAAATTATGTGAGTCTTGATCTCCTTTTCATAACTATCACATTTCTTTCACAGATATGGCATTTATTCTGCCTTCTGATAACATAGTTAGTAAGTATTGTGATGTCCAGTTGTAACTTTTCAATTCAAAACACTTTTTTCCTCATGCAGAATTTATATCATCAGCAAAATCTATTACCTCACTTTTCCTACTTTTTAGAATATTCCGAACAACACAAATATCAGCGCAGATAACTGAGACTGACTGTCACCCTTCATTGATGAATAAGACTTTATTCTTATAATTTATTTTCTCCCTCTTAACCATTGCTTAATGCTTTAGAGGATTTTTTCCTTCTATTTTGAGACAGCTTAATTTTTTTAAAAGCCTATTATAGAAGATCTCTTGAAAGCTTTCGAAAATCTAAGTACACTAAATCCACATGAATAACCTCATCAAGCTTCTCGAGTACTTTAAAATAATTCTAATAAATTTGTGAAACATAATTTTCTTCTGAAAGATAGCTCTTTTGTTCACTCCTCATGTTCATACTTTTCCCTTATTTTGTATTTTGCTACTAATCACAGAATCATAGAGTCATAGAACAGTTTGGGTTGAAAGGGAGTTTCAAAGTTCATCTGGCCCAGCCTCCCTGCAATGAGCAGGGACATCTTCAACTACATCAGGTTGCCCAGAGCCCTGTCCAGACTGGCTTTGAATGTCTCCAGGGATGGGATGTCTACCACCTATCCGAGCAACCTGTGCAAGTGTTTCACCAACCTGATTGTAAAAAATTTCCTCTTTATGTCTAGCCTGAGTCTCCCATCCTTTAGTATTATACTGTTACCTCTTGTCTTATCGTAACAGGTTCTGCTAAAAACAGTGTCCCAATCTTTCTCATAGGCCCCTTTTAGGTATTGAAAGGCTGCAGTAAGGTCTCCCTGGACCTCCTCTTCTCCAGGCAGAACAACCCAAACTCTCTCAGCCTGTCCTCATAGCAGAGGTGTTCCATCCCTCTTATCATCTTGGTGGCTCTCCTCTGGACCTTCTCCAACAAGTCTATGTCTTTCTTGTACTGAGGGTTCCAGACTTGGATGCAATACTCCAGGTGGGGTCTCACCAGAGCAGAGTAGAGGGGCAGTATCACCTCCGTCAATATGCTGAACACACTCTTTTTGATGCAGCCAAGGACATGATTTGACTTCTGGGCTGCACGCTGCTCTTAATTGCTTCATCCCCCAGCCTGTACTGATATCAGAGTTTGACCACAGGTGCAGCACTTGGTCTTATTGAACTTCATGAGGCTCGCATGGGCCCACTTCTTGAGCTTGTCGGTCCCTCTGGATGGCATCCCATCCCTCAGCCGTGTCAACTGCACCACTCAGCTTGGTGTCATCTGCAAACTTGCTGAAGATGCACTGGATTCCACCGTGTATGTCATTTATGAAGATATCGAACAGTACTGGTCCCAGTAAAGACGCCTGAGGAACACTACTACTACTGATTTTGCTAATAACTACAATTTCTACATATGTGACATATGTTCAGGTTAAACGGACTGATCTGAAGTTTCCAAGATTATCTTTTGATAACTTTATTTTCTTAAAGACTTTATTTTTTCATTACATATATATATATATATATATTGCTGTTCCTTCAGAATTCAGGAGCAAAGAACTGCTTTGTAAGTGTCATGAAAACTACAGTACACATTGTAATTACAGAAAAATCAATGACAGGTCCTCCTTTCAGAGAGGTGATCTGTTCTGATGTCTGGAAATTGTAGAAACCTTTTTCCTCATTGCAATTGTTTGGTTGTGTCTATTCGAGAATTGTCACAGCAGAGCTGGCTTTATTCATGAACCCATTAGTCTCATTCATTCAAAGTGAAAGGCATTTGAGATAAATGCAGTCATAACAGACTGGGCCTCAGGTTGCTCCCACTTTTTTTGATACTACGCTGACATAGATCTGGGGAGGTGCATCCTCCTCCAGAAGAAATACTTTGCAAATAAATAATCATGAAGTCTTGAATTAATTGCAAAGGGAGAGGTATTGTTTTGTTAAAACTCATTAGTTTGAGGAAATCAGAACGTTAGACAATGATCAGTTAAAGACAGATATCCAACCAATATGCATTTACAAGCAGTTCCTACCAAGTAAATTTTCAGTGTTTCTCATCAGCTTGCCAAATCCAGCAAAAATCAGACTTTTAGGTCAGCCAGTCAGATACCCTATTCCCATGAAACCCGTAGAATTTGTTGTGAATATTATCCTTTTGGTGGTGTTTCCAGGACTTGTACTTGTGAAACATAGGAACTGTTCTGTACCAAATGCCAGGATCACAAGAGCTACCACATCCATGTTTCCAAGGCTAACAACCAAGCACCCTGGCATAGTCATCATACTCCTCTAACAGCAGATTTCAACATTTTCCTGTTTGTTTCAATTTCTAATGAGAGCAAAACTAAGTATCAAACTACTGAATTGTTTTACCAACCAACTTTTTTCCTTTCCTATAGGAGCCTCATAACTTTTAAATAAAGTGAAGTCAGAATTACATTAATAATCTATGATGCACTTGGGGCTTTTTTTCTTGTAGAAGCAACTTTTATATCTCTGTGAGGAAAGCAAAGATATGCAAAACACAAGAAAGATGTAGATATGAAGAAATTAAAAAAAAAAAAAAGTAAAAGGCATACATTACCGGAATAATTCATAACTTCAGAAGATTTTTAATACATCTGCTTGATTTCACTGTAATCTCTACAGACTTCATAGATCTCCACAGGCATATCTCAAGCTTTTTCCTTCCAGATCTCCTTGGAGAGTTCACGTGAGCCTTTAAAATAAATGTTCATAAGGGGGATTGTGTGGTAGAGTACTTCATTTTTTTCTGTCTCCCAATATCTCAAAGGAAAACTAAATTAATCTCTTTTGCCTATCTGCAGCTGTTTTGAGAATACCTTGCTGGTACCATACCAGTATGCTGTTGTATAAATAAATTACCATAATATCAGAAGGTAGGAAAGAAAAAAGCAGATGGTAAAATGAGAATTATTAATCCACAGTAAAATACTGTACAGGCTCATAAAGCTTTTGCCCAACCTTTCTCCTTTTCCTGTTTTACAAATTTCTGTATTGCAGCAGAACATCTACATGCTTACACAATCAAGAGATTAAAAAAAAAAAAAAAGAACAAAAAACCCTGTCCATACCTCACAGCAGTTACACCATGCTAACAGTAAGTGTAATGTGGTCTGCAACAGTATCCTATGAGGTTGTTCATGTGGCTCTTGCTCAGGAATGCTGCTACCTTTGTTCCTGGAGGAATTCCTCTGTGTCACTTGGACCTTTCTACCCCTTTAATTAACTGCTAACTGGCTTTTCAGCTGGAAGCTAACAGAGGCATGTAGAAGAAGAGAAAGAACCCTCGAGAAAAATCATGGAGTGGGACTTATCAATGATCAGGTACATTTTCCTGTCTATTACAGGCAACCATGTATTATGACAGTTTTCAGGTTAAAGGAGCACAGACAGAACTGTTTGCTCCTTTCCTCTGTGTTGAAGAAAACAAAAAAAAAAAAAGGGTGTGTTTGGAAGACATGTGCAGTGTAAGATTAATGACTATCCTAAAGCACAAGACAAGATTTAAGTTTTTCCATGTATTTATTGATCATATTGTATATTAAAATGGTTATTTCAAGGTAGGTTTGACTTTTGCAATATTATCCTGTCAACCTCTTTTGAGGCCTCTACCTAATTGCCACTTAAAAGGGATCTTTTTTTCACCTTTCTGTATCAACTAAACATATGACAGTTTAAAATCCTTTTGTTATGATACAGTGAATGATCAGAGCAGATAAACACTCTCTGAGTGTCCAGTTCTCCAGTAAATCAGAAAGAGGAACAGATTGAGTGACTCTATTTTCTAAGACTAAGTAAATGTCTAGAAAAGTCAATATGAGTCATCAGCCCCAGGGCCCAGGTAAAACAGGTAACAGCATCACATAACCTTTTGTGTAGACTGATCAAGTCCTGCCTTCAAAATAATCAATCAAACAAACGAACAAACAAAAACAACAACAACAAACAAACAAACAAACAAACAAAATCCCATAGGTTTTTCCTTCTCTGTCTTCTGTTTCTGTTTCAAAATCTTTCTGTTCTGATAAGTAAAGCCCTTTAATTTTACATCCTGAATCACAGACTCTTTAAAGCCAGTTGTGCCAGGCTGTCTATAACTTTCACATTCATTAGGTCATAGAAGAATGTTAAATAATATCAGATCCAGCATTGCCCTGAAGTATTATGCGTGTAATGTCCCTGGAGCTTTTAATACAGATTTTTTCAACACAATCCTCTTTTACTTCTCATTTACCTCTTCTTTACCAATTTCATAGTTCCAGCACCAATCCTTTCTTCCCTAACTTCATATACAATTTCATGCATGAAATCACAACATTTTTTTCATAATGTCTGGATAGGTAAGACCTATTGCATTACTGTTGTTCAGAATACTTTCTCAAGGAAAAGTGTGAGTTTAATCTGGCACTTTCAAACTTCAGAAAACTGATTAATTTAAAATGTATAAAAAACTCTGGATAGTGTGGAGCTCAGACTAATGGCCATTGCAGATGACAAAAACGTCTAAAAAAGTCTTACTGAAATCCCATTGCCCAGGACTTCTGATTTTGTGTATTACATTTTGGTTTTGGGGAGAGGGAAGTCATTTAAATTATGATGATTGCAATGGTCTAGCCTGCTTCATTTGTCTGAGGCTGAGGTATGGAGAGGAACATGATATTCCTCAAATTCTCAATGCTGTGTGTTACATGGCAGTGATGGTGCAGCAAAAATGTGCTGAAAATGTCTCCAGTTTCTTTGCTCTTCTTTACTATCTTTCACTATTTCATAGGATTCCACTGTTTTTTCAGACATTAATGTGTTCAGTCAGTTACAAAAAAAATGCAGTAATTATACTAGTACACATAATTACTGGACCCTTTTGAACACATAGCAAGACATATTAAACCAGAACAACTTATTTTACTATCTCCCTTTCTTTTTAAATGGTGTTCTCAAAACAATGTTTATTAGCACCACATATTGCTGGTCCCAGTATAATTCCTTTCTTTTTGTCTTAGATAAAAATAATGATATAAGATGATGCATGACCAGGAATATGATGCTGTCAATAAGAAGCATTAATTAACAAATTAATTAGATACAATGTGTTTCTTTCCCTCATGAGAGAACAAAAGAGTTTTTCTATCTTGCTGGAAAGCATACTAAATAAGGAGAAACATGCATATATCAGTACCCTAAATACTGCAGCCTTAATAAACTTCCTCTAGGGTTTCTTTCTCCAGGGTAGATAGAAATTGTTTTCTTAAACTGGTTCACCCATCCCTAATGCACAGTTTGCCAACAAAATTTGCTTCTGCTTTTTGTGATGTCTTAGCAACTGCAGCAATAATATCGCCTCTCATGGCCCTCAATAAAATCTAAACCAAAACCACTTTGATGCAATGGAGTAATTTATGTTTAGTTACATTTCCTCAAGTCATAGATATAGCAGAATGTATTAGATACTCTGCTCTCTGTGCTGGAAGTGTTTTTCCATTTTAAATAAACATTGGAATTGCCTAATTCTTTTTGTTTCAACTTAGGTCTTTCATTAAGGTTAAGTGTATATAGGTGTCATAAGGAAAAAAAAATATAAGCAAATAAAAAAATAACACTATTAAGAATATAGCTCACTTTCTCACATGCTTTGTTTTTCTTGTTTGTAGAAAACATTTCTTTTACAGAAACAGGAATGATGTGAAGAAATCTTGTAAAATCACTTTCTTAAAGTATTACTTAATTACTATTATTCTATGAACTTTCTTTTCTCCGCAATAGTCATCAGAAAATTACGGTGCATTGAAAAGTCAGCAGAACACTTCCCACGTCCTTCCCCTTTAACGAATGAATTTCTTCTTCTCTCTCTTTTATTTCTTTGTTTTCCTGTCAATTAGCTTGTCCATGTGTTTTTTAAGCCATGTCTGGAGCAAAATTAGTGAATGACACTGTTGGCAGGAGCTTCTTGTGTCATTGGAAAAAACCTCTAGGACACAGCAATTAATCCCTTTACAAAACAGACATTGTAAACCGTTTAAGGTAACTGCCCTCAGGAGATAACTATTTATTGCCGACTATCAAGAAGTCCTAGGTAACAAATTTAGCCTGGGCACCAGCTTGTTCTCAGCTCAAGTGGGATGACATGAATCTCAACTGAAAAGTTATTTTCTGGAATTTTTTCTGTCCCAAAATAAAAAAATACACCTCTGTTCCTTCCAACCTGGTATTCTAGGATTATGCATATCAGATATTTATTTTTTTAATCGTTCACAGAATCACAGAATCATAGAATGTTAGGGATTGGAAGGGACCTCAAAAGATCATCTAGTCCAATCCCCCTGCCAGAGTAGGAACACCTAGATGAGGTTATGCAGGAACGTATCCAGGTGGGTTTTGAACGTCTACAGAGTAGAAGACTCCACAATCCCCCTGGGCAGCCTGTTCCAGTGTTCTGTTACCCTCACTGAGAAGAAATTTCTTCTCAAATTAAAGTGGAATCTCTTGTGTTACAATTTGAATCCATTATCCCTTGTCTTACCATTGGTTGTCACCAAGAAGAGCCTGACTCTATCCTTGTGACGCTCAGTCTTTATATATTTGTAAACATTCATGAGGTCGCCCCTCGGTCTTCTCTTCTCCAAGCTAGAGACCCAGTTCCCTCAGCCTTTCCTCGTAAGGGAGATATTCCACTCCCTTAATCATCTTTGTTGCCCTGAACTGGACTCTCTCCAGCAGTTCTCTGTCTTTCTTGAACTGAGGGGCCCAGAACTGGACACAATATTCCAGATGTGGTCTCACCAGGGCAGAGTAGAGGGGAAGGAGAACCTCTCTGGACTTACTAAGCACCCCCTTCTAATACACCCCAGGATGTCATTTGCCTTCTTGGCCACAAGGGCACAGTACTGGCTCATGGTCATCCTACAGTCCACCAGGACCCCCAGGTCCCTTTCCCCTACCCTGCTCTCTAATAGGACATTCCCCAACTTATACTGGAACCTGGGATTGTTCCTACCCAGGTGCAATACCCTAAACTTTCCCTTGTTATATTTCATTAATGTCCCCACCCCCCCACCCCACAACTCTCCAGCCTGTCCAGGTCTCGCTGGATGGCAGCACAGCCTTCTGGTATGTCAGCCACTCCTTCCAGCTTTGTGTAATCAGCAAACTTGCTGATAGTACACTCTATTCCCTCATCCAAATTGTTGATGAATATATTGAATAATACAGGCCCCAGTACTGACCCTTGAGGCACTCCACTAGATACAAGCCTCCAACTAGACTCCGCCACATTGACCACAACTCTCTGGCTTCTTCCCTTCAGCCAGTTTGCAGTCCATCTCACTACCCGATTGTCCAGATCGCACTCCCTCAGTTTAGCTGTAAGGATGTTGTGGAAGACTGCGTCAAATGCTTTCCTGAAGCCAAGGTAGACCACATACACTGCTCTGCCATCATCTATCCACCATGTTATGTTCTTATAAAAGGTGATGAGGTTGGTCAAGCATGACTTCCCCTTGGTGAAGCCATATTGACTGCCCCTAATGACCCTCTTATCCTTGATATGCCTTGAGATGGCATCAAGGATAAATTGTTCCATATTTGAAAAAGCTCTTTCCATTGTCCTTGACCCCTCTGGCGAGGTTTAATTCTAAGGAGGCCTTAGCTTTCCAAGTTGCCTCCCTACATCCTCTGACAACAGCCTTATATTCTTCCCAAGTGGCCAGCCCCTCCTGCCATGATCTATAAACTTTCCTCTTCCACTTGAGCTTACCCAGCAGCTCCCTAATCAAACATGCAGGTCTCCTGGCTCCCTTCCTTGACTTCCTACGTGTCGGGATGCTCTGATCTTGAGCCTGGTAGGAACAGTCCCTGAACACTAACTATCTTGGGCCCCTTTACCTTCAAGCAGCCTTGCCCATGGGATTTTCCCTAGCAATTGTTTGAAAAGACCAAAGTTGGCCCTGCTGAAGTCCAGGGTTGCAATTCTGCTTGCTATTCTGTTCCTGCCGCACAAGATCCTGAATTCCACCATTTCATGGTCGCTTCAACCAAGGCAGCCCTCAACCTTTACCGCTTCAACCAGACTCTCCTTGTTAGTGAGGATGAGGTCCAGCAATGCACATCTTCTAGTCGGCTCCTCTACCATTTGCAACAGAAAGTGATTGTCAAGGCACTGGAGGAACCTCCTAGACTGTGGCTGGTTGGCTGAGTAGTCCTTCCAGCAAACACCAGGGAAGTTAAAATCCCCCACCACAACCAGGGCCTATGACTGTGAGGCTGCTCTCAGCTGTCTGTAGAAGGCTTCATCAACTTCCTCACCCTGATCTGGTAGCCTGTAATAGACATCCATAACAGTATCACCCCTGCCAGCCTGCCCCTTAATTCTTACCCCTAGACTCTCAACTCACTCCTTATCCATGCCTGGACAATACTCAGTACATCGTATTTACTCTCTCACGTGAAGAGCAACTCCACCACCTTGCCTGGCTGGCCTGTCTTTCCTGAGAAGGACATAGCCATCCATGACCACATTCCAGTCATTTGAGCTGTCCCACCATGTCTCTGTAATTGCTACCAGATCATAATCTCCTGACAGAACACACTTTCTAACTCCTCCTGCTTATTCCCCATGCTGCATGCATTGGTGTATAGGCATTTCAGGGAGCGAGCTGAGCATACTGATTTCACCCTAGGGGTACGGGAAGCCTCCCAGCCTTCATCAACTCTAGAGTGCTGCCCCACTGATGCAAGCTCAACTACAATCCCATTCCCCTTTGAGTCTAGTTTAAAGCTCTCTGGTTAACGAGCAATAAATTTTATTTGATTTGAAAAAATATTTCAAAGAAGTAAGGATAAATAAATAGAGGATTTAAAAACAAACAAACAAACAACAACCAACCTAAAATGAGAGCAGGAAGCAAGAAGCAGCTGTTCCTAAAATGCCAGAGAGCTTTGCTACTTTCTCTTTGCAATATCCGAATAATCATTAAAAATGACAGCAGAGAAGAATGTGGCTGTTTGATGACACTGGCACTGTCAGTGTCAGAACCAATCATGCTGTCAATTATTTTATGACTGTCACTTATTAAATTACTGAATTTCTATAAATTCATCCTATGTTTTGTGTCTTTGTGTTTCCCTGTTTACTTCTGATTTTCTCTTAATTGAGTTTGACTGTAAGACCATGAACAATGCCAGAATATTGCAAACAATATAACTCTGAAGCAGGTAAGGTAGCAAAAGATCAATTACATAAAGAATTAAAAACAAATAATGTGAAAGTAAAAGTAAAACAGTAAGTACATTAATTTATACCTTGAAGACAAAAAAAAAAAAAAAATCTACCTTTGTCTCTATATAATTAGCCTCATCAAATTTTGGAAAAACAAATATTTTGTTCCTACCTGGCAGATGCTGAGCCTTTTTAAATTATTGTATGTGGTAACTGGGTAGTCACTAATGAAAATATGAAACAACACAAATCCAGAATTAGAAAAAAATATATTATAATGTGCAAAAATAGCTGAACAAAATAGTCAAATCTTCTTGAAAATTTCTGTACGGAGCCAGGGAATTTTATTTTTTCTTTTTTTTTTTTCAGCCCAAAATATTTATTATAGCTTTTCTATATGTGCATATGATGTCATGATATAACACATATCACTCTATATTTTCACATGATAATGGTAAATAATCATCATCTTCAAAGCCAAGGACTGGATTTTTCACTTCACAACATAGTATGTTTTGTGTCTAAAATAGTAATTTGACACTGTGAAGTTTGACCATACAAGTTCCATAATACCCACCTATGTCAATCTGATAGTGGTCAGGTAATAAGCTAAGATGAAAAGTTCATTCTTTAATGGGTTTCCCATGTATCACAGCCTTGCCAGCTATGTAAGCAGCATGCCACTGCTGTGTTTACTGTAATCAAATTTCTCTAGAACAGCAAGTTGTTGCATCTATTCAATGTCTCAGATGAAAACCTCCCATATTGTTAAATTGAAAGGTGGCAGCTAAATAGGCTGAATGAATTTGTACTCATTTAAATAATATGCCTCAAATGCTTCCATCATCAAATATACAGTTTTCTAGATCATCTGTTTCCTGAAATTTATTTTCAGCAACTGCTAGATTCCTTGTAAAGTTTGTGTCATTAGCTGTTTTTTCCTTATGCTGAATG
Source organism: Patagioenas fasciata (assembly GCF_037038585.1). Lineage (NCBI taxonomy): Eukaryota > Metazoa > Chordata > Aves > Columbiformes > Columbidae > Patagioenas > Patagioenas fasciata. The sequence goes on from NC_092520.1 coordinate 35,813,629, forward strand.
CTGCAAAAATGTCACTTCACCAGCAGTCTAGATGTTCAGATTCAAGTGATCGTCAGTTGGGTCCAAGACCCAATTATGCCCTGAAGTCCAAACTGGGGCTTCTTTCTCACAAGTAATCTTGCTTCACTAAATAGCATGGTACTGAATCTGCTCTCATTTGATACAACTTGATGAGAAGCACAGGTCCTCTAACTATCCATTTCTTAAAAATGAAAGAGAAGCAGTATTTTAGCTGTTTGAATAAAATCTCTTCACTTAAGGAGAAAAGATATGTGCGTTTTCTATGGTTTCTTTAGTTTTGAACTCTCCATTGGCAAGTTCTTATAAGCTGACCTTTAACCTCATAGAGAAAATCTTATACAAGTAATCATGGACTTTTCTGAATTTATCTGTATCTTCCTAAGGAATATAATTTGTTGCAGCTGTTTTTGTTTCAGTTTTTATTGTTGTTGTTTCTAATAGACTTCAAATAATCTGCAATGGAATACATTATAAAATTAAGAACAGCTATGCATTTTAAGAATCCCCTGTTAGAAAAAACAGTCTAATTACAAATATACTTCACCATAAGCAGGTAAGTTGTTACATGTTAATTCAGTGTGATAGTTCAGAATCTGACTCTTCAGTACAGCATGAAATGAAACACAAAACCTGAAAAGCTTGGGATGTTTTATAGAAAGTAAATTAGTGAAATGAAACTTAAGATGACTCATGTGACTGTTGCTGACACATATCTTAAGAAAACTGATTGTTAGAGATCTTTTAGAAAATTGAAATTGTCTTTTCACAGTTGAAGTGTACATAAACTGAAATTTTTAATATCTACTTAAGAGCAAGTAAGCTGATTTTTCTTTGTTTTTCCTTTTTCTTTTTTTTTTTTTTGTATTATTACTTAAAGTGTTCAATATGGCAACTGTTTTGAATAGATTCCAGATAACTTGCAGTTCATATACACAATGTCATGGCTTAGTTGAGAAGAAGGATAACTATCGCCCTTCTCTCACATCTTGAGATGACTTGTTCACTTCTTTTCTCCCTTCTTGATCTTCGTTCATGGAACATTTGGTTAAAAAGTGGGACTCATGCATAGGTTAGCTTGCTTCAAGATCTCTGATGTGTTGGTAATCCTCTCTTTTGGGCTGTGATGTTTCTTGCTTTCTAATGATATTGTGTTTTGGGTTTTAGTGTTTTGTTTTGTTTGTGTTTGTTTTTTGTTTGTTTGTTTGTTGTTTGTTTCTTTTTTTTCTTAATTTATTTTTTATTCTTGATGATGGTGCATTAAAATCATTAGCTCTTCTTTGCTCTTAAGGATCAGGTGCTTTTTACTGATGAACTTTGCTTTTAAATTTGACCTTATCTTGATGTCTACTAAAATTCAAAGAACTGTGACAAATTCACAATAGCTATTTAAAGATGAATGCTAGACACTGGAGAGCTGGTTTTAACCTGCACAAAGTTTTTAGCTTTTTTTTCTCCCTAGTATTTTATCAGCTTCTGCTTGAATATATTTGTGTGATGGTGGACCAAAGACTCGTCAGGTTGAGTAATTCACTAATCTTTATCACTAATTTAGACTAATTAAACTATTTTTTAAAAGAAAAAACACACTAAAACTCCCTTATTAAAGGTGAGACTGAACATCTGTACATTCTCAAAGTCTTACACACATGAACAGAATATTTTAATTTGACAGATCATAGATATAAAAGATGAAGATTTGCCTTTTTGTAGTAAATAACTAACCTCCCACTGACTTTACCCAGGTCAAGATCAGCTTGCAGAAGTCTGTGAATAATAAAAAAGAAAAAAAAAAAACATAAATTGACAACTAATATTACTCACTATGAATAATTTAACCAAGTCTGTGTAAGAGAATTGTCCAGGAAAGATTTACACCATTCAATTTAAAAGAAAGAAACAGAAAATTGTAATAAATGAGGTGGTGACTTTTCTGAGCTATAGCTGTATAAAAATATTTCCCTCTGGATAGAGGTGTTACTTTTATTGTGTAATAATAGTCTTCAGTCTTGGGCTTCAGGCTTTTTATCAGGATCTCAGTAAATGGTCCACCTTTAGGACAATATTTTATCATGATTGCCCTTAAAACTAGTTACTATTTATGTGACAGAGCATTTATAGTTTTGATGGTTTGGCTTACTGGACGTAGTCATGCTACTGAACAGAGTGACAGAGGCAGTTTGTTACATCAAACTACTAAAAGAAAAAAACTGTTTTAAATATAAGAAATTCGGTGTGTACCATGAATGAGCAACCAGTTCAGCATGCAGTTCCCTGAATCCCTAGGCTATCCCATATTCCTAACTCAAATTCGAAGAACAGACAATGGAAAAAACAGGGAAGGGAGAAAATTCTCCAGTTACACTATTTTGATTCCTCAAAGAAATTGTGTAGAAAATACAAGCGCCTACTAAATAAAACCAAAGAAACAAATTGTGATATTCACTCCTCTACAGAACTACTTGCCACTCTTAATAAGTGTTTTCATAAGCCAGAGATCAGCCAATATATATATAAAAAACCAAACTATAAAGTGTTCTGAAAAGTTAGTATTAAAGATATATATTTCTATGAAAAAGGAACATGATGTTGTGGTAGACTGAAATTTATTCTACTCATATGTCAGTGCCCACTTAATATGTAGAGAAAAATACCAACAACAAATGTAGCCATACCATTGTACTGCCACTTCTCTAGCATTTATGTAAACAGTTTTAAAACTGTAGTGAATCTATAACATTCACTAAATCCTGTGGGGTGTATTTTTTTGTTTGTTTGTTTTTGATTTTGTCACCAGCTTCTTGACTGTAGACTTCTGGTGCGACAGAAAGTATGCTGATTAGTCCTTTGTGAATACAGCATTTAAAATTACTAGATTAATAGAATTTTAGTGATTTTTCTCTGTTTTCACCCAGTGCACCTCTTCTTTTCTTACTACTGCAGTGTTTTTCAAAGCGAAAAAGAAGAAAAAACAGAGATCAAAGAAGGACAAATTTTGCTCATTTAATTAAACTAAATGAATCTGAACAGAGGAACTTGAAATAATTCCTTCAGATATATTTTTTTTCCACAATAAAGGTTTCAAAGCCAGTCTGAATACTTTATGTCACATCTGACATCATCAGAAAATGTTTGTATCTCTTAATGTACGCAGAAGAATCAGAGTTTCTTTGAGGGGAACATGTGCCAGGTAGATTCAAGCAGAAGGACTCATCTAACCCAGCTTTAGACCTCTACTATCCAGCTGTCAGTTTCTGAATTAGTCATCCTACAGCTGCATTGGTAGTCAATGGAAAGGAACAAGATGCTTTAGAGCCACGTTGGCTTGATTTACCTGACTGAGGATGAGGTGAGGGTTTCAGAAAGGCATGCCCACATCGACTGTACAGAGGTGAGAATGGCTAGCTTAAGCCAATGCCCAGGTGTCTCTTGTTCACCCTTCAAGCTGACCAGACATTATGTGAAAAGTGCATAACAGAACCCAAGCTAACAATGGCAGAGCAGTAGTCTCCTAATTTTTTTGATGGCTCACCCCATTAGTAAAATATTTCTGAGTATGCATGCCCAGTGTATGTATATTTGTTTACTTATAAATTGAATATCTGTGTCTTGAGTTAGTGTGATAAGGTTTTGATAGCAGGAGGGTGGGTTACAGGGGTGGTCTCTTCAAGGTGAGGCATGGGGCTCCAAAATGGACCCACCACTGACCATGTACTAATATGTTATGTACATCATAAAGCATATGGAAAAGTATAAATTAAAAAATGGATAAGGTAAAGATGCAAAGGATGAAATACACATTATTTTAAAAGAATAATTTAATTTTATTTATTAATGTTGGAAAAAATACTTTCTTCCCACATCCCAAAGGATTGTCTTACGTACCATGTGGGTGGTGCATATCCTGATTTGGAAACCAATAAGAGTAGTCCTCAGATTTTACAACCTGATTTAATCTTCTCTTCAGTTTGTGCTAATAAGTAACAGAATACTCTAAGAATATCAATAGTGAGGTATATTTCCACTTGTTTTTAGGCAGTGATTTAACAGGTTTATCTGTAGATTTTCTGATTGAATGTTAATTTGGCCATTACAGAATCTCTTCGGTTCTTACAGTGAAACCAAACCCTGTTAACCCTGTTAATCCTTACTGGATTTGAAAGTCTTTCTTTCTGACTTATGAGGAAAAAAAAAAAAAAAAAAATCAAATTCACTCACACAGTATTTTCAGTACTTTTTAATAACTTACATAGGAAGTGGGATTTCTCTTTCCATATATGTAAAAAGAAACTAGATGTGTGTTTATTAATCAATATACTGACATAAATTTCTTTCTTTTTGATTAAAGAAATTATACTAAATGAAGAAAGGCTATTGGTTTTTCAAGAAATTTGGAAGATTTTGTCATTAGAGAGAACAAGAATGGAAGAAATTTAGACTTGCTGAAGTAGGATCAGAATATTGTTTCAGCTTCACGATCTGTTGTGGAAAAGGGCCCAGAAAGGAAAACAGTAGGAACTTTTGAGAAATCTTGATAGTACTCAGTGCTCTGTAAAAGTCATAAGAGTGAAAGTCATAAGAGTGAAAGTCATAAGAGAAGAGGTGAGAGATGTAGACCCTAGTAATGCAATGGAGACTAGCAAGGGGGAAAAGGCCTGGATCTTGAGAGCATTTCAGCTTCCTCTGCAGAGGTGACCATCTTCTATTGACTCTATAAGAAGCCCTGGGGATTAACACCCTCAGTCAGCTGCAGGTTACGTGAATCTCCTGTAAATGTTTAATGCTGTGTTCAAAAGAGAAGCAATGGAAGTTCTTTCTTTACTCTGCCTCATTAAAAGCAACATCACTCATTTTCAACTTGAAATATCTCTGTCACTTAAATCCTTTTTTGTCTGCTACTTTGTCACGGAGGCACCCCGAGGCTGATTTAAGGGACAACAGGGTCCAAAACAACTTTTATTAAACCAGTGAGAAACAGGGTTTTAACACTCCAAAAGTGACTTAAATATAGGTTCGGGTATCAGTTGAGGAAAATTATTAAGGGGTAACAACTAGTACAACAGGCGGTCCACAGAGTACATACACGTGGCTTCACCCAAAACTATGCTGGAACCACCCTCGAGTCCCAGAGGAGTACACACTTGCCTGAATCCGGTTTCTGGATTATTCTTAGAGAGATAAAGGTAAAGCGTACACTCGCGATTGTGCGAGTGTAAATTTATAATACACTCGCAATTGTGCGAGTGTTTTACTTACGCACGTGGCGGCAAGGCAAGCGGGGTCTCCATCCCGGGGAGGAGGGGTCTCAGCAGCAGAATCTTGCTCGTAGCTCCGAGAGACCGGCAACAACTGGCTCAGTCTCGACGAGAGTCCCGTTTTTATTGGCTGATCAGACCTGACTGTAGGCATTCTAGAAGCTTCTCTGCACCCCCACACCGTGTGTGGGGCGCCCCTGAAGCCTCCAAACACCCCCCACACTGGTCACAGGCGCCCAGCGGCTCACTGGCGCCTCGGCACTCCCTTCTCCTAATGGCCCTAGCCAGGGTGCTCTGGGCCAAACAAAAGAAGCCGTCAGCCTCAAGTAGCAGAGACAGGGAGATGTGCCTACTCCCTCCATATTGAAGGAGGTGGGGGGAGAGAGGGGGGGGGGTTTGCATTCTGCCACATACTTATTACTGTGAGTTATTGTTATTATTTGTCACACATTATAATGGCCAACATCACACATTTGGGCCTTGACAAGATGAACACTGTGCTTGCAGAGGGAGCAACAGAGCATAATGTACATTTGAACTCAGGAACAGACAAGCTGTCGTGAATCCTGATTTAGGATCCTGCCAATTACACCAATTTTTCATAAATACTGATTAAGATCCTGTCAACTGTGCCATTTATCGTGAATCCTGATTTAGGATCCTGCCGACTACACCAATTTTCCGTAAAGTATTGGAATGAAACTCACTCAAAAGAGAGTAGAAGAAATATGTAGTAACAATAATAATTTTACAGAGTTCAATGAATTGAATGCAATTTAACAAAATTTAACTGTAGTTGGACAAGGTTCAGTAAATTTAATGGCAAGGTTCATCTTATTAATTACTGCATGGAAGAAAAAAAAGGAAAATTGAGTTAGAATTGAGTTAGAATAATTCATGCAGAGACCAGAGAGGTAAAGGGTAAAGAAGACCCTCCCACAGAGTTACGAGGTTCAGAGTGGAACACCTTGCTTTCTGCACTCCTTAGAGAGCCTAAGTGCATCTGGGACCAAACTTAGTCTCAGACTTGGTCAACAGTTCATGTTTAAAGGTAAGGAGAACAAAGGTTATAATACTTGATACTGAGTGGCTACATGGATTAGTAATGTTTCATTAATATCAATTAAACATATAATCAATGTTACCAAGGCAAAAAGAAAGTTACCATGCTACATGTGTGACATCAGCCACTCATCAAAGATCTGCCATTGGTGAAAGGTCTCTGTCTCTGGGAGCAAACTTGAGAGGTGTTACTATTCAAGAGATCAGTGCCATGCAGTCATGCTGCCTAGCAGTGAGAACTCAAAGAAGGCTCACCTAGGCCGTCATATTTATAGAACAACATGGTTGGCTCATAGTCAAAATATATGCAACAGAAACGGTAAGCATGAGAGTCCTTGTACTCATAACACACTTTGTTCCTTGATAAATTAGTCTTGGAAAAGCTACCTGCTACTCATGCGTTAATTGCATGACTGGTGTTCCAAGCTCACATGCACCGACGCTTGCTGTGTCACACTGTTCCTTTGCAGATATTTTTCCACTGGTAAATGAACAGTCAGACTAGAGTGGTAATGCATTTATATGGTATTATTGTAACAGACCTGTAGGTTGTTAATTGAAATTTCTAGCACACACCTCTGTGCCAGTACTTATGGTGACAACATACTAGTGAATGAAATATATGTACAGGAAAAATAACTGCCTGATACTGTGTCAATTTACATACCAGATGTGATCAGGATCTCAGTCCTGCTTATATTAATTTCCTTTCCGATAGTACTGTGGTATCCGAGAAAGAACAAAAATACAAGGAGATATTTTTGTTAAACTCTTTTGTTACTTTGCCTTTCCACCCCCATTCAGTTATTTTTTTTTTAATTTTTTTTTTGCTTGTCAGCTTCTGACATATAGCATAAAATTTTCAGAAGTGCCTAAGGGACATATTAAAAAAAAGACTGAGGTATCTGAAGTGGGACTTACTCTGCAGGTACCTACAATGAAGAGTGTGATCCTGCAAAACCCTGTACAACCTTTGCAAGCATGTTATGATTCAAATGTAAAGTTTTCCAGACAATAGAAATATATACCCAGCAGTTCCTAAATCCTCACACAGTCAAGTTCAGCATCTGAATTTTCTTGGGACAGAGAAATTAGGTATTCCTCTGCCCAAATCCCTCTGGAGTTGGCTCTGGGAGGCAATCTCAGAGTATACATAATACAAGAGACACGGCACTGATGTCTTTCAAACTGCCTGAGTATTTGCCACTCTCCTTTGAAGCATTCATGAAAGAGAAAGAACCCTTTAGTTTTTATATCCTGATCAAAAATTTCACTGGGCTGCTTTGTTCCCTGTTGTCTCTGAAAGACTTTGTACTTCCATTTCTCAGCTTAGTGAAGCAGACTTATACCACTAGATTCACACCAAGTGGCGAAATCAGCTTATCTTCATTTTTGTAGAAATCATTCCACAATTCAGGCTTAGATTCATTTGCCTAGATAGGGGGAAGAAAGTAATCTATAGGTTAACAGTTACTGTGGGTGTGAATCCTTGCTTTCAAGGACTTTTTAGCATTTCAGATTAGACTTCTGTGACCTCTCAGTTGATTTCTCTGAAGAAACAAGCTTGTTTTTGCTCACTCTTTAGCATTGAAATGGCATCTTATTTTTTTTTAGATTTTAATGACGTATGGGGGAATTAGTTTCAAAAATCACCTAAGAACATCTGAATGTCTGTTTCTATATTGTAAACTACTGGACAGGTACTTTTTTTCACCATACTACACCTTATCAAATAAGATGACTTTATATTGAACATAATAATTATGATGATCATTATTTATAATGTATATAATAAATGTATAATAAAGAATTGTATTTATTTATTTTTTATTTTAATGACCATTTTTTTCAGATGATTTAGGCTGTCTTTCCTCTCTTGTTTTGCTGTATTGGCTGGCTAGTGGCACAAGGGCATCACAGGGTGAAACCCAGTTTGCTCTGTGCTGCACAGGCAGCAGTAGGAGCTCCTAACCATTCCTTTTCAGAGAGGATGAGAAACAGGCAAATTATTTATCTTGATGATGGAATTGGCAATATCTTCTGCCTGAGTGTGTCAGCTCCAGGTGGAAAGAAAGAACAGACTGGTACATTTGGGGGTGAGGGGATGTAGGAGGAAAGGGAACAGGGAAGCGGACAATATGGAAACTGCCTTCTAGCAGTGTATAAACTGTTGTAAAGTGTAAGCTTTTGAGCAATCCACCTGAGTTGTTGTGATAAGAGACATTCTGTCTCAGCAGAACTGCTCCTACACCTGGGTCACTGCTGAGGCTTTTACAACATTGAAGAGATTATTTGACAACCAAAAGCACTGACTCAATGGTGTGTATCCTTCAACAGCAGCCTGAATAAAGGGATGGGACCTCCATTGCCAAAACTGGTAAAAAACCTGCACTTTATTATTATTATTATTTTTAATATATGTTCAAAGCTGTATTTACTTCCTAAAATTAATGAGAGTTAAAAAGTTTTCTACAGCAGCAAGTCAGAAAGTGATGCACAGTGGAAAACTTTGGATAGAACAGAAGTTTTGATTTCAAAGAAAGCTCCTTTAATACTGTCCATGTAAGTGGGGGGTATCTGTTACTGATAGTGAAGCATAGAGAGAAGTTTTTATCCTGTGTGAAATCATAATAATAATAATAATAATACAACTACTCTGAAATAAAAGACATACTGCATTTGTACTTTTTGATAGCAAATTTTAGTGTGAGCCCCTCAGGATTCACATGAGCAAGACAAATATGATATTGCTGAGACTTGGCTGCTCAATGGCTTCAATACAGCAGGGAACCAACTTGAGGGAAAAAAAAAGTATTTTAACAAAAAAAACCAACACAACAAAGAAAAAGACCAAAACAGTGCAATGAAGTCAGGGAGTTTAAGAATGAAGTTTACAAAATGATTTCACATACAGTTCACCCATGTCACTCCCCGCCCTGAGTGTCAAGCAATGTTATAAAAGACGTTGCTATAACAACACTAATTAATTATAATGAGATTTCATGTGTGGAAGGAAAAAGTTTAGCCACAGTAGTCCTGTTTTATGTCATAGTCAGTGGTGTAAGACAAAAGCTATATGATATTGAGATCAAACATAGTGCAGTAAATAGTAAGAAAGGCCAGTTTGTGTTTAAGCAATTTATATGTATTATATTTATCTTTATGTTTTGTGTACATGAATGACCCCCAAAAATACTGACGCTTTTCTCAATCTATATCAGAAAGTAAATAGAAACAGAGCATGAAGTTTGTGCAAAATGGTAAAGACATTGCAAACCTATGTCACTTTATAAATCATGCTTGTCATACACCCAGACCTGCTGAATCTAAGTCAGAGCTTCAGGAGCACCAGGAATTCTGACGTGAGTATGAAATCTACCTTGTGATCTCTATAAGCTTGAAACAACTATTATGAATTATTGCCTATCAGTGAAAAAAATGTCTGGGAATAGCACTAGCAGGATCTTTGATAAGACTTGGAGATACTAAGATATTACCGTAACTCAGAAGAGGAACAGTTCTTCAGTGAAAGTGATTGTTAACAATGTATGTTTTTATTTTCCTTGTGTTGTTTTGTTTTTGTTGTTTATTTGTTTGTTTGTTTGTTTTTCCTAAAAATCTCCGATACGAGAGCTTCAGTTAAGAGAAGTATTGCTCGTTACAATGACTCATGTTTATTGAAGAAATGGTAAATTTTAGAGTTACTCAAATAGATTGCACATTTTTAGGAGCGATGACTGAGATAAGTGTGTCTACTTTAAAATGTCCAGAACCATGCAGAAAACACTCACATGCCTGTGGTCTGAGCACTGAAAGGTGGAGAAGAAGGTTTATATGAAAACTGTTTTGCCAAATTCATAAAATATATTTGATATAGTGTAAATAACTTCCTCTTTATGATGCTTTAAAGACATTATACTTTGGATTAATTTTTATTTCTTCTTTAGAATGAATGTTTAAGTTGATCTTATGTAGGAAGCTACATTTTTAATTATTCAAAGTAAGAAAAGATGTATCCTATTCTAAGTCTTTTTTCATGATAGCATGAGTCATAGTTGTTCTGGAATACAAACAAGAAAGACATCCATATGGTTGTTTTTCTGTTTTCTGCAATCTCATTAGATAGTCTTAGGTACATTTTTAGATACAACCTTTGCAACATTACAGCCTAAGTTTTCATTCACGCTAGTGTAAGAGGAAGAAGCTAATTAAAACTGATTAAGCGAAAATAAGGCAGAAGCCTTTAGAACAACATTCTCAGTTTCAGTACTTTTTTTTTTTTTTAATATGTTGGGCATTGTAATGGGCTTCAGTCACAAGTGATTCATACCTTACCATTTTGATTATTGATAGCTTTGAACCATTTTGTAAGTTCTTACCATTGAAGAGGCAAAAAAACCTGCTAATGAGTATAGAAAGACACTGGCTAAATGGAAATAAAACCTCTGAGGATCACTTAGGATATCTAGAGTAGATGTCCAGTCAGTTACAAAACCTTTAATCTTGATTGTCATTGACATATCTGTAATGAACTGTGTTTTTCACTGAAGTGTCATCCACCAGCTTTTGTAAAGTCACACAGGTCTGTGGTATTCTAACTGTAAGCCTGCAGTCGTTTATATGTTAACTGGCAAGAGCAAATGCTGCTAGTGCTACTCCAGTTGTAAATTTATGTGAATGATGACAATAGCTGTAGTGCAGCTGCAGAATATTCAGAACCATCATACAAAGAGTAATAATTTGATTTTACATCTAGAACTGTTGCTGTTCTCATCGCTAATGACAAGGCACAATGCTTTATCTTGCCCGGTGGTAGATTTCACCTATATTGAGATACTTTCTCCAGCTGATGACACAACATACAGATCAGTTTATTATGTTTGCATTAGACTTCAGATCCTGATGATCAGAACCACTGACAGATCTAGGGGAAAAAGTGGTATCGTGGATGATAAAAAGGCAAGTTTCCAAAGGCCTGTTAGATATCTAACATTTTAATTTTGTTAGGAGGAAAACCTCTAAAATTCATTAATCCATTGGCCAGTACCAATGTCTGGATGTTTCATTGTACTGGAATGTATCATTTCCAGTGAACATGATTAGAAACACTGATCAGACTGAAAAAACACTGGTTTCCAGTATAGGTTTACTTTCTCAGACCACATTATAGAATAAGATCCTTTTGATGAAAATTACTTTCATCAAAACTTAACAGATTAATCAAATTTATGGACTTCACAAATGCTGATGACATGCTAGAAGACTCTGGTCTTTTCATCAAAACACCTGGATTTCTTTCCAGTGAGGAAGGTATGAAACAAGGTCATGAATATGACAAATGAATGGTCTTTGTGCTGTCACCTGTTATCCAACTTGTGCATCACAGTCACTTTGTTCATTTATTCAAATGACATCTGTTTCAGCATCCATGCTTGGCCATTCTCAGAATTAAACATGTATTGAATACCAATGCTTGAGGCGGTTTTATCTTCAGCCAAGGACAAATCAAATGATACTTACTGTGTTCCTCTTGCTAATGTTTCTGTCATCCAGTTTTAAATGCATTTGAATCATAAGATACCTCAGTATTTGGTACTCTGAGATTTTACAAATGCTGAAAAAATGTTATTGCCAATGTAAACATTGACAGTGAACTTATGAATAGAGTAGCTGGCTAGACATGAAATATACATACTTTCAGAAAACCATGATCTGATGTGGTGCCTTTGGTGCAAGCACATTCTACCACAGCAGGACAAGAAGAGGTAATATTGCTATGAGGAAAGGCTTCAGGTGTTCTGGGTTTTGTTTTTTGGTTTTTTTGTTTTGTTTTGTTTTGGTTTTTTTTGTTTTGGTTTGGTTTGGTTTTGTTTGTTTGTTTCTTTGTTTGTTTTACCCCCTCTAAGTGGGTTCTTTGCTCTCTGTCTTACTGTATACTTCCCTGTTTTTGACCTTCCATATTATCAGTGAGTCACAATTAACAACTCAGGAATCAGAATTTGCTTTCATAAAAAGGGGAAATAAGACAACCTGTCCTACAGCCTGGACAAGAGAAAGCTGTAAAGAAACACTTTGTAGGAAAGTGCCCTCTATGGAATTTCAGTAGCATCTAGTTGACATTGAACACCACCAGTGAAACACCTGCCACTTGGCTCGACAAGTCCTCCATTCACTAAGTACAGAGGTAAGCATGGATGCAGTTTTACAGTATAGATGGTATTTTTCAGTCTGTAACATATCAAATACAAAGTTGCAAACTGATTTTTTAAATTCTTTTTAAATTATCAACATTTTCATTTCTTTCTGTTCCCCTGTATAAGGAATTGCTTTATTTTCTGAAAAGTGCGTATAGATTGATGACTCTGCCACAGAGGAGTAAGAAGCCCGAGGTGACCCATTTACCCTTCTCCAGTAGCGTACCAGCTGCCAATTGCCCCCACTCTGAGATGGCTTGTCCTTCTTCTCACCTTGTCATCAAGCCAAGTCTGCACACTGTAGGAGCACAGGTAAGCATCTGCCTCTCTAATCACTGCCAACAGCTCTACATTATCAGCTGCTAGGGGTGCTTCAAAGAACTGTGCACAGCTTCCTCCAGATGCATATACCAAGTGTTTTTATGTCTGCAACAAACTCTGCCTCTGCAACACAGGGAAATCTCGAATGTCAAATCTGTTCCCGAAGTTGCATTTCAGCTCACCATGAAAGGTGGTACAAGTTAGTGCATTTTTTTTTTCCCCCTCACCTTAACTGGCAGGCATTCCCAGCTGGACTAAGTACACAAACTTCATATGAATAATAGAAATATAATTTCTGATTAGATGATATTTGCAACACAAAATTAAAGGGATAAGGTTGGCATCCATTGGTCATCTTTGAGAACTTATCGATTTTGTCTCTGATAAATGGTGAAGCTGCCTTCATTGTCTGCCACATCTCCTCATGGACACTCTACAATTTGCTTTGCATATAGAGAAAAATACTTAATTATCCAAGCTGCTTTATTAGTCTGCAATCATATAAAAATAGTGGCTGTACTCCTTCCTGCTTTCAGACAGTCCTATTGACTTCATGCAATTGTAAGGGCTTGTGCCTGGGGACACTCTGTGCAGAATAGAGTCCTTCGGTGTACGAAAAAAAAAGTTAAAATACATTTCAAGCAGCTGCTACTTTTAAAAAGAAAACCAAATCAACAGCCCCCTGACAAAAACAACACAATATCCTCAGCTCCCTCAAGAGTTAAGACCAAGGAAACCTAAGTGATCATAAAATTTTGGTCATTTTCTGCTGCAGCGCTTGTCTTCAACCTGGTATGGATTGAGGAATAGATATTATATTTTAATTATATTTAAATGAACATGTCCAAATAAAAAAGAATCTCAAGAACAACCTTATAAATATTTCCCTTTATTTCAGAGTTTGTTTCCCAGGGAAAAGTTAAATCAAGATAGTAAGTTAATTATCCTAACCTAACTGTTGTGTGAGTCTAGTCATTCTTTAAAAGTAAAATGAAACTTTTTTTGGATGAAGGAGTTGTTAAATGTACTTGTGCAAGAACATTAGCAATTCAATGCCTTTATTTCCAGCACATATGAGACTATGACCTAGCAGTCTTCCTCATAGGATATGAAACATTTTGCTTATCATCATCATGATTTTGTTACAACAAATAATACATCACCAAAACTGACTATAAAATCTTTTTATGTTTTGAATAAGATAATGGTGGCTTACAAAGGAAGGTTGAATTTTGCAGAATTCTGATCTAAAGACTTTATTTAATTTTGTATGTGTATACATTTGTCTCTTTATCTGCTTGTTCATCTGCTTGACACACTAACTGCTGTGAATACCTGTTCAGCTATGCATTTGAAGTACAGAGGCTCTAAATAATGCACTGTCAGTGAATTTCACTCACAGAGATTGTCACAGGTTTTCATTGTTACCAAATTAAAGATATTTATATCTACATACATAAATATATAACATAATGTCCTTCATCGATTGATCAAATACTCAGCTCTGTGGCGTGCTATCAGGATGGAATACAGAAGTAATTTTACAGTGAGCCAGGCTATGGTGCAAAGTAAATATCGGGCATATACAAACTCCTTATAATTTGGAGAAAAAGACATGTCTCGTGAAGATTGGAAGTTTTAGAAATAAGTTTTATGAACTACATAGGATGGTTAAAAATTGCTTCACCTTTTCTTGCTTTCTCTAATTTGCAGGGACAGAAGTATAAATAATTTTTCCAAATTTACTGTCCTTTAAGCAAAATCCTTGTATATAATTGTGAATATAAAGTTATATTTGTAGCACATTTAGAATAGTACTGAAATTTTTCTACTACACATTTTTTTTTTTTATTTCTTGTTTGTTTAGAATATGAAAAATATTTTCATCTAAAAAAAGAACAAAAAACCTTCTCTTTTTTTTTTTTTACAGATGCTGAATAAAAGCCTTATTAGAAATTCTTGGAGCTCTTATCTACAACTTGAGTTTATGTCCTGTACAAATACATAAGTATGGATAAGTGGGCAGGTGTAATGCCTCTGTTAGAGATATTGTTAGATGACAAACGTTTCTCAACTTTCATCTCTTCTACTGGGATGTGAGTAGAGCTTGGGAAGTGCTGGAGTCTCTTTTATTATTTCTGTATTACTTAGAACAATAGATGTGTTTTCCTCACCCCTTTATTTCTAAGTCAAAAGGCTAAGTTGCCATAGTATTTGCCTTCTTCAGAATTTTTAATATTGTGTTAATCCTTTTAGTTAATATCAGCTAATAATACAAAAACTCAGTGTCACTGCTTTGTTTTATTCACCCTACCTTGGAAGCATAGGTCAAGTGTGGGTAGTCCAAGAAAGTTTTCTTTGTTTACTGGACATAAAGGAAAAGACCATTAAATATTAAGATGAATTACAGTAACTCAGTAAAATAAACATAAAATTATGATGGCATAGTCCACTATTCATTTAATTTCAATTCATGCAGAAACAATAATTTACAGGAATGTGTGTAGGAAACATACGATTTCCCTTGATGGACACTGTGTTTTACATTGATGTTATTTGACTTGTATGAATTATCCCAGGGACTGATAAATTATTCTTTTGTGTTAGAAGTCTCAGAAAAAAAAAAAATTAAATAAAATAAAATATATAAAAAGTCTGGTTCTTTTATACATTTTTAAAAGTTTTTTTATTATTATTATTATTTTTATAAGGTGACAGCGAAATTAACCAAAAGGCAGTATTTAAAGTCATGCAAGAGTGTATTCTAATCTTTATTACTCATACTGTGTGTTGGCAGCCTGCTTCAAAAGAGACAAAAGAACATTATGTGAGGAAGTATAGCTAAGTAACATTACATCATAACAGCAAAGGTGGAGAGTTCAGTCAGCAGCACTTGGCAGAATGGAGACCAGTGACTGCGGACAAAAAAAATAATGTGTGTCAAAAGAGCAGAAAGGCAGAAGGGCAGTGTTCAGACAAAGCCTGGAGAAAGAAGATGTCTCAGTGGGTAGGCAATGAATTACTTGAGTAAGTCTCAGGTCAACACAGGCTTTTTGGCTTACATACACATTTCAGGATCCATGTGGCTTAACAAAGCTGTTTAAAAAGTGCAATTCAAAAGAGTAAAATGTGTAGAAATTTAAAATCAAAGGTAGCAATTCTCTGATATCAAGATCTAGATGGACTATTTTTTTTCTTTTCCAATATCTTCTCTGTTTTTTCTTTTGGTAATAGAATACTCAGGGTGGGGTTCTTTTATTTGCTTCCTTGCCAGTCCCTCTTATTTGTTTGAATGCTATCTTCATTCATTATCTATATGACTTAATATCCAGAGGTTCCCATACGGCTGAGGGGATGAGGAATGATAGTGGGAACTTTGTTTAGATGGTGTAGGTGAGTTTGCTTCTGCACATTTTCAACCAGGAAAAAAATATGAAGAATGATTATGTGACACTTTTTACCTCATGAAACAAGACATCTCTTCTGGCTTTCTCTGCCAGCTCTATAATAATCAAATACTTAAAAAATAAAGGATTTTTTTTTTTTTCTTGGAAAATAACTCACGATTTCTCAAGCATGAATCACCAGTGACCCTGCTGTTTTCATGCATTCATATCAGAAATATCTTAACGACACCCCCTACACAGTATCTTTTCTTATGTTGTACTTTGATTCTAGTAGTATTTTTCTTATGTGGATGTGGTTATTAAAGTATTTATGCATTGTAACTTTAAATTTTGTGAAAACAATAAATGCTTGCAATCATTTTTGTTAAGCAATAGCTATGTCATTACACAGGTCATCAAAATATGAATCATCCTCTCAAAAAGCATTTACTTTCTCAAAAACAATCGCAATTGCTGGTGTTTTCATTTTTCCTAACTTGATTAATATTTTGAACTAGTATTTCCAAATAATAATGAGGAAGAAAAACAGAAATACTAATAATATTAGGTCAGAGCTGGAGGTCTTTTATACACTGTTCATACAATTAAATGTTCAACTGAACGAAGTGTAGGTATGTTTAGAGTGTACCCTTAGCAAAACTACGGGGATGTGCTCCCTACAAAATATGGAAAATAATTTCACAGAAGAGGATTAGCTCTCACCAGTTTCAAGACAATATCAGAGGTAAATCAAGGTCAGCCATAGCTATGTGGCTACCTATGTAAGGTTTTGTTTTTATTTTTTTGTCTTTGTTTTGTTTGTTTGTTTCATTTAATATATGACTTTCTAGCTCATATTGCATCCTATCACTCATTTGCTTCTCTGATCTGTTCTCTGGTTCAGTAAGACCCAAATGCAATACTATCACTTTTGTCCAGGAAATCACAATTCACTTAAATAAAGACATTCACAGGACTAGGGTAATAGCTGAATTTTTGACCCTTTTTTTTTTTTTTTAATTATTATTTTTTTCAAGTAGTGGCTAAAACTATTATTAGCTTGGCACTCTGGTAACTGATTTGGGACAAATAATATCAATAATATTAAAGACATAAATAATAATTATGGTGTTATCATCGACAATAATTACTGCAAGTGATGAAAGCAATAATATTAACAAGAAGAGCAAGAATTAAGCACGTATCTCATACAGTTTGAGAGGTTTGTAACCGGAAACATGAAATCAGCAGAGTCCCTTCATAATTTCAACAAATATAACACGACAACTTCTATTTAAACAAAATTAGGATATATATTTTTTAGAGATAATTTTTGTTCTGTGGCAGCATTAAAAATTTGCAATTCTCTATAATGCACCTAATAAGCAAGAAGTTAAATATACAAGAATGGAAAAAGATTGTCCTATCCATAAGAACTGAAATTTAAGAGGGCAAATAAGCAAAACAAAACAACAACAAAAACCCCAGGTCAGTAGAACCAAACAAAGGAATATATGATGAAAAACAAGTGACATTGGCTAGTACAGTAAGTTCTCTGTACAATCAGTCTGTGATTTTGCCTAGCAATTTTTGTCAGGGCAACCTTCATTCTTTCCTTGTTACACCTTTGAAATTTCAGCTCTTGCATTTGTTATTGAGGCAGCAAATATCTCATTTGGAGACTTCAGAGACTTTGAAATCACAACCTGAGTTTTCTAGCCTTACTCCTTTTCATTAAAATTGTTACTGTCATATTTGTTTCCAGAGCAGTTTATTCTAAATTGATACTCTGAACATTTCAGATTCTGTCTTCTTGCAGTCTGGTCAAGACAACTGAAATTTGATTTTCCTGAAGTGCTGCAACAGGTCACTTTGAGGTATTGGTCTTTTCAACTTCTGAAACAAAAATAAATTTTCTGTATTCTTAATTTATTTTCAGTCTTTGCTCATCATGAATCACAAAAAAAACAACTTGAAGGAAAAGGTGTATTGAATTTGAGTGTAAGGCACAGCCCAATTATTTCTGCAAGCACATGTCCTCAAGACATTCTGTCAGTGAATGACTGAAAGAATGATGACACGAGGGATTGGTAATGACATCTAAAATCTCCTCAGGTTAACAGTTCCACCCACCAGAGCTTAGTAGTGACAAAAGTTGTTAACTACTGCAGGTACTTTCATTTCCAGAAAGCAGTTTTCTGAATCTACACTTGCAGATACATAGCCATCACAAAATAAAAAAAAAAAAAAGGAATTACCCATCTTTAAAGGTGGTATTAACAGAGGGTATGGGTTGGACAGATGTCCACAGCGTTGGAATCCAGAGCTGTCCCAGCTCCCAAGTTCAGCTGCCTGTACCAGCAATATGATGACTGAACATCCCAGGGACAGCTTGGGGGTATCTGCTGCTGGATAGACTTGAGATGTCGGAAAGATAAAAAGAGGAGTTTGTCACATTGTGTTTTAGACTGCACAATCCCTTACTGCCTTCTTGTGTTATTCCTGCATTTTGGTCAGAGCTGTATCTGCACCCCACCAGGCAGCATATTGACCCTTCTGCACTACAAAGGTTTTATAAGTGGAGCTGATCAATATTTATATGCTTATTTAAAACCTTTTTTCCATTTAAAATGGCCTTTGTCTTCGTGGTCAGCCGTTCTATGAGAAAGGCTTTTGAGATTCATTTGTATATGTATGTGTTTTTCCAAGCTTTTGTTAAAAAAAAAAAAAAGTACACAGTGCTTTTCAGCAAGGTCTCTAAGTCCTTTCCAAAGGAAACCAGCATTAGGATGGCTAAACAAGGGGAAAAGTAGAAGAAGGTGAAAATATAAATTTTTAATATCTGCATTTTTTCCATAAATTATTATCTGAGGTTTGGAAAGAGTATAGTAAAACAGACATAGAGATATGACACTTTTAGAATTTATTTATTTATTTATTTATTTAACAAATCACCCTTCTGCTTCCCCCATATAACTGGAGTAGCTGTATTTTTACCTCTTAAAACCCGGAAATAAATTTTTGTGTGTACATAACTGAGAATATAAAGAGATGTATATATAGCAAGGTTATATGATACATTCAGTGCAAAATTATAACCATTAACGACTTGCTTATATTCAGGTTCACAGTTTTTTCAAAGTTCAAAATCATGGCCATCCAGACGTCAAATCTCAAGAACTGAAGTTTTATTAGCTGTACTTCCTCCTTCTCCTCCCAGACTTTGAACAATAAATTAACTTCTTTTTTTTTTTTTTTCTTTAGAGAACTACTTTCAGTAAGGTGCCTTCTTCAAATCTGTTAGAAAAACCTGTATATTCTGTTTTATCTGTTTCTTCTCCTGTTATCTTAACACTGAGATTGCCCTTAGTGCCTTCTGAAAGACATGATTTTGCTACAGTTTCAGGGAGTGGTTTAATAGTTTGTCTTCTGCTCTGGTAGGACAGAAATCTCTAATCCAGACCAAAGACCACCTGAGTAGGTCTGGAAGGTAGGACATGCCTTTGTTTCATTAGAGATCCCATGGGAATGATGACCAGGACATTGGTCCTGTTTTCTTTCATTTTAGGAAACAACTTCAGAAAACACTGATGTAGGAGGAATGATACATCATTAAGGTTACATGATATGAAGGTCTATATGCTGACAGAAAACAGTAGGCTTCAGTCTCCTGGTCTTTCACATCACTCTTTTTACATGGTTTGTTATACAAAAGCTGAAATACTGCCAGGAGCTACATTCAATTTTGTTACAGTAAAACAAGTTACTGTGTGTTTTTGTCGGTAGTTTGGTTATAGTAACATTGAGGATTTCATGCTTTGTTTTTAATTTTGTGTATTCTCTATAGAGGCTCAGAAGCTGAAGTATTATAGGGGATGATTGGATGTTATTACAACACAGATTTCACAGCTGAGCTAAAGAAATTCATGCTTCTGAGTTGAAAGAATGTAAGATACACATGAGCATCAAAACAGGAGGGAGATGAGAGAGAAATAGGCAGGAATAGATCCTTGAAGACAAGAATAAGAATTCAGAGAGTGATTGTAGAAGGAAGTCAGAAGTCAGTATGGAACTCAGGTAATAGAGTGACATCATGGGGAGACGACATGAAGAAATAGCTTCCAGCTATAAAGTGTTAGGAGGACTTAAGGGAGGGAAAGATGTGAGAGTTGAGAAAGAAAAAGTCTGCAGGGGGAGAAAGAACTCATATATTGACTAAAGATTAACAATAGGGGAGGTGAGCTAAAGATGGACTTTGATGTAATTGAGGAAAAGAATTGGCAATACTCCTTTTTCTTTCGCTTGCTCTGTCTCTTGAGCTTTCATCTCACTTACCCCAAGCAGAGTTTTTCCTTAAAAAGATACGAGAGATTTCATGTGACCTGCAAGCTTCTATTACTGATTTTATTTTGAAAACACTCAAACATTGCAATGAGTGTCTTCAGTACAAGGAAATGTACGAAGTATCAACATTGTCTCAACAAAGTAATGAAATCAAGAAGCAAGCTGAAATGGGGAGCAAATTTGAAAGGAGTGTACCTCCATAAACCAGGCAAACTTAAACAAATCTAGCAGATTTAATTTATTTTGGACCCTAAAGTGCACTATATAAGGTTCCCCTAATTAAAACTGGGTACCTCCCTGACTTAGGTGTGAGAAAAAAGGGAGGCTCCAAATTCATGAGCTAATCAACAGATTTTATATGCTTGTTTCTTGAGTAATTTCATTTGCATAGATATGTACAGATTCAGTTACAAAGGCAGTGCCCAGATGCTTGTCAGGCTCATTTAATTGCCTGAGTGTCAAGCCTTCAGCCAGGGAGTCATATACAACTTCACACACTGTTTCATATCTCTGACAAGAGCATGGATTGAAAACTACCAGTTTCCATTAATCATGTTGTAACTCACAAACTGTTCACTACAGTCATCAATCAGATCTATACATGTAGGGCAATTTGCAAAAGGTAAATTCACGTACCTTATTTGATTAGTCACAGTAAGTGTGATAATATGAGATCTCCATTTTTTCCTCTTTGAAGACATTTTTCATCAGTGCAAACGTTCGTAGGATCACTGTGATCATCAGAGTCTTGAAGAAACGTGCTTATTGATTTTTCTGCTGGAAAAAGGGAAAAGTGATGATGTAGAAGCCCACTTCTTGATGGTCTGTCTACTCTTTATATTCTAATGTCTCTTGTGTTGTCAGATTTGTTTATCTGTGTAAGCTTTCAGTTTTGGAGTCACTGGCCATGGAAAGATGTCCAGTTTCAGGTAACTAGCTTTGATTAAAGGTGAGCCAGTACCCAATCAAGTCGTTTATGCTGAACTGTTCCTTGAAACTGAAGACTGAGCTGTGCAGAGACATTCACCATATTGTAACTTGTTAATACATATGTTCAGTTCAAACAGATCCACTTTGATGTTATCTAGTTTTTGGTCTTCTTCACATTCACCTACCAGCAAGGCATTTGAGGATCTGGACAAGTGGAGTTGTCTAGCCCTCAGAAAAACAAACTAGAAGCAAGGTTTTATTAACCTTCTTGGCAGACCAGACATAAGAGGTACAGCATGTTTAAATTTATTTATAACAACATTTATCTGATACTTGTGAAAAAGGAAAACTGGTAACCTCTCTCCCACATCCAATTTACCGCTTCAACAGGTTTGTAGAAACATATTCGCAGTGAGCAGACTCTTGTAAGTGTGAAATTTCCTAATTCTTCAGAAAAGAACACGAAAAGAAAGTTATATTGTAACATATTGAATCAAACTAGATTACACTTAATCACCGTAAGTGGCAACCACATCCTTACTTCTTAAAAGGAATTTACTTGAATCACATCAAAGTAACAATCCAAAATGAAGATTGATCTGTGTAACTGTGATCCCTGTACTTTTCTGCTTGTCATGCTTTAATCCCATAAGCTATGAAGATGCAGGAAACAGATTAGCTGCCTGGTTACATTTTACCTGGTTATACTTACTCATATGATCTTCATTTCTGCTTGATGTCAGGTAGTCTATAATTTTATCAGGGATGAGTTTTAACAAGTAAAAACAGGAGATGGGAGTTAAGTTCTTAAAAATAGAATGACCTCTTTATTTCTCATCATACATTTTTCCCCTTCTGTTTAAATAGCTTACTACCCTTCAAATTAGGAAATTAAGTGGTCGACAAGTGAATCATGTTGCTTGGAGGTAGTAGAAATACATACACTTGAGACGCGAGGTTATTAAAATGTCTGTATGCTACTCACTCTGAAAAGAGTAAAAAAAAATCTGCTGAAGTGCAATGGTGGTTTTAGAAAGCCCAGTTTAATTAATAAAGACTAATCATTTAGTGTATATGCCAAATAGTAAAACCGAGGTTTGAATTTTTATATACTGCTTTTATCTCCTCAGTAAAACACCAGTTGCATCGTTGTTCACAGGTGGACTGTCTTGGAGGTACCAAAAGTTGATGAATATATACTCTAGAGATGTCAGGTTATTAAAACCATGGCAAAGTGATGACCCTGAAACCATGGCCTTTGCTATTGCCTGGCGTGGCTTCACATGCCCTTGAATTCTACTTCTCTCAATTGTACCTCTTCTGTTCCTCCCATTTGTACATCTTTGCAGGCAGTTACTTTGGAACTTTTTATTTTCTTCTGCTCTACAATCTTTTTCCTCTTGTCTATGTTTCTCTGTTCTCGCTTTTATTTTATTTTTTTTTCCTTTCTCTCTGATTTTTAACCTCTTCTACACTTTAATGTTAGAAAAGCAAAACCTTGACATGATATTCTCCTACACACCTACATTCATGACTAGTGAAACAAAAGGAAAAAAAGAATGACTTTCTTCTCATTTGTTGCCATTCTATGCACACTGAATAAGAAGTGTGAATTAGACCTAAGTTAGTTTTGGTTTATTTCCTCCCACATCCAAGTTTTCTTCTTTCTTTAATGGTTGTGTGTACAGTTGCCTTCAGACTCTGAAACTTCTTCTTAGGGAAAAACAGAAGAACTGATATTTCACTGAGTAGATTTCAAAAAGTTTAGAGAATTTCAACAAAAGTCAAAACAAGCAACACTCTACAGACAAGAAAAGAAGCAGCTAAAGCAAATAATGTTACTCTCATATAAAATTCCTTGCTTTTTTTTTTAACTATCCTTCATTACTGTCTGTGTTCTGCTTACCTAATGTATTTACGTAAGTCTCTACCAAATGAATTAATTTCTGTTGTCATGTAATTATTTTACATGACCACTTTCCATCCTATGGTGTCCCAAACCAAGTATTTTATTCATATCTAAACTGCTTAATGCAAGAAGTTTCCAGTGATGCCTATGTGGAACTAGCAGATGCTACAAAGAGGCCAAAACCAGATGAAGCAAAGGTGTGATGCTGAGGCTAGGGTAAAATCTTAGATCAAGCAAAATTGTAATTCTATTCCAACTTCAGGACTAGGACAGCCTTTTTTTAACAGCATGACACTGTCATATGAACAGCAGTGGCTTAGATCAGCATAAAGCTGAGCATTTTTGCAATAGGGTCAGATACACAGGTCTGTGAATGTAACATTAATGTAAAATCACTGAGGACACTTTCACTGCAGTAACTGCTGACAATCTCAATTTTTTCTGCTCTTTTTCACTGAGGTTAAGGTCCAGAGTTGTCCCACCTAAGAACTACTCTCTCATACTGTTTTTTTCTCTCCATTTACCATAGAAGAAATTCATTGCTTTTCTAACTTAGAAATCTCAGGTGAGTCCTTGTCCCTGTCTTAGTGCTTTTTATCAAGTTTCAAGTCTTTTTAGAAAATTTTAATAGAATTGTGCACATGTGCACTGATTTGTGTGTGTATGCACACAAATAATAAAATGGACTTTAAAAGTACAGTATCATGCAAAACAATATGGGGCAATCATCAACAATAAAATATTAGCAAGATTAGAGTATTTGTATATTACATATTGAAAAAATTGCCATCGTTATAAAGCATCTTTTAACTCTATTCTACATGTCCTCTTTTGTGCTCAGCCCTAATTGCTACTTGCCCAGTGCTGGAAGCTCAGTGGTATTCAGGGAAATCCTGCCACTGTGTAGGTGTAATATATCTCCTCTTTATTGCTGCTGGGGTTGTTGTTGATGTGCCAGGACTGCTGCTAGTTTAAAAAAGGAAGCAAGGAAATAAGACTCAGAGAGATTTTAGAGAGGGTTATAAATTTCTGGTGGGGATGGATGCCACTCAACCATAAGTGAGAGCCTCACAGATCCCTTACCCTTTTCTCCCTTTTGTGCAATTACCATCCATGTAAGACACAGAGGTAAAAGGAAGAGCAAACTTAGTTCACAGGGCATGAAGCCAGATTTAGGAAAATTTAGTCTTCTGTGAGCTGCGGTAACAGATAAAATGCACTTCCCAGATCTCTATGCATGTCTAAAATAAAGAAAACAAAAGACTATTTAGCTGCTTCCCCAACTGCTGAGCTGTCCAATCTGCTGTTAAAAAACATAACCACATCTAAAACAATTAATATTTTTGTTTCCAGTGTGAAAAACTATTTGTTCTGGATGTTAAGTGGTTGTCAACAATAACGAGCATTTTTGTAGTTCAGCCAGAAAACATGCATCTTATCAAAAGTGATGGCTGATGCAGCTATTGTGCAACAGTCATGATAATGACTGAAAAAAGGCCTTGTGAGTCTAGAAGGCAGACAAAATAGTTTGAAAAATTTCCTGAAAGACTTAATCTCAGAACAAAAATACCTGAGTCAGACAAGTCTATCTTCAGACTTTTCTGATCCTAGAATATATTGATATTGATTCTTTGGATCACTTAACATTTCAAAACTTCAGTTGGAAATGTACAAAAATAATGGTTATCAAAATCTCAGCTGCTTTTAAAATTTCTCTCAGTTGAAGCCATATTTCCCCACCTCAGTACACAACAGCAGATGTTTTAGTCTCCATGAAGTTCTCTGACCTCAGCTGGAATTTTCTGTGTTGCACAGATTCATGTCCTTAGGGACATTTGTAGAGATTTTCAGAGCATCACAACCAAATCAAGGTTTTTCTCTTCCCTCCTTTCCTTCCGTCCTCTTGTTTCTCTTTTGTCTTTTATTTTATTTTACTTTCCTTTTTTCTTCTCCTTTTTTATTTTTTTTTCTTAAGTTTCCTTCCTTCCTTCCTTCCTTCCTTCCTTCCTTCCTTCCTTCCTTCCTTCCTTCCTTCCTTCCTTCCTTCCTTCCTCCCTTCCTTCCTCCCTTCCTTCCTCCCTTCCTTCCTCCCTTCCTTCCTCCCTTCCTTCCTCCCTCCCTTCCTCCCTCCCTTCCCTCCTTCCCTCCTTCCCTCCTTCCTTCCTTTTTGTTCTCTCTTTCTGTTCTCTCCTTTCTCTCTCTCTCTCTTTCTCTTTCTCTCTCTCTTTCTCTCTTCCCTTCTCTCCTTCCCTCCCTCCAACACTCCTAGGAAAAAAGGATATACTCAGGTAAGTGACTGCAATGTCATTTATGCTCATATTTATTTTGTCAGCTAAATCAACTCAGATCAAATCTCAGAAATACTCTAAAGCACTTAAAATAGTCAGCTGTAAAGCAGTGTAAATACTATGTTTGCTTGATACATCTAGAGCTCCTATTGTGGTCATATAACAGAACTATTATGGTTTATTAATGCCTAAAACATAGTGTAGCAGTACCTTGGAGCTGTTCAGCTGTTTCATAGCCCTCAGTGTTCAGCTGCTGCAGTGTGAATATTAAAAAACTTCCTCTGTTCAGTCTTCGTTTACTAGTAGCCATATGCTCCTAACTGGGAGAATGTATTGGCCAGATTAATATCCCTGAGCTCCTAGTAGCACAACTCTATGTGACACCTAGCAGCACATCTCTAGTTTGCTTTAAATGCAGCTAATTATTGCTTTCCCCTACAATTCATGTGAAGATAAAAATTGTCTTAAAGTCCTTGTAGCATTTATCAATTGTAACTAAAGCAGTAAATTTGAACAGAGCCAAGTCTAACTGACAAGAATGCACATTTGTCTTTAGTGCAGCTGACCTGTGACTGTTATTAGGTGAAGGCACAGAACTTTTTTGCTACATGGAGGAAGGGTTTGTGCTGTAACACTAAAGTGAGACTGATGGCTCATGAGAGGAACCTTTGCACTTCTCGCAGCTTAACCTCATGAGAGACATGCACACACACACACACACACAAATTCAAATGGGGACATACAACATTTTTAATAATTTATGCCTTATGTGCTTTTTATTTTTGGTAGGATTATATTCTCTGTTTTTTCCACATGCAATTTTTCATTTGAAATATATAGTGGATTTTAGTTTATGAAAGCTTATTGAAAATTTAGTGCAATGCAGTATTTTAGTACCTTAATTCCCAATAGTTCTCTAATATTCTCAAACAGTCAGCAGGATGTCTGGCTGTCTGCAATATGAATGGCTGAACATTTCTCGTGAAGA
This sequence comes from Patagioenas fasciata, assembly GCF_037038585.1. Classification (NCBI taxonomy): domain Eukaryota; kingdom Metazoa; phylum Chordata; class Aves; order Columbiformes; family Columbidae; genus Patagioenas; species Patagioenas fasciata. The sequence continues at coordinate 35,840,324 of NC_092520.1, forward strand.
ATGGAATGCACTATGTTGCTGGAATCGCATAAGAAAAGTCTTTAGTGATATGGAAAAAGGCTCTGGGACCTTGGATGTCAGTTCTAGGAGAGATGAATTTATAGGTAAAGCAATCTCTCTCCTAGAAGTGACATCTGAGGTCCCAGAGGCTTTCTTCATAACACTGAGGATTTTCTTTCTTTCATGCATTTCCGACAAAATAATGTATGGTGCATGTAGTATTTTGAACAATTTTGCACTCATAGCAATAATGACAAACCTGGGCTTAGAAACTGACAATATTACTGAATAACTTATTGTTTTAGCAGTATTTTGCTTAAGAAAGCAGGAAGAAGCTCTTTGAAATGAAGGGCAAAGGAAATTAGAGTTCAAAATCAAATGGTCACATTTGCTTTTTATTGATGTCTCCTCTATGTGTTCAGAATGGGTAAATGATCCAGTCTTGAAAACTAAGCTACAAAGGCTCCAGACATCTAAATTAGACCTTTTTTTTTTTTTTCCTCAAGTACCTCGCTGTGTTTATATCTCATTTACATTTAACTTATCACAGTATCTCTCTTATTACCTACACTTCTCAAATAAATTGCCCAACCCTGTACCTTTCTCCTTAGACACTACTGTGCATTTACTTAGTCCCCTTTCTTTGGTGTCACTGACTTGTAACAGCCTCACTATCTCAGATCAACCAATGCTGACTGTTTCAGTTAAAGAGGAAAGTACACACAACAATTTCTTCTCTTTCCTCCATAGATACTATGGAACTCTAATATCACAGAATCTGAGAATTAGAGAATGTTAGGGATTGGAAGGGACCTCGAAAGATCATCCAGTCCAATCCCCCTGCCGGAGCAGGAACACCCAGATGAGGTTACACAGGAAGGCGTCCAGGCCTTATACATTTTTCATTGCAGAAGTACATCTCTTAATTAAGTTTATTAAGGAATTTTATTATTAGACAATTAGATTTGGAACACATTTGGAGATGGAAAGGTAAAAGTTATTTTTATGCAGAAATTCTCAGAATTTGCAAATCAGGTGCAGAAATTCTCAGAATTTGAAAATCAGTCCAGCCAAATATCTCAGTTCTTATAAAACCCTTACTATTAAAGCGCACCGATGTTGTACTGTCCTTCATCAAATCCATAACTCTAAAAGGTACATCTTTCAGCATTATAGCAGGATAAAAAAACAGGTGACTTCACAGAATGTTCAGAGAACTAACCCTGGGTGACTTCTCTAATAATTCAATTAGATTTTACAAAACAGAGCTTACATTATATGAAGGCATTGTAACTCTATTAGTATAAACAATAATACATAGGCATCCTACATTTTTCATATTAATTAAAAAAAATCTATTGTCACTGATTTGCCATACATAAACTGATGTTTTTAAAGGTGGTTTTATGGTGCAATATGTAACATAAAAAAAACTTTGCCCCCATTTGAAAGGAATAATTAGCTAGTAAAAAGCTGAAAACAGTGATGTGATAAGAGACCAGCTTCCACAGTTTAATCAGCCTGTTTCTTTTCTCCTGGGTTTTCCTGCCAGGCTGGGATATTGTGTTTATAATACATAAAGTATTGTATAGTCACATTAGGCAGTGTTTGTGATGAATACAGATACTTTAAAACATCACATGTGGATACATAACAACATATTATTAAAATATATTAAGATATTCTATTCATCATCATCAGTTTTTCTCTGTGCAAATGAATACGTGAATCAATTATTTCAGATAAATTGTCAAATGAGTGCAAAAAATAATTTCAAATAATCATAAAACAGTGCACCAAGTTTTAGTCAAAGTGGTATTTTTCTCAAAGAAGTAACTAAAATTTGTTCCAGGTACAGATGTATGTTTTTCTAGGCTGAAAACAAATAAATATATCATTTATTTCTTATTAGTTTTAAAGTTTTTTGATGCTGTTCATATTGTTGCTATTTTATACTTATTTCATTAAAAATGAACAATAGAGTTGTCAAAACATCCAGGCTTTCTTAAGACATAAGCTTTTTTGCTGAAATTGTTCAGAGAATTTTATATGATTTCAGAAATAATTCAAATCCTACCTTCCTCCCACTCCAATATGTGGTGGTTTTTGTTTTTTTTTTTTTTTTTTTTTTTTTTTTTTTTGTTTTTTTTGTTTTTGTTTTTGTTTTTGTTTTTGTTTTGTTTTGGAAAACAAGTATTCAGTGAAAAAAATATAATAAAGACTTTCTTTCTAGTAGTTGAAAGCTGATCACATCTGTCCCTAACACAGTGGTAGACAGCAGTAAAACCTCCTTTATTTACACGATGTTGCTGGAGTATGAGTGTAGTTTAAGTTCAAATGCTGAAGTCATCCTACACATAATGCTTTTGAAGTCACTTAAACCGTGATCAGGATTTAGCCATGGTGGTTACAGAAGCAGTTGTGCTTTGATCTTGCAGCTTTTCATTACTTGGAAGTTCACAGTGTTTCGTGTGCCTCTAGCATGGTATGAGTTAGAAAGTACCACTCTCCCACCCAGCACACTCAAAAGTTTTGTCCTTTATACTCAGATAGTTCTATTAACTTTGATAAGACTGATGTAACTGAAAAGAGAAACTAGACTAGGAATCGCCTGTTTGCTCCCACCCATCCTATTGGTGTATATTTATCTGCGTCTGTAAAATGCATCGCATAAAAATGTACAGGCTGTCAAACAGTGGTATATAGTGTCAGTTTAAAACACTGCTTCACACTTCGTATTCCTCCCCCCGATTCCTATTCAGGTGGCAATCACTATACTAGGATTCAAGGTAAGAAAGAGATTTTGCTGGCAATGATGCCTGTTTTTTAGCAGACTCCGTGAGTAATTGTGTGGGCAGCTTTCAAGCTGCCTGTGGGTCACTCTCATGATTAGACTGCTGCTGAGAAATCTGAGCTACCTTCTCCCCTTGCATGTCATTTCCTTTTAATTCACTTTGATTCAGGGAAAGTATATATATATATATATATTTAATCTAGCTATGAATAAAAATAAGCTTCTGTGATTTCTGTCACTGAAAGTGTACAGAAACAGGCCTGCTGTAAGACAGTAGATGAATATGTGTATAACACTACAAATTGGCAGATTTTATGAAGCTTAAAATATCCCTAATTTTTATGTCTCTCCCCACACTTTTATTTTGATGTGTACAGCAGTGGTAAAATGCACACACTTTTTCCTTTGATCATATGAAGACATACATTTATTTTAGATTAATAGAATGAAAATTATTTTCTTTTTGAAAAGACCATTATGGTGTAAAAGCTGTAATTTGGAAAGGTCACAATCCTCTATTTGGAATCACTGAAATGTTACTGGATAAAGCTCATTTTTCATCCCTAAAGTTTTCATTTGTTGCTTTCAATAATAATATTTGCATTTCCATTCTGTTGGAAAGAAACTTGTCTCTTTCAGTAAAACAGACAGAGAAAGGGAACCAGATAGTTGCTATGTGCTTCTACGTAACAAAGAGGGACAAGAACAAAATGAAATCTTTTTGAACATAAGCTAAGACTATTTGTGAGGAATACTGTTGTCAGGAGGAGGATGCAGGACAGTTTCTGGGTTTGCTTTTGATAACATCAGTTTCCAGTGCAGAACACAGTATTGTTCGTAAAAAGGAGAGGTCTCTGCCTGGAGCTCACAGAGGTTTTGAGAGAGCTTAGTAGCCATTAATGTATGGTTTATAAATATAAAAGTTCTTTAAAAGAGAATGCAAATGTGAACACTTCTTTCCATGGTGTCTTGTGGTGCTGTGGAGGATCTCAAAGTCCTGATGATCAGAAGTGTGGAGTCTCTGAGGGAAGGCATGTGTCAAGGCAGGGTGAGAATGGTATTGTTTCTGATTAATTATGAAGAAAATTTAAAGGGAACTGTACATACTCATATTCAACTATAGAATGCATATATCTAGAGAGGAATGCACAAGCTGTACAGCCTTGAGTCAAACACAGCACCCATGAGGTGAGTGACAGTTTTGCAACTGGCTCCTCCTGTTTGCAGGCTTTCACCCCTTACTATATCCTAAGTACACAGAGGCATCTGGCGGTGTAGAGGTCACAGTTTCAGTTTTTCTTCTTGAAATTTAAGGTTACTGCCACCTCCTCTTCAGAGAGCAGAGACTGGTGTTTCCAAATGACATGACATTTGGCAGAGATTATAAAATCTCCTGCTTCCTACACCAACAAGGAAGCCTGACAAAGCAGTTGTTCCAGTGCTTTGCAATCAGTGTAGACACCCTTCACAATTTTGAACATCTACTAGTAACTTGAATTCTAATTTGACTCCAGCTTCCATTAAATTGCAAGCTGTAAATTTAATCAAACTCTAGGAATTTTCATCAATGATCACTTAAGGTATTTCCTCATAGACTTTTGTGTTGTCTCCTATACTCCATTCTCGTTACAAGGAAAATTTCAATGATTCCTGCTTTCCTTTAAGGAATTATTTCTGCTCTCTACAGGTCCTCTCTCTATCTGTACCATTCTGAGGGATGAATTAGCTTCCTTCTGTAGGTGATATGTTTTTATATCTTATTATATGATACCTGATTCTCTATCTGTACCATTCTGAGGGATGAATTAGCTTCCTTCTGTAGGTAATATGTTTTTATATCTTATTATATGATACCTGATTGCTGACCCTGAAGCCTGGATGGATACCTGCCAAATTATTAGATATAGTTGAAATTTGAACCCTATAAGATCCAGTTTGCTCAGTTCCTTGTGGGATGAACATATTCATGCATCAAGGAAAGATGAAACCTAAAATGTTCTGAGTTTCAGTTGTTCTGGAATAGCAATTGGATGACATCAGTAAACAGCACTAAAAGCATGATAATTTTATATGACTGTTCTGTAAAAACCCCAGCAGAGTGAACTGTATACTTGGTATCTGTTTGATGTGTGAATCTTCAATAGAAAAGTTGTTTTTGTGTTGTTTCACTACTTAAAAATGTAATATTTTATTCATAGAAAATCTGCAATCTGGCAATTGCTCAGGACAGTAGGAGCTATTGTTTTAAAAGCCTCACAACGTTGCCCAACATATGTTTGAAAATCAAGGAGAGAAAACATATGTCGAGGGATTCTGCATTACAAGAAGTCGTATGAAAGTGGAAAGATTACAAGGCGATAAGGATGAGAAAGTATAAAAAAAAAAAAGGAATCCCATGAATATTCAGTCAATAACTTGTCACTACTGATGCTCTCTAAGAGTTCGTGAGTACTAAGCAGTATGAGTTACGGGACACAAAGGCAGACCATACATCTCTACAACCTTGGGATACCTGGGCACAAAAAGAATACATTAAAACTTAAGAAGACATTGTCAGATATATAGCACATTAGGATCCATGCTTGCCTTCAACTTGTGTTGCAGAGGATGGGTGTGATGTTACTACAGATCTGAAAATATAATCAAAGAGCATTTAATTTTATTTTTATTTTTAAATGGGCTCTAATACTTCTTTATAAGTCTTTTATCAGCTCCTTACAATAAAGGACACTATTCTATCTCAAATGTACATTTCATGACAGAGATATATGGCAGTGTTCACTGAATAGAGTGAAGATTAAACTGCAGCAGGCCTGACTATCTGTGCGTTACTCCCCCTGCTATGATCCTGCATTTAAAGATAATCAGAATTTAATGGGGGTCTCTTATTTCCCTATTTTTTAAAAAATAAATACCTATAGCACAGGATTGCATTTATTTTCAGTAATATTGTAATGTTTTGCAACGTGTCTATAAAATCATACGCTACAGCTATTATACTGAATACATTTTATCTGGCCTAGACAATTAAGTTATTTTAAAAACATTGTTCTTCATACATAAAAATAGAGTGTTAGCTATTTAATGAACCATGTGGGGATGTGAAATTTTTGCTTCTCTAAAAATAATGCCTTGCAATTGCCTATCTGAAAGACAGGGAAAAGGAGAGTCAAAAGAAAAGCTTAGTGCCTTTGACTGAAATATTCCTAAGTATAGGTATTTCAAAATTTAACTGAGAAGGAAAATAAAATTAAAAAATTCAAGTGGAGAAGAGACAAAACATATGCAAAATGTGACTTTGCAATGACTAGTCTTTTACAGATACCTCTGAATACCAGGGAATTCAAATGCCTACAGTACACTCCAGTACCATAATGTAAACAGTTTAGGAAGAGTGTAAGTTAGAACTGTAGAATTATTTATCTTTTGAAAGGCATATATACTAAACATTCAATGAACACTAGTCTTGGGCTTAATGTTTCTGCCCTTACCAATACTTTAAGTGAAGGTGTTCCATCTTGTTTCAACATACAAGAGTCTGGTGGGGGCAGCAGGTCCACACACATACATGTTTTATATAATCTTTCTACCTGAAGCAACAGGCAAATGTATTACACACTAAATATATCATTAGATGTCTCATAATAAAATAAAATAAGCATCTAAGTCTAAATTTCAAATGAAAAATCTCCTTTTTTTTTTTTCTCTATGTGATAAACCACCAAAAATTGGAAATTACTTAATATACATTCTGCAAAATTTCACAGTGTAATTTTTGATTTATGCAATATATTTAAAAATTTAATCTTATGTTAAAGTCTTTGTAAAAGCCTTAAATATAAACTCTTTGTCCTACATTACAATAGATTAAAAGTTAGTAGTAAAATACGTCTTTCTCTTTTTTTTCAGAACCAAGTAAATATTCTAGATGGTAGAATTTCTTATGTCAATAGAAGCATGCATATTAAATGCTACTTGATCTGAAATCAACAAATAATACACAACACCACTTATTTCTGTTCTCCATTATTTGCTGTAGCTTAAGCTAAGGAAAATTTTTAATGTAATATGCCTAGAAATAAATAAAAGTATGTGTTCTGTAATCCAAAGTTATTGAACATACAATGTCACAAAACAAATAAGAAATAAGTGAACCCCATGAACTCAGTAAAGAATAAAAATATTGCATCCATTATATGTCAATTTTTAACAATTTTGTATTTTCTGCAGACATTGATAAGTGGAGTTAATTTATAATATCTGCCAGGATATCGATACTGGGTAAGATGCTGGTACTGAAGAGCTGATGGTTATAAATGTATGAAATTCAATACTAAATACAATACCAAAAATGATTAATCCCTAATTTTGCTGTCACCTGCTACGATCTGTACAGCTTCTCTCTTTCTAAACCCATTTGATAGAGTTGTGTTTCTGCTCTCGTCCTGTTAAAAGAATGAACTGAGGAAAGCTTTCCTTTTTTTACCTAGAGCTGTTGTCCTTTTTGCTTTCAAAGCAACAGCCTACAGCATAGTTGTTGTGCATAAAGTACTAGTGGGGTCTGTGCTGAGGTATCGCCTCTCGTATCCCAAAGGCTGTCAGGAAAGTGAAAGGGAATTTCAACACCAACAGTGTTGGCATATGAGACCACCTCCATCACAGGTTGGAGGTCTGCAGCAAGAATTCCATGCTCCCTATGAGATCAGATAACCTGCAGAGAAGGAGGTAACCAGGAAACACAGAGTTCCAATCATACTCCTTTCTCATCCAAAATTGTTATTAGTACTATAATATTTGCTAGTATTGAGATAGTTTTCTGATTTAAATAACATGCAAGATTCAAATGGTGTTTCCCATCACTTCTGTGTGTGTTTTTGCATTGACAGCTAACAAGCACACTTACTAATGGACAGGTAAGGTATGCTTAGGTATGTTAATTATTATGTGTTTATATCTTTTTCTTTTGTTTCACTCATCTAGTTGCAACAATAGTTGCAGACTCAACAGGTACAAACTGTTGGAACACATGAAGGTATTACCTATAACATTTACCAGTAATTTCTCAAATACATTATTTTCTAACTCACCTGTATGACATCATACAGCAGGACACCAGTAATACCTCTGGCCTGTGTACTTGGAGTTGCATAGCTTTTTTACTAGTCAAATCATCATGTCTGTGGCAAGCACGCTTCTCTGGCCCCCCTTGGAAGCCCCAGAAACTCCTAGACTAATGGACCACTATTGTGATGACGGCTTGGTCAGCAAACAGGATTCTTGGTCAATGGAATGCCTCACTGGAGAGAAGTTTTTAGACCACTATTGCAAATGACAACAAGCTTAGATTTATCTTAGAGTATAAATAGAGTCTGCTGGAGACTCACTTTGAGTTGGTCTTCCTATAAGCAGTGGGTCTGCAGTTGGAGTCTCTCCTCCTTAGATATGGGGACACTGTTTAAGGAAACTTCCTCGAGGATTGAGAAACCTTGCCTTATTGGTGAGTGGCTATAGCTTCTGGGTACCCTCTTTTTGTAAGTGGGTAGATGTGCATTTTGTATAATAATTTTAAAGTTTTGGGGATCACCTTTGTCTAAATCAGTTGTGGTGTAGTTCAACACCCACCTGGTATCTGAATCTGTGTTTTATAATGTTTTTGGGGTGAGGAATAATTATAGATAAATACCATTTCTAGTTGGTTCTCCACTAAAAAATTCTGGTTAGAATAAAGTCTGCTTGGATCTTATAACCTGCCTGTACTGATTTTTTTTTTTTGGGGTGCTTCCACAACAATGCCAAACCTTAGATGACTGTTGAAGAAAGCACCACTCAAAATAAGGTAACTGGGTTTCAACACAGAACATGTTGAGCACAGACTACTTGAATCAGAAGTGAAATATGGATAAAAGGGCTGTACTTACACACATATAAAAGGCCAAAGAGAGGAGCAATTGTCTGATTGTATGTATGTCTCTTCCACATGAAGGATCCTTCAATATGAACTTGGAGTTCAAAATTTGCTTGGAGTTAGCACATAAGTCCAGGCAATTGTACAGTTATATCACCTTGCGGATGAGTACACAAAGAACAAAACCACAACAGTTAAACAGGCCTCTCACCTGTTTCTGTTGTTGCTGCTCACAGCAGCATGAGCAATTATATAGTGCTGATAAATTGCAGTCACTGAGCACACCAAACCACCCTGTCTTCTCAGCTCTGAGTGGTTACTGAACACAGGAAAGCAACTCACATGTCTGAACAGGAAGTCAGTTGTTAGAGCCCAAGCAAAGAAACATGGAGGACAAACAGAGAAGACTCAAACACATCTTCACTCTAAATTTAGAATTAATGGTCAAATTAATATTAAGCAAACAAAATACAATATTTTGTACAGAACTCCAAAGAATTCATATACATACACACATACATACAGATATATATATGTACACATACACATGAAAATCAACATTTCTACTACCTTCAGGGATGGAAAAAAGAAAAGATGAAGAGGCCAGCTACCCTCCTAAACTTCCTCCTGCAAAGAGATTACATGTGCACAACCAGCACTTACAGTGAATGCCTTAATGAGGAAAATATTAAATTCTCTATGTACTACAAGCTATATTGCCTTTCTACCTAATGATAGAATTTACCTTTCTTAGACAGTGATGCAGCTCCACACCAGCAGCCCCCATGACAGAAACCTTGCCATCTAAACTCAATACAGATATTTGTGTATGTATTGCATGGGTGGGGAAATGTATACACATGCAACATATTAATTCATGCAGACCTGGCTTATTGAATGATGGGTAGTTTATATCCTTGAGAATCTGATCCTTCATATCTATTACAGGGTTCTAAAATGTTTTAATTTCTGAAAGTCAATTTCCAAGAGATCATGCATGGTGCTTCATTACTAGAGATAACAACAATATAGAAATAGAAAACAAATCATCCATGCTTCATCTCAACTTGAGGGGAAAAAAAAATGTAGTTAAATAAAATTTTCATGAGGGTTTACCTCTCATTAGTATATTTTATGAATGGGAATTTGAATACTAATTCCCAAAGCAGAAAATTCCCAAAGTAACATAAAAATTCTTCAGAGCCCTCAGATACAAAGCAGAAGTTATAATATCCTAATAAATAAACATCATAAATAAACTGAAATGAAAATGATAAAAATGAGTCAAGGGAGCTTCAGATGATTTATGACAGCTGAAGGAAGGTCTCATTCATATAGTTGAAGCATTCACAGTTAGACCTAAGTATATTTTTCTTAGGTGGTATTCAAGTTATTTTTCCTCAAAATCTCTCAACTGAAACATGTCACCTCCAACTACAATTCTACAAACATTTTCACCTGGGGACGGCCTTTACAAAGATATATATTCATACCTGGCAAGCAACTCCAACTCATTTCAGAAAGATTCTTACCTTCTGTTTAAATGTCAAAAGAAACTTACAAAGCCAAACTATTGCCAAACCCAGACTATGTGAATGTCACAGCGATGCATTCTACATGCATACTGTTTGCGTACTTTTTATGCATGTCAAATTCTGTCAGATTCACCTTAAAGAAATGCTGTATTTTAGAAGCAGCTACCTGTGGCCTGCAGTAAAATAATATTTATGCTCTGCATGGGTCAGTAGTTACTGGAGTTTGCCACCATCAGGATGAATAAAGGTACTTTGCACATCTCTGTTTCCCAGGTTTTGACACACTCCGGTGTCTGCTCTCACAAAATGGTCTCCTTAACCATATTTCAGCCACATTTATCGAAATGACTATTTGCTTTACTTCTACATACAGTTAACGTGTGTGGAATAATTACTGAGAGGGCAAATTATTGAAACTGGTTATCAAGGATACACTTATTGAGAATAAAGCTATATCCACACCTTCAGTATATAAGGCAGCTGTACAGAGGGGAAGAAATCTGCTCTGTATGATTTAATCCCCACACACCTGCCCTGCATTCTTAACTGGTAGTTCCTGAGGAAGCTCAGTGTTGTATCAATTAAAAGATATGGGGAGGCAGAGTGATATGAAGATACCATGGCTGGACCCTGTTGACAAGGCACAGGTACAAGGCACAGGTACTATAGCTGCTGTCACTTTTGAAGATAAGATATAGCTGTTGTAAATTAAAAGGGATAAATATTAATTTCCATCCAAAATACTAGTTACTAAACCAGAAATTTGTCCAATGGATGAACTTTGCTCATTATAATTCCATTATAATACCAAAACACAGCTCCGTCTCAAAGGATACATGCCTTCAGCCCTTCTTCAAGCATGCATAGTGAGTTTTTTACCTAAAAAATCAAAGCAAGGATTTCTAAGCCACTCAATAACAGAGGTATGTATGACTAGAGTCACTCAAGCTGCACCTAAACGTAGAAAAAAATATAAAATACTCTAACAATAAAGGAAGGGTGGGGAAGGCACCATCACTGAGAAGTCAAGGGAACAGTATAATAGGATTTCTGGGATTAGTCAGCTGGCTAGGCCTATCTTCCCCACCCACGGGAAGATGCTTTTGGGTAAGTTTTGCACATTTAGTCATACAAAGTCTACCCCAGGACACTTAAGACTTCAAGCTTGTATTCGTAATCACATTATTAGCACTATATAGTCAACTTAGAATTTATATTTATATGATACCAATACTTATTTCTTGCAAATAACATTTGTATTTCAACCAAAGTCCATTTTTGCAACTAAAGTGTGTTTTTGCAGATACTCTATTTATCAACAGCATCTAGAAGAACTTCCACCTGTTGCCCAGACCTTTAGTATAGCACACCCAGACCTATAGTATATATTATACTATTAGACCTGTAGTATACATTATACTATTTGTGAAACTGTGCAGCATGTAGATTCAATGATTGTGACTGTCCAGCACTATTCATGAATCTAATTGTGCAAATTCAACATTAATGAGCTCAGACTTACAGTATGTATTATATTATTCATGAATCTGTGCACCAGGCCAAGTGTTGAGCATGTTTAGACTTACAATGCCAAATTGAGGTTGTTTGTATCACTCAGGAGCTCAACCTAGCTGCCTTGCATGGCCCTTAACTTCTGCTAAATTAATCGTCCTAGTGCAACAACATGGGGCTTTGTTTCTTGATTTTTAATGTGCCTTTGGTATAGCACTAAAATTTTTTGTCATGGAAAGATCTCTTGACTAGTTAACCTCTGATTTCTACAGATCAAATTATTATATCCAGCAGCACTGGAGGACTTGCTATGCCACTGAGTTTCAAATATTAGTTATAAAAATCGATATAGTTCATTTTGTGACAACAAATTTTCAGACTGAAAGCCCTGGATATAACATAGAAGTCCTATGTCTACATGGAACCACAGATCCTCAGGAACAAAAAGAGTGTGATTTGGGGCCTATTTATAGTCATATCACTCTCACGATATATCAACATAGTGAAAAAAAAAAAAATATCATAGCCGTGTCCCTCTCTACTCAAGGGATATTTTTTTGAACGTGTGTGCCTTTGGCTTCTCCTCGTCTGTTGGGGTTTGTAAATTACTGTTTTAATTTACAACTAAGTTTCAGTTGGCATCAACAGAACAACAAATCTTCAGTCAAGCACATTTTAACTGATTTGATTTCAACCATTTGTGTTCTTCCAAATTCAGGAAAACATACTGGCTTCAGAGTCAATGTTTGACATGTTTCATTTCTGGTTGTGCTTTCTCCTTTGTTCTGCATATACTGCTTCTTGAAATGCTGATTCCTTGTTGCTCAACTAACTACTAACAGAAATAAGAAATTATCTTAATAAGGAGAGTTTTTTCCTATCTACAACCACTGAAATAATTGTTCATTTACTGCATTTAGGTTAGACCTAAAACTTGAGGACCATTAATACTCCAAAGAACAGTTATAATCAAGAGGATTTTTATTTTTTTGTATAAAATACACGTTCAAGGTATCTACTGCCAACTTCATGGAAAGATACATTTAGCACATAAGAAAATTGTATTAATATTAAATCATTTATTTTAAGAAATGAATGCTACTGCCCATCAACTTCCAGCTAACTGTATTTACCTTTATGAGATGGTAGTTATCTCTTAGGACCATTTGTTTTCTTATGGTGGAAAGCTGCTAAATAATGTAGTAGAACTGACAGCACAAGATATGCTTTCTTTGAACCTTGCCAGATTTACAAAACTGACTTTTTTTTTTTTTTTTTTCCTTCCAGCAATTAGTTTTGTGTCCCAGGAATTAATCTACAAACACATTACTGCAAAGTTTGAGTTAAATGGAAGATGTAAAACGAGCAACATTGACAGTTGTTCCTTTAATATACATGGGTATACATGGTAACCCAAAAACAAATCTGCAGGAGACTTTATGAAAAAAGTCACCAACAGAATGGTGTCTTCTGTTCTGTTCAAAATCTTGCTTATGGATAAAGAAGAAGCACATGCTATACATAAAAGAGGTCAAAAATTTATTCTTAATGTAGCGGATTAGTTTAGATCTAATTACCACGGGGGGGGCGGGGAACCAAAACAAACAAACAGCAAACCAAACAAAAGAAACCCAAACAAACAAACAAAAACACAACAACAAACCAAAACCAAACCCAAAACAAACAAAAAATAATGCAGGTAAAATATGGAAAAAGGTACAAAACAAGCAGCAATATATTTGAAATAGTAACACACATACTTTTTATTTTCTACCCTTTCCCTGGTGTGCTCTCCTTTCTACTGCTGCTCTGGGTCTTGAGGTCAGTGGTTTAACCATGGTGTTCATGGTAGTGAGGGAGGTGTTGCAACAAGTTCTCAGCATCTGGAGTCCCTTTGCTAGGAGGAATATGGAATATGGTGCTCACACACACTTTTTTTTTTTTTTCCATGTAGGGTCTGTTACAACTTTTTCTTCATTAGTCTGTCACAGGACTGTAAGAAATTAGCACATGTAAGAGGACCTGTTTAACTTTTCATAAATATTTTCTGAATAGATTTAAAAGTAAATGAAACTATATCCACTTTTTTCTCTCTAAATAAGTGATACAACATGACATTCTCATCTGGTTTGATCAGGTCACATCACATTATGTCACATCACAGAATATTTTTAACCTAATGCAATATGATATAAGTGCAATGCCTGCATCAAAAATATAGATGAATAATTTAAAACAAAATGTAAAAGAAGTGGAGGAAAGTAAGGTATATAATACTTGGATCTGCTTATTCCAAACATATCTCTGCTTTCTTGTAATATACAGATACCATTGTGTTCTCAGTCAGTAGCAGGTACTTCAAGGTACTTCATCTCCAGGTAGTTACAAATAATATATATATATACATATATATATATATATTAGAAAAAAAAAAAAAAAGGACAATTTCATCGAAATGCCACTTACTTTTTTCTTGTAATGGGTCTTGACAAGAAAATGTTCATGCTGTGTGACTTTGAAAATGCCCTTTTCTGGCAGACAGCCTTCCTGCCAGTGCCAGTTTGCTGGCTTTAAACAACAGGAACAGGGGCCAACTTAAAGTCCAGGAATCAAGCAATTTGAGATGCACAGGCTCCCCATGAAGCAATTATCCCCTTGGATGGACATACTGTCTTCATTATTCCATAAATTTTGCAGATCTTAAGTGTTCAACCACTGATGTACATTCTTTGCACTTTCGGTGACGTATGTGGAGTGATTGTCCGAAAAAGAAAGCACATTTGTCTCAGAATGCATAGTGTGGTATTCCAGCCCACAGGGGTGGGAGTGGAGAAAACATACACATATACTAGGATTAAATTATGTCCTGTGGAGGTGTCCTGGACAGATTTAAAAGGAAGAAAGAGTAGTTTTCGATAGTCTTTTGAACATGTTAGTATATACTTTATTCAACTGTTGTTCAAAATATGGAGATTCATTCTCCAAGTCCTTTGAAACATTTTCATATTATCTACCCTCCCACTAGCTGGTAGCTTATAGTTGTTCAAATTATCAGGTAAACTCAGTACTTGTCTGAGACAACAACAACAACAAAAAAAAATTAAAAAGAAAAAGAAAGAGAGAAAAGAAAAAGCCAACCTTTTATATTTATAAAGTTTATGGAATTATTCTCTGAAATTCTGTTGCAAAGAAAATATTTTTAGTATTCTTTATTGTAAATTTGTTCTACCAATAAGTCAATGATGTTTTTTTTTCTTTTGTTTTTGTTTTTGTTTTTGTTTTTTTGTTTTGTTTTTGTTTTTTGTTTGGTTAGTTTTTTGTTTTGTTTGTTCGTTTGTTTGTTTGTTTTCCTAGGTTTCTGCTAGTAATACACACTTATCCTATAAAGTGAGGATCTAGCAACTAATACATCAAATTTCTGAAACTGGAACCATCCCCCAAACAAAGGCCAGTACTAAAACCAGAAGACTTAATCAAGGTAATGATATTCTGTATTTAATATTTATTTAGAATGTAAACTTTCATAAGCTGCAACTGTAGCAATGGGAGTGTTTTAAGTAGGAAATGATCAACCCCCTAAAACTTAAGCATAATCACAGTATCACAGTATGTTTGGGATTGGAAGGGACCTCAAAATATCATCTAGTCCAATCCCCCTGCTGGAGCAGGAACGCCTAAGTGAGGTCACACAGGAACGTGTCCAGGCGGGATTTGAAGGTCTCCAGAGTAGGAGACTCCATAACCCCCTGGGTAGCCTGTTCCAGTGCTCTGTCACCCTCACTGAGAAGAAGTTTTTTCTCAAATTTAACTGGAACCTTTTGCGTTTCAGCTTGGTCCCATTACCCCTTGTCCTATCATTGTTTGCCACTGAGAAGAGCCTGGCTCCATTCTCGTGGCACTCACCCTTTATATATTTATAAACATTAATAAGGTCACTCCTCAGTCTCCTTTTCTCCAAACTAAAGAGACCCAGCTCCCTCAACCTTTCCTCATAAGGGAGGTGCTCCACTCCCTTAATCATCTTTGTTGCCCTACGCTGGACCCTCTCCAGCAGTTCCCTGTCCTTCTTGAACTGAGGGGCCCAGAACTGGACACAATACTCCAGATGGGGTCTCACCAGGGTGGAGTAGAGGGGAAGGAGAACCTCTCTGGACCTACTAACCACCTCCCTTCTAATACACTCCAGGATGCCATTGGCCTTCCTGGCCACAAGGGCACAGTGCTGGCTCATGGTCACCCTGTTGTCCACCAGGACCCCCAGGTCCCTTTCCCCTACACTGCTCTCTAATATGTAATTTCCCAACCTATACTGGAACCTGGGGTTGTTCCTGCCCAGATACAGGACTCTACACTTTCCCTTATTAAATTTCATCAGGTTATTCCCCGCCCAACTCTCCAGCCTGTCCAGATCCCGCTGGATGGCAGCACAGCCTTCTGGTATGTCAGCCACTCCTCCCAGCTTAGTGTCATCAGCAAACTTGCTGATAGTACACTCAATTTCCTCATCCAAATTGTTAATGAATATATTTAATAATACCAGCCCCAGTACTGACCCCTGAGGCACTCCACTAGATACTGGCCTCCAACTAGACTCCTCACCATTGACTTCCACTCTCTGGCTTCTCTCCTTAAGCCTGTTTACAACCAACCTCACTACTCTATTGTCTAGACCACACCTCCACAACTTACCCATGAGGATGCTGTGGAAGACTGTGTCAAAGGCTTTACTGAAGTCAAGGTAGACCACAGTGTCTGAACCTGTTTCCTAATATAGCCTTGTCTTTCATCCACTGTGCTTCCTCACAGGCATGGATTTCAACCAACCTGCAGAGGTCCCTGAGATGGAAGAGTCCTTTCCAGTTTAACATTTCTAATTTGTGCTGTCTGCTGAGCACAGGTAAAATCTTGGAAAGTATGTCATGCACTGTAATGTCCTAAGTCCCTCTCTTGCAAAAGACTGCAAGAAACCTTTGAATTCCATCTACATCCCTTCAAGAAAATACATGGAAGCTTTCAGGAACCTGTAGACTATTCTTTCAGAGTAGAACTTTCTCATTTTTTTTACATTTTTTGGATTATACTCTAATACATTTTTTTCAGGTATAGAAATAGGATGGACATTGAGGCTAAGTCAAATAGGGAATGCAAATGTGTGTTACAATATAAAAATATTTTGGTTGGACAAAAGACACCATTTCCAATGACTACTATGCTAGACTCTGCAGACACTTTAGTTAAACAGAAGGAGAACAGGAGAAACAGACACACAGACAGACGTTCTGATAAGTCTGCCAAATGCTTCCTCGCTTCTTTTAATAACACCTAAAAGTAACAATCTGCTGTCTAGCTAACAGTATCCAATTTCATTTTGTCATTTTGTCTATGGGTGTGTTGTACTGTATTAAAAAAATTAGATGTAAATCTGTGGTCTTGATGATCTATATATGATTGAAAAAAAAAGCATGTTGTGGTGCTGACATGCCCAAGATAGCTCCTAGGAAATAATTTATGGAATCAGACAATACAGAGCTGTATTGCTAATGCTGTAGAAATAAATTATCTTTACAGAGAAGGTTTGAGTCACATTATGTTGGTTCAGCACATGATCTTTCGAGGTCCCTTCCAATCCATAACATTCTGTGATTCTGTGATTCTGTGGTTGTTACATTTCATTGGTTCTGATATCATGGAATCACAGAATGGTTGATCTTGGAAGGGACCTCTGGAGGTCGTCTTGTCTAACCACCCTGCTCAAGCAAGGCCACCTAGAGCAGGCTGCCCAGGACTCTGTCCACATAGCTTTTGAGTATCTCTGAAGGACACTCTACAACCTCCCCAGGCAACCTTTGCCAGTGTTCAGTCACCCTGACCTCAGTTACTTTTTCACAGTGAAAAAGTCTTTCCTCATGTTCAGATGAAAACTCCTGTATTTCAGCATGTGCCTATTGTCTATGATTCTTCACTGGGCATCACTGGCGGTGGTGTTCCCTATGACCACAATACATATGCACAGGTTTTAATATTTGGTTTGTTCAAGTTTTCAAGGGTCTCAGGAGGGATGAGGTAAACAAACTCTAGTTATTCAGCAGTTGGCAATTTGCATTAATTAGGTGTCTAAATTTCATTTACTGTCAGTAGAGAGAGCCACCAATCAGGGATTAACCTAAAGTAGGTGTGAAAGTTCTGTAATTTGTGACACTTTCTAGAGATTCTTATTTTGGGTAGAAGGAGCCTTCAGAAATTGCTGAGATGCTTAATTTTTAGATGATTGAAAGATTTTAAGAGGAGGATAATATTTAAGTAACATTAATTTCATTCTTGCTGCTTGGATGTATCTTGCTTGCTACAAATGTCTGATACAGAAAGACAGAACTGGGAGAGGTCTCAAGGGTTACAATGTCCTTTTTTTTTTTTTTTTCAAACCTTGAATTTGTTTTGTTAGCAAGCTCCGAGCAACCCAAAGTAATTCAATGTATTTCATTACTCTAAGATCTGACCAAAATCCCAAAGAAGTCAATGGAAGGTATACTATGAATTCAATGGGCTTTAAATCCTATTAATATTTCTTCTATAATCCTCATTGCTTATTCACTTCTTTGGGATACCAAAGACTGGAAAGCATTTGTTATCTAAAATTACTATTTCAGTTCCTCTCCAGCAAACAGCAAATGAATTGAATAATGATAAAATTTATGGTTTGGATTTTTGTGGTGTTGTTGTTTTGGTGGTTTTTTGTTTTGTTTTGGTTTTTTTGGTGTGTGTGTGCTTTTTTAAATTTTCTTTTTCAGATTATTACAATATGCTCACATTGACAGTGATAAAATAGAATGGAATACTTCATTTGCTATGATAAACAGTTAGAGACTCAAAAATAACCTTTTAGATTCACAATTTTTTCACTGACACTGGAAAATTTACTGATTTACTGATTAGAAGCATTATAAATTACCCATGTGTACTTTGGATATAGGTCTGGCTCATATGCTGTAGTAAAGATAGTGTTATATCTGCTTAAAAATCTTTTCCATTAAAAATCGTCTTCCATTATCTGATGTTTTGTTTTCACATTTGAACCAACCATTTCTTAAATAACCCAGTATTTTCAGTATTGAAAGAGTCAAAGTTAAGGAGGAGAAATATGTTTGGACATCATTATTTCTCATCATAAATTTGGAAGAAAAAATCTAAAGCATTTTGGCTGAATTTGAAACTCGGATTTCATCTGATAAAATGTTCATAGCACTTCTGTTGAAATCAAGTTGTACTGGTAAGCCTAATGGCAGATATGTCTTTAATGTTGTATTTCCCAAGCCATTGGTAGTACAGCACATTTTTAATGGATGAAAAGGTGAATTGCTTTGCTTTGTTAAGTTTTTATTAATAAAAGTCTATTAAGGTTGGGGAAGGCTTTCATCTCTCTTAAAGAAAGTGAATATGAGTCATGGATCATAAGATTAAAATACAGTGATAAGAAGTTGACAATAGTCTCTCTGAGCAAAAAACAAAATACTATATGACATAAAATATGCCAAATTGCCTAAATTACTTAGGAACCTAAAGTCAGTGTCTAAATCCATGCAATTATCTTGGTTGTATTCTATACCTCTGGAAAACAAGAATTCTCACTTTTTGTTGTGGGTCTCTTAATAGTCATTCTGGATTCCCTGAATGCGATTCATCTCATCTTCCTTAAACATCTACACTGAATCTGAATTAATCAACCAGGGGTCCCTTTATAGTTGGTAGAGAATAATAGGCACTCTCGTGGCGCAGTTCATCTGACCTACTTCAGATGCCTATTTTAGGATAAGAGGAATTGTGACCTAGAAGAGGCTGTTTCTCTCCTTTGACTACTGGAGAGCCTAAAGTGATTAGCTCAAGTGCAGGCATTCACACTCTCAGTGTGTACATTTAGCCAAATACATTCCTCGTTTTTTCTGTATGATTTATATCTTAGGGAATTTTACATACCAGAATATTTATCCATACTTCATCTGCTTTTTCTTAATGAAGAATACATATCTGTGAAAAATATTTCTTATGTTAGCATTTGTCTTAGTGCTTAAGCTTTTGCCTTATTAACAGAAATACAATGAATTTGCAAAGGTATAAAACATAGCTATGTACTCCCATATTTCTTCCACAGAAGAAATGTAAGATGTGGAACCTCAAAGACAACATGACATTAGAAGTTAACATTAATTCAAATAGACTAAGCACAGAGCTGCAGGTTTTCCTGGAGGGGATAATGAAGAATTAGCTCTCTTTCACCCAACTGCCCATTGTCTTTCTTAGCTCTGGTGCCCAAAAGTCACATGTCAAAGGCTATATTGAGAGCAAATCCCATGAGAAAACAAAACAAAACAATAAAACAACTAACAAACAAAAAACACACAAAACCACAACAGGCGAGAATGTGCCTATATTGTGGGGAGCTCTACTTGCATATTTTTCACTCATCAAGTGGTGTGACAGAGTCGTGGTCTCTTCTTGATCTGACTGATGCAGCATGAAAGGGCACTTGTGGTGCTCTTTCACTTCAGGCTGCAGCTGTTCCTAGGAAGCTCTGCAAGAAAAAGCCAGAACAGGGAAGTCAACACTGTTTTAGTGAAGAAATAAAAGTAACTAGCTACTTTTTCTTGTGTTTTTCTTCATACATGTAGAAATGTTTATCTGGTACTTTTCACTGTTCCACCTAGTGTTTTAAAACTAGTTGCATGTAGCGTGAAAGAAGCAAGCCATAGAACCAGACACAGCAATAAAATTCCGAGGCAGGATGTGCTACTTGTGTCAAGCAGCATGTTTTATCAATTAATTTGGCAGCTTTTACAGCTGACTAATGATCCTGAGGAAGAAGATCTCTGACATGGCTTTGTGTATGAGGTTTTAAAATTACTAACCACCACTACTTAGTCAATATCCAAGTTCAAAGTAAGCTATTGAAAAAAAAAAGCAAGCAGACCTAGAAGACTTACATAATTCAGGAAGGTTATGTCAAAGATTTCCAACAATAATAGACTGCTTTTCTTAGCCTTTCTCTTTCAGATGATTTTTTTTTAATCAATTCTCTCTAATTTTCATGTGTCTTTCTCCCTCTTCTCATTTCCAGTTCCTCTCCCTCTGATCAGTTCCACATGCTTTCTGGAAGGAAATGCTTAGGCTTATATGTGTTACTCTCATGGCTTACTGAGTCTTGATCATATATTGAATGAGATCTGTGCAGAGGACAATATTTTCCATCCTGCCTTGGTTTTCATGGAAAGAAGAGCACGGTATGTGAGCTGAGAGCCATGCATTCTGCAAGAGTTCAATCTAGTCAAAATTTCTTGTTCTAGCAATGTATATGACCATCTAACAAACTGAACAAGAAGAGAACAATATGTACCTCCTTCCAAGAAAGATATATTTTTTTTGCAATTTCCTCTTTATTCACTGCTGCAGTTAGTGCTCAGATCCTCCAAGCCATGTAGTTCTGATACAACTCTTTACTTAATTTTTATTTTCAAAGAACTTATTATAGCAAAACTTTGTTTGGTAAAGGTAAATAGAGCAGCTTTTTTTGAAGGCAACTAGGTAATAGCATCGCTTTGCTATCTGCCCCTGAAATGAAATAGAATAAGTGTTTATGTACTTTATTCTTTTCAAATACAAATACGTTTGTTGAAAAATGCTATAGCTTTTCAATCATGAATAAACCAGCATAATTCAAAATTATTTGTTATTAAAAATAGAATGTATGCACATGCATTGTTTCTGTAAATTCTTCAGAGATCAGAGGTTTTATGTATAAAAAGGTCAAAAGACTCTATATGTTACGTGGAGAATGTAGAATTTGGCACGGTAAGACTCTTTGAGTGCGACGGGCGGACCGGCAAGGACAGAAACTCGGGCTCAATATGAGTTTAACATCAGTACCCTTTAATGAATGTTTTATCAACGATTTAACAACTCATTGAATATCGATGTCCCCCTATGCACATTCTAACAACACATATATACTCTTACTTAGTGGTCACGTGACAAAACACAGGCTATGATCGGTTACTCTCTGCAGTCACGCATTCCCCTCCAGCATGGTGATTAGCTGCAGGGCACTGTCCACGAGCTGTTCACTCGCAGTGATGACAGCGCTCCTCCTGTGTCCAGCTTCTGTTTACTTCTTTGGTGTCTTTAGATAACCTTCCTCGTAGGCCCTGCCCTACACTTTAGTCACATCAAGCTCTGGCTTGTTCACAGCACACAGCCCATGTCCTCTTTCTTCCAAAAACTCTCCACAATGTTAAAATTAAATAACCTAAATATGAGATAGGAAGATTTATTTTTCACTGAAATTATTAACAATATTCCATAAATATAGCACAGGATTCTTATATGTACTTACAAAATGATCACCTGCAGGGTTCAGGTGGAGTACTAGCAGGACATGTTCTTCTGGAACTTCATCCTTAGGAATCTTCCTTTGCTCAGAACTGATGCCTATCAATGGTATCCTTAATGATATCCATATTTTCCTTGTTTCCTCTTTGAAGCTTTTAGTTACATTCCATATAAATTATTCCTTATTTTCCAGAAAATGCAATAATCTTTATCCTCTTGAGACTGTTAGTCCAGCATTGATTTTAGTTCCGGTTAAACAGAATACTACTTATTTGAGAAACAGAAGAAAAATGTTATAATTTGCTTGTAGTATACTTACACATACTGCCTTGCGAAACAGCATTTTTGTGAATAATCAGGAAATGGAGGCCAGTGGTTAAATGTTTCTGTCCCTGAGTTTGTCAGCCTCCTGTTCACATGAAGGTGCTGGTAGATGTGGTCAAGCCAATTTTTGACCAGTCTCAAAGATGAGCCTAATTATCCACAAAACTGTTAGAGGCTTTCTAGGAGATGAGTTGACAGCAAAAATCTTACTTTAAAAGTCTGATCAAGCATAGCAATTAAATTACATTAAAACTTAGGAAATTATTTTAAGGAGGTAATTATTGCTATTATAAATTGGGGGAAAAAAATTTGTGTGCAAAGTTGGAGACAACGTAATCAATAATGAAACCTGCATCCTGGCTCCTTTTTTAATCAGTGTTGAAACTCAAGGGAAAGAATAAACAAGTGCCAGTGTCCTCTAATCCTAACCATTTGTTCTCAACTGGCTCATCACCTATTCCATGCACTCTCAATGATCCTTTTCATAGAGTACTGATCCTCCTCCTCACATTTCCTGTCTTTTCTGAAAGTCCATCTGTCGTGGTTGAGACGGACAAACGACATAGACCAAGTTCTTCCAGGATGAAAGTAGTAGATGTCATTTATTGCCACAAGTTCATTTTTATACCGTTTTATCAATTCATGTGTTTATTCACTATTGGTTGCAAGTTACAGCAGTAACATCTCATTGTCTATTTTTGCTGTCATCAATGTTACTCTTTCACTCCCTTCTCTCTCACAGGTACATCCTTAACATCTCCAGACACTCTGTTACTCCCATCTTTCTCACCGGTAGGCCTTAATATCTTCAAGGCTAATTTCTGTTCCCATGCCCTCCGTCAGGGAATCCACAGACCCACTGTAGTCCCACAGAGATCTCTCTATTTGAGATCTCTAACATAAAATTTGGCTTCTAGCTGCCAGTCCAAACAAATATTTTCAGTGTGACCTATATGCCAAAAACACAACAACACCTCAAATGACAGTATGAGTCTGTCTGAGGATAACTGAAATAAGTGTTAGATATATATGGCATGATTTTCTATGCTTTAGTAGTTATATTAAATTTTACAGTTATGATATCATGTTAGCTTAGGCCATCTCATATGTAGACTTCTACATATGAAGTTCAAAAAGAAGGTATCATGTTATGGAAATGAATTCTATCTGAGATCTCTACAGTATATGACTATCCTCATCTAAGTTAGACACCCCAACCTCAGGTAAAGGAGGGAAACAGGCACATTTTCTATGCCTGTTTCAGTTATCTACATCAGGATAAGACAAGTCTCATTAGGAGACTCTATTTGCACACATGCACACATGCATCTCTCTCTTTCAATTGGAAAGTGATGTGGCTAATTACGTTTAGCTAGCTCAGCTATGTATGGCCATGTTGCAGAAATTTATCTATAGAAAAAAAATAATAAAACACTGATATGTTCACTTGATTTTGTAGCAAATTCATAACATGAGTCCTTAATAGTTGACTACGCCAGTGGCAGGACTTGTTGAGATGATTTGTCCACTTGAGATTTCTGACACCTTAATCTGGCAGTTTACAGACTAAAACTCTATCAGTAGTGGCATTTTGTCTGAGTGAAGAAACATTAAACACAGTTCTGTGCCTTAAAGCTGAAGTTTCAGTGACAAGTAAACAGACTAAGAGAGACTGAGCTATTCCATATGAAATGACAATCACCTAAAGGTTCAGTGTTGATGACAAAATCGACAGAGAAAAGTAACTGAACTACCAAAGTCTTTGGACAGAGAACAGATTAAGATGAAGACCGAAACCTTCAGAGCTAGCTTGTAACAAAGCAAACACATCCAAAAGGAAAATTAACCTGGAAAACTTATTTCTGGTAGACAAAGAGTTGATAGGAATCACAAAGAGTTGACATAAATGGCGGCCACCTTAGCGTGGAAAAAAAAAAAAAGAAATATTTAATTATTAAGCTGGTTTTTTGTTGAGAAGCTGTCCTGCAGCTGTTTGGACATGAGGAACTTTGCTATGTTTATCTGAAACATGTGGATTCTAGTAATTACTGATATAGGATCTTCAGGTGATTCAAACAGGTAGTGTGCTATCTGTAAAGAGTCAGTAACTGCACTGTGAATCAAAAAATCAAAATTAAACAAACAAGAAAAACACCAAATGAAATAAAAACAAAAAACAAAAAAACCCCAAAACATGCCTCCCTCAATTTATTATCATAATAAACATGTGGGTATTATTAATAATAATTTTTAAAATGTATCAAGAATAAAAGACATAATACATGTGAGAGATACAGTTAAATTTGAGCTTCTACAGAAGCAACCTAAGGCCTTATACATCCCAGTTAACTCTATCTAGAGGAATATTGTGAGAACATATGAGAGCAGGGAATTGCTAGAGGCAATGTTGCCTGAAAGTTACTTACCTAAATCAGTTAAGCAGCAGCAAATCTGGTGAGTGACTGTCGCCTAAGACAAAAATCTCCATGGTGAGACTGAGGTACCCAGCTTCTTGCTTAACAACTTCTGTGGCACAGTTATTGGTAGCTGCATGAACAACAAGCATAGATACAAACAGAAAATTTATGTCTATGATAAAATTAGTTGTATTCGCATGAAAAAAACAAATAACAGAAGACCTGTCAATTATTTTAGACTGAAAGAGGGTAGATTTACATTGGACATAAGGAAGACTTTTTTTTTTTATTATATGGGTGGTGAGACAGTGGCACAGGTTGCCCAGAGAAGCTGTGGATGCACCATCTTTGAAAGGGTTCAAGGTCAGGTTGGATGTGGCTTTGAGAAACCTGATCTGATACAAGTGCCTGCCCATGGTAGGGGCCTTGAATTAGATGATCATTAAAAGTCTCTTCTGACCCAAACCCTTCAATGATTCATTCTATAATTCTATGAAAAAAAACCAAGGTTTCGATTTTTTGCTATCAAATATTTAGAATGGCTATTTATGTTGCAAAATATTAGAGATTTTTATGACAAAACTGAGACCTCATTTCCATTAAAGCTGATTGGTCGTAAATACACACCTCTGACACAGAGAGGTTAACTAGGTGCTTTTATATGTACCTACCAGCTGTGGTACACCACATGGGAAAAATGAGAAATAACAGAATAAATGATGAAATTATCTGCAAAATCAGCTAGCAAAACAAAAGTGCATTTCTAACTGGTGGATCAAAGACCTCTTTTGTGACAGATAACATTCTGAAAAGAAATGTATATAGAATAGAAGAATAAGATTTTTCTTCAGTTGGAAGCATTCCAAACTGATATATTAGGTCATTTTCAGTACTGAAGTTAGATTAGTGCTTGCCATAATCTTCAGAAGAAAAAGATACCTCAGAGATATAATGAAAGAAAAATGACAATGGAACTTTCAGAAACAAAAGAACAAAGCGAATCAAAATTACTAATATGACGCAGATATTTAACAGCCCTTTTGTCTGAATACTGAAGTTTATCAAAACAGGAGGCTAAGGAGATGAGGAAAAAATTTCAGATGGGGGATCAAACTCATCCTATGCTTACCTTCTCTGTCAGATATAGTGCTATTTACGGATCTAGCCTATGAAGTTTAAGAATGCATATGAACAAAGGAATTGAATTTGGAATGGCTTGTAGATGCAGATAGAAAGTTTCTTCTGGTATCTGAAATTTTAGTGAAAGATGAAACTTATCCAGTGAATGATTTAAAATTAACAGTAAAAGTACTTAAAAATTTTTTGAGGCAAAGGCAGTAGGAAGAATAACACTAGAAGTCTGATTTTAGAATCTGCCACTTTTTTTTGACAAGTAATTTTTCATAAACTTATATTCTGATATATCAACCCTAATGAGGAACATGAAAAACTGACATTCTGCTTCTGGCCATGATCAAAACAAGTAGAAAAAAACAAAGGTGAACCTTACAATTTAAAATACAATTATGACTAACAGAAAAAAACATTGTTTTCTGCCTCTTTTTGAATTCCAGAATTACTTGGAAATTAGTTTACTTAGCTACAGCATGATTCAAGCTCAGAGCTAAATCTAATGAAAATAAAAAGACGAAAAGTAGTTTAGTAAAACAAGTTAATAATGATGTTTATGCTGCTTGGAAAGTTTCAGGAAAAATATTCAATTCCATAAAGAAAGCCCTTTAACTGTTTTGCCTCTCTGTTTAATAACTAGATTTTATAGAGTTGAGAACTGGCAATAACTTAAAGAATCTACTAGCTTTTCCAGGGGGAAGAAGAAGAAAGATAAGCTTTTTAGTTTTACTGCGGCAGTTCACTTTTATTTGTTATTTCTTGCTTGACTTGGAATTCACATATTCTAGCCTTTGAATTTTATACTGGGCTTAAGGTGGAATTCAGCTATACCAAATATATGTAATTTGCGGCTATAAACTTAAATCCTCTAAGAATATAACAAGTAAAGGAATTTTCTCAAGTGTCATCTGAAGTCATCTGAAATTGAATAAAGATTTCATAAAATCTTTGGATAAAATAGTTGATCTTATTAATGCAACTGTCTATAAGCTATTTATTCACATTTCAGAATTATTGTTCTGTAAGTATCTGCTCATCAATATTTTTGAAGTATAAGAGAACTCCCTAATTTTGTGTCCTACAGTCCCTCAAAAGAAACAAAAAAATAATCTAAAAAAAAAAAAAAAACAACCAAAAACCAAAACATGCTCATGCTATTAGAAAAGGAACCATGTATTTTTATATTACAGTTCCAGGAGCAGACTTAATAAATATTCCAACTTCATAGGCATATAAGAAAAATTCTCTTTGAAATGACCTAAATATTAAGTTGGTGATTTTTTTTTTTTTCATCAAATGTCATGGCTAAATCAATCAAAATGATGTATTACACTAACAAAACTTTGGTACAACGTAATAGGAGTATTGAACAGCAAAGGAAGTGGCTATTGTCATGCTGGTCTGGCTGTGTAGTGATTCTATCTTTGTGAATTTTACATTATTTCAGCTTACATGCTAGAAAAGTTTAGATTTATGATATTTTTTTTATTTTAAGGACCAGCTTACAAGGAAAGGTAATATATATTCAATAAAGAATACAGAAGTAATATATGACAATAAATACCAGCTCAAAAATGCTTACTTGATTTACAAATAAATCTAGGCATTTGCTACTTTTAACCTCAACTTCTGTGGGAAACAGAAGCCATATTATCATTCAAAATATTTGGTTTATGTTAGTTGAATTTCTAGGTGATCAAGATTTAACATTACTGTCATCAATGATTCATTCAATAAAATGGGTCTATTACCTCTCTCATCAGAGCATTGCACTTCATAAAAATTGTGACTGATACCTCTTTTCTACCTAATACAAGACTGTCCAATATTTGAATTCAAATATTGTCACTTTCATGAGTTTGGGGCACTCATTGTTCTTCCATAATCTTGTAGTTAACAGGAATGGAATTCTGTTTCAAGTGTAAGAGGGAGACATTTGGCATATGCAAGGCATTAGCTGCAGCAATAACAACAGTGAAGTGACTTTCCCATGTGGTTTGTTCTTCAGTAGAAAAATTCTGCTTTGGATCTAGGTTGTTTTGCAAGATGGCAGCTGGAAAAAAAAAAAAAAAAAACAACACAAAAACTATGATACCTTTCAATAATGTTTAAAAATTAACTTGGATACAGGTTTGTTTTTGTTGATGGTGGTGGGTTTTTTTATGTCATGTGAAATAGAATTGAAACTTACACACACAGTTTCAACAAAGAGCAACATTACTCTCTGAGTTAAAAAATCTCCTGGTCCAGCCATAATCTATTCTTGAACTCTTACTCTTGAATGGAGTTGTTCAAGTGAAGTCCCACATAAAGACAATTTAAGTTACCGTAGACTTAAGCTTTACTTCAGACTACAGCACCACATAGTTGTTTGAAGGTTTCAAATCTAATTGTGAGTGCTTTATTTCCCATCTCCCACAGAAGATCATGTTTCATACAGTGCCTGAAGTTGTTCCCTGCTGACAATACACTTGATAAAGTAGAGAAGTACCCTGTGAAAGTTACGTGTCTTGCTCTCCAGTAGAACCTTCTGACTGAGAAACACAAATAAAATGAGAAATAAAGAGAGACCCTGGGAAAAGGTGAATAGAACAAGGAATCTGGTATAGACAGAAGACATGTAGGCTCATTAGGGATATGATGGAAGTTGGGGGAGGATAAAAAGAATTTGCATTGACCTGTAGAAGTTCCACAAAATGCTGACTGAATATGAAGGAAAGGTAGGGAAAGAGGAAGATGCTAGTTCACAGGAGTTGTTAAAATAAAGAAGATATCTACTATTGCGTAGAAGTAGAGGGTAACAATCCAAGGTAGAACTGACAGTTGGATACAGAGAACCATGATGCTATAGGAAAGTTTCACCGATGTTGCAGTATGAACTTTGATTTCACAGATAACAAACATGTTTGGTAAGCATTCTTTGTGAAATGCATTCTTGTGATATTGTTAGACAGTAAAGTGTCACTATGTCATCCAATGTCCAGTTATACTCTATGAAGAAAAATAATCATGACTGAAATGTGATTCCTATGTTCTGTTTTGGATACATGTTATGATGACATGTCACCTGTTGGAAGTCTTAAGTGTTTTTAAGTCTAAAATTAGGCCAGAGGAATTTTACCCAAGGAAACAATAAATTTAAGTAGGCAAATGATATGGATAATTTAACAACTAACTAAAATTGGGTCAAATCAACTACCTTAAACCAAAAAGTAAGATTACTGACCTCATTGCTTATCAAGTTTTACTATTCAATCTGGGCTGTTGACAAAGAATTATTTCCCCAGAAAGTCAGTTTGTGTCTCATACTGTGTTTTCATTCTACTGTAAATAAAGCTCTAAATATGAAGCAGTAAGTAATCCTAGGTGGCCAGCTTTAAGGAGTTTAGAGGTAAGAATAGGACTATGCGACATGGGCAGACTTATTTTTCATGTCTACAAGGAATACTGGTTGAGGACCTTCAAAGAGATTTTTCTGCTCATTGACTTGAACATGTTGAAACTCAGCTAACACTGTAAAACTGATATGACTACCAGTTTTGTAGGCTAGTAGAAACAAGGAAGAATATTTATACTTCTAGAAAAGACTCAACAAAGGTCTTATTTATTTGCCTCTTTCAGCCCAATATATGGATGTGAACAAAGAATTGACTTGTCGTATCAACTATCTAGTGGCAATACCATGCCAGCTGGAGTCCAAGGTCGAGTCTCTTGAGCTATTTGCCATTTACTGTTCTCCTTGAGCCTTGGAGCACGGCTATGTGAGCAATGGGAACAAATCTACCCTGGCTGTATTCATAAGATCCAAAAAAAGCTTATATGAGGCACCATGCTCTGACTCTCTTGGCTGGGAACATAATTTCTCATAATGTGAAACTTCAAAAAAAGGTTTGTGGGGAAGAAGCAAAGACAGAAAGAATACAGAGATGACAGGGGAACACTCCTTCCTATCCTGTACTATCACAACATCACTTGCAAGAAGAATGGTTATCCTTTCTTACTGAGCTGTGAAGCAATAATACTCCATTTGCAGCCAATGTTTCACTGCAATGATAGTGCTCTCAGATTACTGCAAGTTTATACTGAAGATTATTGAAGATAAGGGGGTTTGGTGGTTGTTTTTCTCTTTTGTTCTTCTCTCTCTCTTTTTTTTTTTCTGTTTCTTCTATTTTAAAATTATTCCATGACCATAGTGTAACAAGAAGTGCAAAAATTTGGGTGTCTACAAGACAAGATACAAAAACTCTAAGAAAATATGTGTGGGAGGTTACTAACCACTGAAAATTGTTTTCTAATCCTCTGCTCATGCTAGAAGAACATTGAAAAAAATGGTAAAAGTGTATTAATTGATTCTCTATTCCTATAAAGGAAGCAGAAAGTGAAAAATGGAAACCCCCTTTGTTTCTCTTGCCTGGTTTGTGTAAGAAAAGAAGTAATTTACATTATGCGGAAAGACACCATGTGTTGACTCGATTGAAATCCTTATTTTAAGGGATTTTTTTTTCCTTTTGAAAACATTGTCACTGCAA
Organism: Patagioenas fasciata; assembly: GCF_037038585.1. Taxonomy (NCBI): domain Eukaryota; kingdom Metazoa; phylum Chordata; class Aves; order Columbiformes; family Columbidae; genus Patagioenas; species Patagioenas fasciata. The sequence goes on from NC_092520.1 coordinate 35,870,848, forward strand.
TACTGGCAAGGTCAATGTCAGGTAGGATTTTCTGCTATCCAGTTATCACTCCAGCAAATTAGTTCTGCCAGAGGCGCTAGCTTAAATTCAACACCTAGTTTTCTGAAAACTTTTCCTTCCTGAATCAGCATTTCTTTCGTTCACATGGCATATTCTATCTGTTTCTGCCCTTTCCTTGCTACTCAATTTTTTAACCACATGTCCTCCTCTGATTGAGAAAGAGATCTGCTTTTAAAATATTGTTGTTATTATTATTATTATTATTATTATCATCATCAAGGTACTTATTCAAGTCTCATTGCCTCCATTTAATTTTCTCTTTCAATGCCCATGTTTTGGGCACCTGCCTGCAGATGAGAACAGGTCAAAGACAGCCTGGGATGTGTGTCCATGGACCCAGCCTGAGTGACCCATGGCCAGGCACAGCAGGGCTGTGAGGAGCTGGAGACCAGCCCTGTGGTGGCATCACTGGGAGAGGGTCTGATGGGCCCCAGGGGCTGATATGGGGTCCTGGGCCATGGTCAGGTTGGGAGGAGCCCTTGGGAGGCTTGTAACAACAGTCAGGTCCATCAGTACCCTCAAGGACATGGCAACTTATTCTATATCGAAAAAAAAAGTTACATTCAGCACATCTCTTGGTAATGATGCTCCTGATGTGTCTGCCAGGGCCCTAGGTGGCCCCACCTGAGCAGAAGGGTTTGACCAGATGATCTCCAGAGATCCCTTCCAACCTCAGCCACTGTGATACTGATGTTCTGTTTGTTATAATGAAAACCTGGGTAACAGTCTAAAAATTAATGATTCTCTCATGCTGATGACCCAAGGAACAGACATCCTATTCCTTATGGGCAAATAACAACAGAAAAAAACCTCAAACCTATATTAACACAACTTTCAATCTTCAGGCCCAATAGAAACCAGTTACAGTGCTATTTATGGAAAAAACAATTTATGTCATAGTACATCTTTGTTGTTTGGGAGATTTGGCTAATCTGATTTTTTGCTGGGTCACCAGTAAATGATTTCATGAATTTCAAAGTTGTTCAAGTTAATGGAGGGCAGTGCACTCAGAAGCAGTTCTAAAGCATGAAAGTCCTCATATATACTAGCTTTGTATAGAAGAGCTGGTCAGAGCTTAGCAGAAAGAAAGGGCAGATTTATGGTGCCTAAAATGAAATACCACTGGGTGTGAAAGACCATTCAGGATGTATAATTAATTTAGTGAAATTGCCCTCTTTTTGGATATAAGCAATTATGTACTCTTGTTGGTTGAAGCTACCTGTACAGTTTTGTCACCTTATAACTCCTTTTCTAGCATTAAGAATCTTCTAATTGTACATATTTGATGTGCAGGTTAGAAATAAGCAAAATGGAATTCATGAATGACACATTCTTTGTTCTTGACCTCTGGAAAATGAATTGTAATTTTTGCAATTTATTAAAAATAACGTAAAACTGAAACTGATTTCTGCATGTAACATTCAAATTTTATATTAAACTTCAATTTGATAAATTTGTAGTTTAATTGCTCTCTATTTTTGCTGCTATATGACTTTTTGAGCTAACAAGAGTTCTTCACTAAAAGAATATAAAATATTTTATCATGGAAAAAGTATAATTGAAAAGAGGAACAGCATCTACAGAATCATATTTCCAGGATGCAAGTCATTGTGGGTTAACTATTAAACATTTGGTGAAAAACTAGAATTGTTACATATGACAGTAAACTTTTTTGTTAAACTTAATGAAGGGAAATTAGAGAGCACATTGTCACAGTAATACCTGAGTCAATTTCAAAATATTGTTGACTACTACTATGTCATGTTTTCTCTTAGGAGATAGGAGTAAAAAGCATAAATTGTAAGTTTAAAAGGAGCTATTTAGGATACTTTAAGATAAGTGTTTGGGAAAGTATTTAGGATAACTGTTTTGAGAAGGATCTGAAGTAAAAGATCAGGAGACAGAATAAGGAATGTTGAACCTGGAGTAACCATTCAAAGAAACCCCCAAAAAAGTTATTTAGTGACACAGTAGACAATAATGAGAGTGGGAGAAAAATTAAGCTCTGTATCTACTGAGGGAAAAATGCTAAGTTAGAAACAATGCATCTTGGAATTTTTTAGCTTTGATGAATTATGATATTAAATTACATTTAAGAATGCCTTCTTCCAGCAGAAGACAAGTCTTGGATAACTGTATTTGCTGATCACCCACAGGGAATGCTTTATAATTTTTTTTTTTTTCACCTGGATCGACTTGACTAGCTACATATGTGCAGTCATTTTATGCAAATTAAGCCAAAAACATTTTTAGGCCATAAAATGCAATGCTTAATGAAGAGAACTTAATTATGAGAGCCCTTGGTTATGAGTTTGTGGATTTTATTGGATAAATAATTTCAGTAGGGGAACTATGCAAATATATCCAGTTTTGATCATTACAGAGAAGGACAATTTGCAATATTTTAAAGCAAGGTGTTTTTTAATGTTTGATGGTAGGTTTCACTTTGGAATGTATGGAAACTAAAATATGTTGAGATCTACAGATGAGTTTAATATTTCTGCTTGACAAAATACATTAAGTATAATCATAAATGTCACCATTTATGTAGCTCAAATATCACAATCTAACTGCTCTTCATGTCGTCTGTGGGTTATATCTAGCCTCTTTAAAGCAAAAGGATTCTTGATAATACAGCAAATTGACCGAGTGGCACTTTCTGTAGATGGTTCCCCTGTGGAATTAGTGAAGATGCCAAACCCAAGGATTACGAGAAACAATAGGACCCAAAAGGCAGAGTGTTTCTGTGAGAAGGAATCCTCTTGCTAGACCTTACCATCCTTTGATGGGATAATTCCTGAAAGATCTGTTACATAATGAATTATAAAATTTAGTCTGAGTGTCAGAAACATTGTTTCTATGGATGTTCTTTTCAGCAGCATTTGTTTCTACTGATATTCTTGAAGAACTTTATCAGAGTGGAAGAAAATCACCATCCTCTTTGTCGTAAAGTTGTCTTTCTGAAGCCAAAGGTATTCAATGTCCAGGATTGCAAACAAATTCTGGAAAACCAAGGACAATACAGTTGCATTGCAAACTTCACTACATGAAAACAAACCAAAGCAAAACAACCATAAACAAACAACAAAAAACAACCAAAATCCTCATGATGTGCAGAATTCTTGAACAGGGGTCCTTTTTGACTAAATATCTTGTTTACCTGCACTCCTCTTCTGTTGTCCTCTCTGTTATACTGCTGGTAGGAGGCTACTTAGGCTTCTGAACCTGAAACTTGTGTACACCCTAACGTTATGTTTGACCATGTGAGTCCGATTTCTGCTCTTTTAAACTCATGACTCGCCCATCAACCTGGCTGTGTAGGACTGAGGGTGATATATTTGAACTCAATTTTAAAATATTAGTAGGTTATCTGAGAGTGTTGAAAGGTTGAATCAAATGTTGTAGTTTGCCAGGTGTTCTATTCTGTTATACACTACTTAAAGGAAAAGTCAGTTTTTACGGGCAGCTTTCTTCATGTCTCAGCTCACAAAAAATTGAGTTCAAATTAGAGATCCTCTCAGAACTATAGAATTAAGAAATGCTTACATATAGAAATGAAAAACAACTACTATGTCTTTTAATCCTTGGAAATTCAGGGGAAAAATTATTTGTATTTGTAATTATTCCAAAGTATTCATATGCATAAGAGGATAAAATGAATTAGATGAGTATAAATGGATCAAAATTTATGTGTTATAAATCTAAGACAATAAGCCTTAACTTTCATATTGCATTGCACACGTTACATATGAAAGATGAGTTAATATGTAATCAGGTCTGAATGTGAGAAACAATGCATGAACAAGTAGGAGTTTATAACTTTGTCTACTGTTGCAGCCATGGCCTATGGCCAGTCCTTTTGCTGGCACAATGTATAACTTCAGATGCTGATGTGCACCACAAATGTCAGAGCATAACAGACAAACTAAATTCACTTTTATTATCCTTTCTTTGCTTCATCTTTTTTTGAAACTCAAGGTAACAACCATACATAAGTGCCTGTTCCGTGGGTCTCCAACAGGCTACAAACTGAAGGAGGCATAGCAGTCTCGTTTCCACTCTACAAACTGACTGACTTTCTAAATGAAGTTTATGACAACTGAGACAAAATAAAATTTCATAGCATAGGAGTGGGGAGGAGCAGTGAAAAAGCTTCTTTGTGAGCTTTTGTTTGTTTGTTTGTTTGTTTGTTTTTTGTTTTCTTTTTTTTTTTTTTTGTTTTGGTTTTTTGTTTTTTGTTTTAAAAAATAACCTTATAACTTTTGTGGGACACTGTTAGGTACATGTGTCCATGGTAAGATTAATGTCTATTCTGAAACCAACACATTGTTTATTTCCAGAGAAATTAATCAAATCAAGCATGATTAGAATAAAATGACAGTAAAAACAAAACAAAACAAAAAATCTTATCGTTTCTTTGAGGAAAAAGTTATCAATTACTTGAACAACCACCTTAAGGAAACATTTCAAAATAGGCATGTAAAAGCCAGGAAATGAAGAAGTCAGTGATATGAGCATAAAGCATAATTCCATATATTAACAGGAAAAAAAATGTTCCTTATTGGTTAGAATGTGAAAAAATATACTCCTCAGTTATAATAGACTTCAAATGCATAATGATATAGCTTTTAAAGAAAAAGCTTATTTAAGACAAACTACATATCTTAAATCCTCAAAAAAGACTGTTTCCAGGAGTTTCACAATAATATTTACATACATGTTTTTATTGGAATGTTTTTTATTCTCTTGGTCTAACTTCCCAGTTCTCATCAACCAAAGAAGGTCCAAATTACATTTTGAAAGTAGAAAATTTTGTTCATTAACTAAATATTCTGTAATAAAATTAGTAAATAATGTGGCTATTCTGTATGAGCCATGGACATATCATTCTTGACATAAAAAAAATTAAAAAAAGCAAAGTACAAGTCAGTAAGTTCTCTGGAATTAAAATTTTCATATTTATTTTCCATTCAAAATAAAAGCTTCTGTAGACATGAGTAAGTAATTCCATGCTTCCTTGTTTTCTTATTTCTGAGAATATTCAGCCTAATAAATTTAGAATGTATAAAATATATTTAAAAATATATTTGATATGTGTATATGCCTAATTATTTCTTTAATATCTATTTATATATATGTCTGTATTTTACCTGTATAGAAAGGTTAAGATAAAACTGATATTTTGAGAATGTTAGATTCTAAGGGAGTTGAAATAGTGCTATCTGTATACCATCTGAATCACACAATGGTATTAGTTATGCTTGTAATTGCACTACTTTAAAAAAAATTTACAGGACTGCTATATTTTTTCTAAATTCAGAAGACATACAAATATTTGGAAGTTTAAAATAGTCCTTCAAATAATATTTAACAGGTGAGCTAAGGACACAAAGGACAAATCTGCAGGGATGTTTTTAAGACAAAAGTGATACTTTAATCAATGATATATTATAAAAACAAGCAATTGCATTGAACAGTTTCACCCTACCTATATGCAAGTAAATATAGCTTTTCATTAGTTGTTGAGTGAACTGCAGTCCAAGTACATTCACTGTTTTTATGTGGGCACTTACAGAACCTTCATTACCAGAGCAGCTTGATGTTAATACCGTTACTCTTAAAACGCCTCTTTGAGGTAGACCTGTTTCATTCAAAGAGAAGAACTGACCAAAGTAAATTATCCAACATCAGACTGGAAGCTTGTGGCAAAACTCCCATGTTTACCAACCTTTTGAGACACAGCCTCACGCTGTAGTCACAATTTAATTTGTCACCTGCTTCAGAAATTGCCCCTTCACACATTGCAGAGGTGAAGACTAGCAGTGGTTTTAGAAATCAGATTGGAAAATTTACCCTATTTTAAAAATTACTTCCCATCCTCCTTCTTCCTATATATATTCACTTATTGAAATTTAAACTATTCATGAGGAAAAGACTATTTTAATGTATTTTCCATTTCAAAAGCCTTTTTAAAGGAAGTTTCAAAATTGTTGAAGTACCACATTTTATTATCTTGCAAACAGGGAAAAAAAAAATACTCATTTGAAGAAAGTGACCTTTAAAAACACTAATTATAATTAGCAAGTAAAAAGAGAAAAAAAAAAAAGAAAACATTTTTCAAAACATTAGATGAAACCATTTGATTAATTCTATCTTTTTCAGAGAGAGAAGGACCACTTTAAATTTTCAAGGTTCTTATTTTAATGGGAAGTCTAAATGTTTACATGTCCATGTTTCTTGTGGAATAAAAAAACCTATTTCCTATCAATCTTTAATTAAAACTTAAAATCCTATCCAATTCCCTGCCCTGCCTCCACCCCCACTCAGAAAATAAAATATTTGAAGGAAAATAGTCCATAATGCCTACCCTTCCCTTGCTCCAGATTGAATGCCTTGTCTGGTTGTTGACTACAAATAAACCAAGAAAGATATCTGGCTAGGAACATGGTACATATTGGAAATAAATAAGTTAATGCTTGATATATATTTCTTTACTGGAGTGTATTTGACTAATATATGCTTTTATATATCACTTAAATGGCTTTTTTCCTTTTTCACCAGACTGTCTCTTTTTCTCTACTGATGTAAGCTATGCACTGACCTATGTAATTGCTACTACATCACTGAATAGTTGGATACGTTAGGATTAGGATCTAAGGTGTTTCTCCAGAGATGCCAACATATCCTGGAGACCGATTAGTTGTGATGGGGCTGTTCACATGGAGTTTTAAATTGCTGAAGTTCCACTTGCTCAAGCAAATTAAAAAGAAAAGACAGTGATTGCAGAGTTGTCAGCATGGGTTCCTACAAAGCTGCTAGATCAATATTGATTTAAAAACTACAGGGAAGCAAACTGTGACAGCACAGCCACTTGGAAATGAAGGGTCATTACAGAAAAAAAGTTTTCCAAACTTATTTTCAAACCATTTTAAAATATATATTTGATATGTGTATATGTCTACTTATTTCTTTAATATCTATTTTTATATATGTCTGTATTTTACCTGTATAGAAATGCAAATATAAAATCGATATTTTGAGAAAATTAAATTCTAATGGAGGTGACATAGTGCTATCTGTATACCATCTGAACTACGCAATGGTATTGGTTATGCTTGTACTTGTACTACTTTAAAAAAGTTTTCCAAACGTATTTTCTGGTTCTCTAGTCTATATATTCCTTATACTACTAGATATAGGAAAAAATATTTTTCTTGTATATATGTTCTTCACCCTAGAGAAATCCTGAAGAGTGAAGTAAAATTATAACAAGAGGATATAACAATTGGGTCATCCTCTCAAAAAAAGAAAATATTAAAGTGTAGTAGAAATAAAATCTTTTTTTTAAGTATTATTTTTCTGAGGCATAGTGGAGGAAAGAAACAATAGTCAAAAAAAAAAACAAAGAAAAAACTATTGAGCTGGGATAAAAAGTTTAATCGAGCAGCAAAGAAAGAGAGAAACAACAACAATAATTACAAAAAAAAAAAAAAAAAAAACCACAAAAAAAACATAGAAGGTGAGGGATAAACAATGCAGTTGTAACCAATTTGGAAAACAGATGCCCAGGTGGCCCCCGAGCAGCAATACCCAGAACAGCAATAGCGAACTTCAGTCATGTAGAGCTGAACACAGAAGAATGAAGACCCAGGCAGCCATTCACACATCCCAGCCAAACCAGCACATAAGCAATGGACCAACTTCAATCCTGAGTTATGTGTACACTCTACATTGTACTTGACAATATTTTGTCTTAATGGTAATTGCTTTTGTGCCTTACATGTTCTATTTAAGGTGAACATACAGTATATGTATATATCACAGAAATACAGTCAAAGCTTAATGTCTTGAAGGGTCAACAATGCACAGAATCAACATCCCGTGGAGAAGAGAACATTCAAAATACAAGGTGTATTCAGAACAAGCAAGATCTCCATTAAATGATTATTTGTATTTTGTTCTCTGCTGTAAAGAAACAAATGTTTCCTCATTAACAAGAGCAGAGCTAATTTTGTAATTAACACATGCACATAAAATCACCAAGTCTGTACAAGCACATTGCTGTTTTAAAGTGCTGCTAGAGCTTATGTAGGGAAATGTGAGGTCCCTTGAAAGTAGTCAGCTTAGGTATTAATAGCAGTATAGAAGAATAGCTACTTTATCTTCTTAATCTCCTTGAACAAGTGTAACTTCTGCATTTTAGGACGACAATGCACAAAATGTTATCCTCTGAATGCATAACCATTATTTTATAGTGCACTCACTTTGGAATCTGCATTGTCATGGCTAGACTGCCAGAAGTACCAGGGTTAGCTGGTTTGGCTTTTTTCTTACAGTTACATGAACCTCAGTTACACCTTTGAAGTGCAATAGAGATATAGCTTCAGAAATTAAGTCAAAAACTCTAGCCTGGAATAGTACCAGACTTTCTCTGACGTAGTCTTGGAACCATCTTAATCTCAGATGTTGTGAAATTCTGTTGCCATATAATTAGTTTTTGAAAATATAATTAGTTTTCGTAACAGTATGGGATTAAACACTAAATGCTGCATTAATATATCAAAAGTCATTGTGTTTTGCATAGTAAAACAGGATATTTGAGTATTCCTACACCACACAATGCAGTACCATGTAAGGAATGTCCAAACAGCCTAGTTTGTATACAAAGAACTGTGCAGCATTATATAGAGATACACACTTGAATCTTGGCAACAGAGTAGCCTCCTAACAGGATTAATTGGCTCTGGCACAGCACAATATTGGCACGACACTGCTGCTTCTAGTTCCAGATCCAGCTTGTGCTAGGGTAGCTTGAATATCTCTGTATGAGACTGGGTGATGCAGTGTAGATTTTTATGGTTCATGAATCCACTCTTGATTTCTGTATATGAAGGTACATTTTTTTTTACATGATGTGACAGCTACATGACTATATTGTACACAATAATAACATATTTATGTATACATACTGAAATTATTTGTCATAGTGGCTGATAATGAGCTTCCATCAGAAACTTCTGTGAGAGAATGTTTCACTCAAACATTAACTACATTAGAAAGATTCAGCAGAATGAATCAGCACAGATTTTCCTAGGAGTAGTTTCAATGAAGATATGTTGATTTCTCATTTACTTAAAAATGTAAAAAATAAAATAAGAATCACATTTTGTTCAATCAACTTCTGTATTCTTAAATGTTACAACCTGGTTTGTTTATTATTTGTAATGGGAGCTAATTATAATTTTCCATTTCTCCCCTACCTGCCTTCCCCCCACACAGCTGCAAAAATACCCTTCCTTAAAAAAAAAAAAAAAAAAAAAAAAAACACAACAGAAAAGGCCTAACAAAACCACATAGAGACCATTTTACCGCAGTGGTAAATGAAACACCAACCAAGGCTGTATCTTGTGAATAGAAGTATGGGCATATAAACAAGATTTCTGTAAGCTGTCGGTGTGTAGTCAATCAGAACAGATAAGATAACAAGTTAGGTAACTAACTACTCTTTAACAATCTCCAGATGCACTTTTAATCATCTTTAAATATGATGTAGCTAATATGTGAGCATAGATGACTGAGATGTATCACATTTACTATATAGTTGTATTTACCTATACCTTCCTATATATTTAATTAGATATAACACATAGCTTATATCCTATTGACTCAGATTTTTGCTTTTCTCATGTTATGATAGCAGCTGCATGCGAAAAGTCAGACCTTGACTAGACCTTCATATAAGAACTTTCAATTTATTCCTAGTTATCTTATTGACTGGCCATTATGTTTGGATCAATCTTCATAAACCTGACCAAACAGCATCATACCCAATTTGCAGTGCTGAAGGTAAAGGATTCAAGACTTTCCCTAGTTCAGAGTGTTGGACAGGGGAACAGAGTTGAAGTACATTTCCCCATTCTTGATTACTGAATTCCTCTAAGGTCTAGTAGCTACACTATTGCTCTGCATATTTGCAGCTGATTAAACTAAGTCTTCCTGTAATTCTTGACAATAATGAGACACGTGCCTTGCTTTAATCCATAGCCTCTAAAAGTAGCATTTTTGTAGTTGCAAATGTTCATCATCAAATAAATACTAATGTGACTTACTCCTTAGTGTGCATAAGTGGGCAATTGAATTTGGAAGTGTATATTTCACATTTGCAGCTAGACCTATCTGAACCAATAGTTCTGCTTGTCCTTTTTGGATGGAATAGAGTGAATTTAGAAATGCAATATACACTTAGTGCTGTTAACAACAGCACAACTGTTTAATTTCTATCTCAGAGGAAGGCATATCAGACAATTATTATTGAGACTATAAAACTCTCAGTGCAGAGGAAGGCTAACACAAGCTTGTAAAAGTGGTTACTATATTTTGGATCTTCACCTTGTCTAGATTGTTACTGTCATTTAGTATCCAGCCTCTTCTTTCTCTAGTCTTTCTTTTTATATATATATATTTCATATCAAAACAATTAATTCCACTTCTATTCAGCAACAAGATAGGCTTTTTTTCCTGTTTTGATGGTATTGCATGTGTTATGAATTTACACGAGTGACAAATGTCTAGTAATAGGACTATAACATGAGGAAGTACCTGTTCTACTGTGGAATAATACAAATAATCTTCCTAGTGTTAAGAAATCAAATCAAAATAGTGTTGCTATCTTGAAGGCCTCTCAACAAGCACTCTTTAACCTTTTTTAAACATCTTGTGTTTACTATGCATTAACTTTAAAGATCTAGATAAACAAATTAATTCACCTTTATTCCCTTGAGAAACACTATCGATTTTTATGAAAATGAATTAAACATTCACTATCAATTAAGCTCTGTGTTTGCTTCTTTAGAAGAGCTATCTTCTCACTGAATGAGAAACTTACCTGCCAGCAAACAAAATAGACTGTTATACTGCCCACATATTGGCATACATATTGGATAAACAAAACCCAATTACACTTCTGCTTATACTGCATCAAGATTACACATTATGTTCAGACTTCTTTTTTCAAGGAACAATACCCAGCTAAATTGCATCATTTATCCTAGATTTCTTTATTGCTTAAATATGTAGAAAATTAAGTTACTGAAAAGCCTGGTCTTGACAAAAAAAAAACAAAACAAAAACAAAAACAAGAAAATAAACTTTTTTTTGGCTAGATGTGGTTTCTCTTCCCCCCACCCCCCCCCCAACCATATCAGTTTCCCTTTAATGTTTTCTGTGATAGTAAGTAGCTTGTTTGCACTTTGCATTATGAAAATATCTTTTTCCTGGACCCACCTACTCAGAAGTTCTGAAGGATTCTTTGGAATAATTTTAAACACCTCTTTCTATTCTTTCATTTACAACATTAAATTTGATCCTACATGACCCTTTTACTCATATTGTGTTTCGAGTAATAGTGTATAGAAGTTTGCATGCAAACGAGAAGAACAGTATGACTTTTGAGAGAAGATGATTAATACAAAAAACATGGAAAGAGACAACTTCTTTTTAGAGAAGGAAATAGTAGAAAAATGACACACCTCCTATAGCAGATTATGTGGTAGTGTAACCTCAATGAGTGACACCTGCAAAGAATAGCTGAAGTGAAATCTCTTGGGATGAGTATGTACTGAACATGGACACTATTACCTAGGCTGTTTTCAGAACTGCTAACCTTTACAAATAAATCTTTCAGTAAGCAACTTATATAATTTACTCTTTTGCTTTGACTTATCCCGAACAGTCATATTACTCCATTCTATTATCAGTGTTTAACCTCTTCTTGTATCTTAATTTGTTCTAGCTATAATTGTTACAGTGTTTATCATTCATCTAAATGTTTCCATTAGTTTATAAAGTAATAGAATTAGTACGTTTTATATCTTATTTATTCAGTTTTCAGTATTCAGTAGCATATCTGCATAGAGACATTTTACTTGTATTCTTGATTTTTTTTCACTTATTTTAAAATGCTTGATATTTGTCAAAGCAAAGCTGAAGAGACACATGCAATAATAGAACAAGTATGGATGTTAAGAACAGCCATTATTTCCTTTCCCTATTACCTTCCAACTACCAAAAAACAACACTAACACCAACAAACAAACACACAAAACACAACAACAACAACAACAAAGCAAAAACAAAAAACAAACTCACAAAATCAGTCTTTACCTTATTTGTGGATAAGTCCATTGTCACACAGTGTGATCATTGACTGCAGGTTCAAAGCTTTTTATTCTCTTTCAGGGTGCTTGAGTAATCAGAGACATGACTTGACATTTTTATGTCAGTATCAAGGTTCTTCTGCATGCTTAAGAAGAAAATCTGATGAAATTATAGCTTCTGAAAGATCTCTCTGCAGGAATTATGGAGTTCAATTAGTCTCCTAACTTATTTCTTTCCATTTAGCTCTTAAGTTATGCGAAATCTAATCTGAGTCATCTTATTCTCACAATTAGTTCTTTCTGCCTTATGGATGTGCTTCATTGCTGATTTAATCTATGGGTTCTAGCTGTAAGCATGACTCAGAAAAAAATAATCCTCAGTTTTGTTCAGAATTCAAGTACCTCAGCTCAAGAAGACACAGAAGATTCCTGCATGTTTATGTATGTTCTTAGATGCTTTCAAATTCCTGTCATTTCATTCAGCTGAGTGTGTACCTCTTGGGCACACCTGTATGCACCTAATTATAATTAGAAAAAAACTTAAGAGAAATCACATTTGTAAATGTACATAGATAAAGTAAGTAAGCTTTTACAGGAAGATACTATTTGGCCAGGTAAAGATTAAAATAGTCTGTAAATTACTCAAAATATCAGTTTTGAGATGTTTAGAATATAATCACCAATTTATACATTTATAAATTGATCTGTAATACTCTTGCAAGGGAAGGCAAGATCCACACTTCAGAGAAAGTTAATAAAGTGTTTTAATTCATAGGACATCAATCTAAGGAAGACAAACCTTTGTAAAGATATTTTTGGAGACGAGCTGCCTTCTTGTATGCAAGCCACCCTTCCCTTTACAATTGGTTCAAGATTCTCTTATTCTTGGTGCATAAATATGATCAAAGAAGCGGGGGGTGGGGAGCCAAACAAATCAAAGATGTTACTCATGTATGATTGTCTCCATGATGCAGAGTTGAGATTCTGCTAAAAGACATATTTAGAAAAGCAAAGAAAAAAAAAATCCACACATGAAGAGTTAGATTAAACATGTTCTTCAGCATTACTCTTTTTTTAACTTCATAGAACCACATAATAATCAGACACATCTCCTTAAACAGGAATCACTAACATCACCTCTTAATCTTTAGAACATGATTCTGTAAAGCATGTACTTTTTTTTTCTATAGGCTTGTCCAAAGAAGAATCATGTTTAGTGAACACTGAGAGGACAGAGAAATGTGAAGACCATTAATTGTCCAGAAATAAGTTTCCATATAAGACAATTTTCCAGCTTTTTGTTACATCTCTGTAAAGTTCATTTTATCAAATTTCAGGAATCAGAGCTTCCAGATAAATACACTTGGAATTAGTAAAATAAAAAACAAATGGCTGACAGACCCCAGAGAGAATATTGGTTGGATTTTTTTTGTTTTTCTTTTAGCTCTTGGAATATCTTTTAGTTATTGAGGGGGTTCAAACTACTGGAATTTTCCTAAAGGCATACTATGTATTTTCCTTATTCTCCAACCCACTGAAATGGCAAAAAACAATTTCTACACAGCTTATTTTTTCATATTCAGTAGAATAGGACATTAATCTCTTTAGTGTTCATATATTTTGTCATTTATCCACGAAATTGTATTATTCCTGTTTTCTAGTAACCTATTAAAATGTTACTTCTGCCAAAAGAAAGATAAGAATTTGTTTCCAGTGGTTGCCCTATTTCAAATTTAATGTAAGTTGTTAAGCAAATTCAAGTCACTTGTATCTCTAACAAAAGTACACAATGTATTTTGTTAAAATTGTTTGCATTGTTAAATTCAATATATTTGATTAAAATCTTGTCTGCAAATCTGGTAAGCTACATTAAAAAAAATATCTGTAAGAAAAAAAAATACATATGATATCATTAATTTTGTATATTATCTTAGTGATTCTAATACAAGACTAAGAAGGCATGAAGGGATATGCATAAATTAATCCCTATTTAAACACATCATAGAGGGCAGTGAATAAGAATGTTTAATTGAACCATGGATTGAAGCAGAGTATGCAAAAGTGAACAAATCTGATTACAAACTTTGGGAAAAAATATATTAATTCCTTCTTATTTTACCAGTTGGACATAACTAACTGCCCTTATAACATTTAATTGTGTAGTTTGCCTTAAACTCATATAATTTGATGAACTTGTATTTTTCTTAGTCCTTAACATCTTGGCCATATAGATAACATTCCAGTTCAACAGTATTCAAAAAAAATCCACCAACTTTATGAAGGTAACATCCTCTTTGTGTCTAAAATAGAATAATTTTATCATTATTTTTGTAGTTTTCTGTATTTGCGTCTTTAGGGACATTAAGAGAATTGCCTTGCTCCAGGAAAAGCTACTGACTGAACGAAAAACTACCCATTCTTGTAGACAGAGTAGAAAACATTGACTTTTCCATGCAGTCAATGATTCATGTTTCTAAATGGTTCTGAAGGTTAGTACAGGAGTGATAAAACTGACTTATCCTTCTTCTCCAGTTACCATGTATGACATGACGGGGAAGAGTTAGAGTATGAAGTACAGAGGTCACAGCAATACACCTCATGGTGATCTACTTACTTTTAGCCTTTCACTCCATTTATGGAAAACTTAAACTATGTTGTAGTTTCATGTGAAAACATCTCTGCAAATCTGTATACTGGAAAAGAACCATATAAATGGCACTTGGTAGTATATATCCATCACCATGTTTCAGGCTAACACCAATTGGATTTTTGTTAATAATCTTATTACATGACATTATGGGTAGAATACTAGGCCTGATACCCCATTCTATTTGAACAGTTTAAGGTGGAAGGTCTTACTGAGGTTGGATCAGATTACTTCCAGAGGTCTCTTCAGATTTAAATTGTCCTATGATTTATAGTCGGTGCTTAACAGAGGGAGAAAAAGAGTAGCAATAGATTTTAATTCCAACTCATATAAAATTTCCAAATCATGCTGTTCATTACCAGAAAAAAAATGGACAACTGAGGAAAGAGTTGAGTCTATTTTGGTTATTGTTTTTTAAGCTAATTTGAAGTCAAGTCTTTAAAGAAGCTCTAACCTAACTTAAATTTGGTATTAACCAATTTGCTACTGTACCTCAGGATGGCTTTTCAAATAGCATAGAATCATAGAATCATAGAATGTCCTGAGTTGGAAGGAACGCACAAGGATCATGGAGTCTAACTCCTGTCCCTGCGTATGACAACTCCAGAGTTCACAACATGTGTCTGAGGGCATTGTCCAATCACTTCTTGAATACTCCCAGGATTGGGGCTGAGACTGAGGAGCCTATTCCAGTGCTCCACTACCCTGTTAGTGAAGAACCTTTTCCTAATATCCAACCTGAACCTTCCCTGACACAGCTTCCTGCCGTCCCCCTTGCATCCTATCACTGGCCACCAGAGAGAAGACCTCAATGCCTGCCACTCCTCCTCCCCTTGTGAGGAAGCTGTAGACCATGATGAAGTCTCCCCTCAGCCTACTCCTTTCCAGGCTGAACAAACAAAATTACTTTAGATGCTCCTCATATGGCTTCCCTTCCAAATCCTTCACCAACTTTATGACCCTCTTCTGGACATTCTCCAGTAGTTTTATATCCTTTTTATACTGTGGTGCCCCAAACTGCACACAGTGTTCCAGGAGAGGTTGCACCAGTGCAAAGTTAGAAGGAGTTAGAAACCTGTGTTTGGACAGGAGATTATGACCTGATGGCAATTACAGACATGGTAGGACAGCTCAAATGACTGGAATGTGGTCATGGATGGCTATGTCCTCTTCAGGAAAGACAGACCAGTCAGGTGTGGTGGTGGAGTTGCTCTTTACGTAAGAGATCAACTATAATGTATTGATTACTGTCTGCGCACAGATGAGGAGCGAGTTGACAGTATATGCGTAAGAATTAAGGGACAGGCTGGCAGGAGTGGTTCTGTTGTGGGTGTCTATTATAGGCAACCAGATCAGGGTGAGGAAGTTGATGAGGCCTTCTACAGATAGCTGAGAGTGGCCTCACAGTCACAGGCCCTGGCTGTTGTGGGGGATTTTAACTTCCCTGGTGTTTGCTGGAAGGACTACTCAGCCAGCCAGCCACAGTCCAGGAGGTCCCTCCAGTGCCTTGATGATAACTTTCTGATGCAAATGGTGGAGGAGCCAACCAGGAGAGGTGCACTGCTGGACCTCATCCTCACTAACAAGGAGGGTCTGGTTGAAGTGATAATGGTTGAGGGCTGCCTTGGTTGCAGTGACAATGAAATGGTGCAGTGCAGGATCTTGTGTGGCAGGAACAGAGTAGCAAGCAGAATTGCAACCCTGGACTTCAGCAGGGCCAACTTTGGCCTTTTCAAACAATTGTTAGAGAAAATCCCACGGGCAAGACTGCTTGAAGGTAAAGGGGCCCAAGATAATTGGTTAATATTCAGGGATTTCTTCTACCAAGGTCAAGATCAGAGCATCCCGACATGTAGGAAGTCAAGGAAGGGAGCCAGGAGACCTGCGTATTTAATTAGGGAACTGCTGGGTAAGCTCAAGTGGAAGAGGAGAGTTTATAGATCATGGCAGGAGGGGCTGTCCACTTGGGAAGAATATAAGGCTGTTGTCAGAGGGTGTAGGGAGATAACTAGGAAAGCTAAGGCCTCCTTAGAATTAAACCTGGTGAGAGGGGTCAAGGACAACAGGAAGAGCTTTTTCAAATACATGGCAGAGTTACTGAATCCCTTCTTTGTCTCTGTCTACTCTGCCGGAGTAGAGGAGCTCTGAGGAGCCCCGAGGAGCCCCGTACCCCTGAGGCCCCAGAGGAAGGCAGGACAATAGAGGAGTTTGCCTCGGTTGATGAGGACTGGGTTAGGGAGCAATTAGGCTATCTGGACATCCATAAATCCATAGGTCCAGATGGGATGCACCCAAAGGCGCTGAGGGAGCTGGCTGAGGTCATTGCTAGATCACTCTCCATTATCTTTGCCGAGTCTTGGGAAACGGGAGAGGTGCCTAAGGACTGGAGGAAAGCAAAAGTCACTCCAGTCTTCAAAAAGAGAAAGAAGGAGGACCCGGGTAACTATAGACTGGTCAGCCTCACCTCCATCCCTGGGAAAGTGATGGAACAAGTTATCCTTGGTGCCATCTCAAGGCATATCAAGGATAAGAGGGTCATTAGGGGCAGTCAACATGGCTTCACCAAGGGGAAGTTGTGCTTGACCAACCTCATCACTTTTTATTAATAATTTTATTGATAATACCTTATTAATGTTTACAGATATATAAAGGGTGAGTGTCACAAGGATGAAGCCAGGCTTTTGTCGGTGGCAGCCAGTGGTAGGACAAGGGGTAATGGGTTCAACCTGGAACACAAGAGGTTCCGCTTAAATCTGCAAAGAAACTTCTTCTCAGTCAGGGTAACAGCACTGGAACAGGCTGCCCACGGAGGTTGCAGAGTCTCCTACTCTGGAGACATTCAAAACCCACCTGGACACGTTACTGTGTAGCCTCATCTAAGTGTTCCTGCTCCAGCAGGGGGATTGGACTAGATGATCTTTTGAGGTCCCTTCCAATCCCTGACATTCTGTGATTCTGTGATTCTGTGATTCTGTGAAAGTAGAGCGGCACAATCACCTCCCTGATCGCTGGCAAAGTTGTGTTTGATGCACCCAAGGACATGGTTGGCTCTCTTGGCTCCCAGGGCACACTGTTGGTTCATGTTCAACTTAGCATTGATCAGAACACCAAGATCCCTCTTCTTGGAGCTGCTCTTGAGCCTCTCATTCCCCAGTCTGTATGCACAGCCAGGGTTGCTGTGTCCAAGGTGCAAAATCCAGCACTTGCCCTTTTTAAACTTCATGTGGTTGGTGATTGCCCAGTTCTCTAATTTGTCCAGATCCATCTGCAGGGCCTTTCTGCCCTTGAAAGTGTCAACAGTTTCTCCCAATTTTGTGTCATTGGCAAATCTATTTAGTATTCTCTCAAGTCCTGTGTCCAGGTCATTTGTGAAGACATTGAAGAGAGCTGCCCCTCTGATTCCTGTGGAACCCTGCTAGTGACTGGTTACCAGCTCAACATAACCCCATTTGTTAGAATCCTTTGAGCCTGGCCGATCAGCCAGTTGCTCACCCACTGCATTATGTGTTTATTCAGCTGTACACTGGCCATCTTGTCCAGGACGACACTGTAAGAGACAGTACTGAAGGCTTTATTGAAATCCAAAAAATATCACATTAACAGGCTTCCCTTGGTCACCCAGGTGGGTAAGAAATCATAGAAAGAAATTAAGTTGGTGGAACAAGAATTTCCCCTCATTAACCTGTGCTGGCTGGAACAAATGATTGTGTTGCCCTTCAGATGTTTTTCAATAACTCCCAGAATAATTTCTCCATGATTTTGCTAGGCACAGAAGTGAGGCACAGAAGGCCTGTAGTTGCCAAGGTCATCCCTGTTGCCCTTTCTGAAGACTGGGGCATTTGTCAGCTTCCAGTCAACCAGGACCTCTCCACATTCCCAGGAGCATTGAAAAATCATGGAGAAAAGTCTCGCTATGACATCAGCCAGCTCTTTAAGTACCCTTGGATGAGTCTCATCACACTTCATTGACTTGTAGGGATCCAGCTGAAGTAGCAAATCCTGTACAAGTTCAGTAACTTGAAAACAGTGTGAAGGTGTAATTTATTCTTCACAGAATTCAACAATGTAATTTTTTCAAGCTTACTTTAGTGGAATATTCACCCTCACAGTTGGTTATTTTTCTCTGATTTTTATGAACACATAAATGCAAGCTTATCAGGAACTACTCTTTTTTACAGCAGTAATTATGATGGGAACTATTAGATCAATCCTACAAAAAATACGAAATACCATCTTCTTCTCTGTTTCTATAATTCATTATATAAATAATTTCATAAGAAATTGAGGTTGTTCTTCATTACAGCAAATATTTTGACGAAGAAAGAAAAACTTTCAATTTTGAATTGCAGCTCATAAACTTTAATTAGTGACCCAAGAAAACAAGTACAGCTGAATAAAAACAAACTAAAATTAGTAAGAGGCTAACAGCTTGTCCATCTCCTTGCACCACATGTGGCTGACAGATGATGTAATGTTTGGTGACAGACAAATGTTGATTCTCTTTCTTACTTTTAAATTCTATTCACTGAGAGAAGTTTACAATTTCATCACTATCATCAGTAAGAGAATCACTTGAATACAGAAGCTATTCCTAATTTTAAAAAGTAGGAATAAGAAATGTTTGTGATTCAATATTCTTAATCTGATACCAGATGCAGGTTATAGTAAAGGTAAAAGTCAATGCTGATTTCATGACTTAATTGCTTGTTATCATCTATCCTGACTTATATTCTGGATCAGAAAACCTGCCTTTATGATATACCTTACTGGGAAAAAACCTAACAGTTGTTCTTCAAATATTACCTCATAAAAAATCCATCATTTCATTCATTTTCTTCCATAAAATATAAACAATATATATATATATATATATGTATATTTGTTATGGGAACATCTGAATTTTCAGATTGGAAAACTAATACCAAAAAACCACCTTCAACTTACTCTATCCAGTTGTTTGGTCTGTTCCCTTCTGATGTCTCTCTGTTTATGTCTGATTGTATTCTTCCTTCTGAGATCCTTGCATACTGAAAAAATGTCCTCTTATAGTAAGTATGGTATTTCATGTAAACTCAGCTAAAACAATGCTCTTTGACTTTGTGTCGCCTGTACTGCAGATTATAGCTGTCTTTTTCATCATAGGAAAACTCAGAAGTGGGAAGGTGTTTGGTTTTTTTTTTAATGTGATAAATATTATCTATTATTCCTATTTATATCAAGGCAGGGTCTGTTGTGCAAAGAATAGAGTACAATAGAGTTAATGAACTCTGTCTTTCTACACATCTGTGTCCTTCACTTCCATCTTCCACTGTAAATATCTCTCAGCCTTGTTCCTACTCCTTTCACATATGTCACTTTCAATGACAAAATAGGGCATGTTTGTGGCATGTCTAAAATGGTATGCATGCCTGCTGGTTATCTGGTCCCTGTCAAATGGACTACATGATAGCTGAGTGCTGCTAGTCTCTTCTTCAGTGTAGATATATAAGCAATGAAATTTACTAATTTGGATTGCTCTTCTCTACTCAACTAAAAATAGCTAGTGCAATTGTTTCTGATACTTTTCTTCCTGTCAGATTTGATAGTTACTGATCAGTAGTTAAAAATACTTATGTATATATATATATAATTTTGGATTGGATGTATATATACGAAGGCAGGAAGAAGGCTGACTAGATGGACAAAAAAGGACTGGAGGAACACACAGAGAGTATGATAAGGGATTTTTATTTTATTTGGAAATTGAGATGAAGAAATTTTCATATCTATAGACATATAGCCCTGATTCTGCAAATTCATACGTCTGTGTTTAATATACTTATTGTGAATGGTCCTATCCATGTATAAATTTCATAAGGACCTTAGGGTCTTACTAATTCCTACTTTCCTCTTACTTTCAGAATGTTTATAAGTGTTACATAGCTAAAACATTTTTTAAATCTTACCAGCTCCTTAGCTTAATCTTTTGCTCCCAGAGAAGCAGAAATTTTTTAAAGGAGGCAAGAATTTGGATGCCCAACTCTTTTTGAAGTCAAAGAAGGCTGGAAAATAAACTATATGTTTTTCCAATCTGTGTACTTCAGAAAATGGCTCAGAAGTGCCCAGGTTATTCAAATATTTGACACTCTAGCCAAAAGGCTTCAACACAATTTTTGAAGTTAAGCTCATAGGTATAAAAGAATTAAGAATAATTTTCCTTTCTGATCTTACGTTCTGTGACTACAGTTATTATATGAAAATAGCTAATGAAACAACACTGCAGGTCCCTCTAGAAAAAAATATATGATCTTTGATACTCAGGTTAATGACCCGTGAAATGTCAATTAAAGTTTTACCTATCTAGGGCTATAGCGAATTTTGTATTTTAGCTTAAGGAAGAACTAATTAAGAGTATACTTATATTTTTTATTGCACAATAGAATAAAATTCATTATTGTGGTAGCATCCTCCTTCTTCACAGAGAATACATTATTCATGCATTCCCGATACCAGGCTAAAACACATGAAAATCACATCTTGCCAAGACTATACCATGAGTACAGTCAGAGCAAGACTAGTCGACTAAATATTACGAGTCACAGTATAGTGCTTTAATCTCATATTATAAATATATTTATACATTTAAGCTTAATTTTTCAAATAGAATATAAAGTTAGATCTGCTTTCCTGAGAACCAGAGCTTAAAGTTATTTTCTCCCAAATACTGTCCAGTGGAAGCTGGCTCCACCTTTTTCAGGCAATCAAATAGTGGTGGTCTTTTACACCTCCAAAGAAAAAGATTTTCTTTTTTTTTTTTTTTCCCTGGTATTTGAATTCCTAATAGTTTTTGAAAATGCAACTGAATGTAGCCTTAACTGCAAGCCAGGTATTGGCTATTCAGATCTTTTGATAATTAACACCACTTACAATTGACCAGTGCTAGACCTATTAGCAGATTGGCAAGTAATCACAGCAGGTCTTTTTCCAATTTTCCAACTAAATTTTCTGAATCTCAACATATTTTATCTGCTTCCAAGATTCTGGTTTAAATTACATTCATGTAAGAAAACTTTATGAATAACATGAATGTCCAAACTCAATTGCAGTTACTTGACTTATCCAAGACTTTACCAACTGTTCACCTAAAGATCTCTGTAGTCAGTAATGAGGGAGATGTGTGCCCTTCAGAAGAAACCTTAAATCACATAGTTTGGAATTCTGCCTTGTGTGACTCTGTGAAGGTTAGGTGTAAAGCAAAGACATTGGAGTAAAAGTCTGATTTATATGGAAATTAGACATTTTGAAAGTTGCTCATTCTTTTAGTATTGTCTCAGATGTCTCAAGTGCATGCAAATGTTTGTTTATCCTTATCCATCTACAGAAGTGACAAATTTGCCCCCCTTTTTTTAACTGAATGGTAGACTCTCAACCTATGCATTACACATCAAGAAATTCCTCAATAAATACAAAACTTGCATGAAAAGAGAGTTTAAAGACTACTTTATGTTCATTCAAGATATTTATATATTTTATATAACATATTATTATGATCTAATGGCACAGTATGTATAATATGAAGCACTCTTGAAGAATCTGCTAATGAACTCCCTAGCAAATGGTATGTATACATCTGCATTTTTCATGTCCTCCCTTGGATATAATCAATTCTGCAGAATTTGTTCTGTATTTTGTAGGAAGAATAAACAACCTAATACAATTTATTGATGACAACAAATTTTCAAACAGATCCAGATTTTCTTTTCAAGACCAAATCTGAAACCTGATGACAATACAAAAGTCAGAATGTACTTATTCAGATATACTACTGAGATATATGAGCAAAACCAACATATTGTAATCAGAATATAGACTAGAACAGTGTCCACAATAAATAAATAATTTTAAAACTAACAGACTATTGAGTTGCATTCATTACATTAACTAGCTATCTAATTATTACTTGTGAAATACTGGTAGCTCTTTCTTTCAAAAGAGAGTGAGGGGAAGCAAGCTTCACATAATTTTCTAGTTGTACTTAGAGATATAAGTTTAACAAATAAGTGGCAATTTTCAGAAAAAATTAAGTCACTTAAAGGCTCAAAACATCTTTCCAAACGTACCTTAGATTTACAGTCCCAAGGGTGGTAACCTTAGTGCCTTAATGAAAGATATCTAACCTTTTTTCTTACATAATGGTTATATTTATATCAAAGAAAGGCATCCATAAAACCTAGGAATGTGGCTATACCTAAACAAGCCAAGAATATGAGGCAGAACAAGTTCAGACTTGCTGGTGGGACAGTGGCCTCTGGAGTTAACAGTGTTCATCAGGACTGGGCAATGTTATATGCACCTAACGCCATGGGAGATAGCGATGTCTGCGTACATGCAACTTAATTCGCACATGCTCTCCTGGACATGTTTGACTCACTAATCATAGTGCTTTATGTCATAGTGTTGTATTATTGGCAAAGTATGCATCAGACTTTTAGTCACAGAATATTCTATGCTTTGCATAATATTAACTTATATGATAAAAAGTGAATCACAGTAAAGACAAAGATGAGATGGGTAGAGGATCAATAGCAACCTAATCAGTGAAGGGACCGTGACTCAACTATTTTTTACAGCCATCAAAGGAAAAAAATTAGACCGTGATTCTTTCAGTAGAACCCATCAGGATGAACCAGACAAATGAAATAGCAAGACCAAGGCGGGCTGAAGACAAAAATCAAATCAGAGGCAAAAAGATGTAAAAGGAGGACAGTCAAGTGTAAACAGGTTGTTATTGACTGGTTTGACTGAGTCCCATGCTTGATAGCCACAATAAGTCCTATATTCTCACGAAATCCTATTTCTCTCTTTCGGTGTCCTCTCTATCCTGAGAGAGAGGAAGAGAAATTACGTATACATGTGTGTGAATATACTACATCAGTGGCCTTCAGTTCTTACCAGCTGGAATGGAACAGCTCAGACCACCCATGTTTACATGTCGTTCTTTGCATAAGTGCTATGGGTATTTTCTATAGTTAGTTATTTATTTAAACATAGAACATTTTAATCTCTTTCTCTCTTTATTGTATTTGTTCACATTTCTGAAATACAGCTTTTGTGGCCTATCATGATTGTTAGTGTTACTTAATGGCAAACAAATAATTTTATTTATTTCAATGTCATGGTTGTTTTTTGTTGTTTGTTTGTTTGTTGTTGTTGTTGTTTGTTTGTTTGTTTTTTAATTCTAGCCATGGATTTACTGTTTCCTTCAGAGATCCAAACCACTGTGATTACTCCATGACTATAGACAGACAATCTGACCCTCTTTTTTGAATATTAGGTCAGCCAGAAGAACTGCAGTAGAGCCATGGGACATGGTATTTTCCTCAGTACCATGATTCTGCACTTACTGGGTTTTCAAGTGAATTTGAAGAAGTGCTATATTGCATTTAGACCACTCTCTGAAATGTGCTCAGTAAAAATGGGATAGTGTTGCACACTCAGGGCATAAATTCATATACATTATTCTAGAACAATACCTTTTTAGAATAAAAAGAGATAAATCATATGTAAATCACAGACTAAGAGATGGTGAAAACCTTCACGAGAAAATAACTGAGGCATTAGAACCTGTACGGACCACAACAGAAGAATTAAGGAGAAGTTATAAATGGGAAACTGGGAATCTGGAAAGCTGGCCCAAGACATCCTTAACTTTTGGGGAGGAAATAGAAGTGCAACTTGTTTCTAGATTGTACAGTGCAGTATCTTATAGTTCTTTTTTTTTTCTGTTATGTTGAGTTATGTTGCTCAAGTAGCATCTTGTATAACGATATGGCGCAGCATATGACAGTTACAGCTTAGTAGAAAACCTACTTTGAATCAGATACTTACCATTAATTTCAGCCGTGAGTATCTGAACTGGTTTACTGAGTATGATGGGACTGTTTGTGAATTGCAGGTCCTTGTGGGTAGCTTTGACAATCCATGAACAGTAAGTCATTCCTGTATTCCCATCCTTTGAAGCCACTCATGGTGCACTCAACAACATTTGTGCCATACCTATTAGCTTGGATAATTGTGGAGTTTATGAGACAGAGATAAATAAACTAACACCAGTATTGAGCATGAGATCCGTGAGATTAAATGAAACTTTCCCTGTGCTGCCAGGAGAGATATGAAAAAAAAATATAATGATGCTAAGACTAATTGTCCTGGAGGTCTTTAGAAATATTAAGGTCCCAGTTCTGTGGACTGATTACCTTTCACAACAACTATAATGGACCCTGGAAGTTTTATTAGCATTAAAGAAATTACAGGTTTTTCTCATGTGAAAACATGAGGGTGATGGGAAACTAAAGATCCCCATAGTGGTCTGTGTTTGTTGTCGTTGTTGTTGTTGTTGTTGTTTTTGGGGTTTTTGTTTGTGTGTTTGTTTGTTTGTTTCTGAAATGGAAGGAGAAAAAGAAAAGACCAGGGTTTTGTTTTTCGTTTTTGTTTGTTTGTTTGTTTGTTTTGTTGTGTTTTGTGTTTTGTTTTTGTTTTTGTTTTTTTTTCCCTACAAAGACCTTGAAACAGCACTATATCCTGCAACACCACTTTCTGCAGAGGCTGGATTTTCTCCAAGGACTGTTGGTACTGACCTAAGCCAAATGTGCTTTTTCCCCCTGAGTTCTGTTGACTGAACAGTACCATTTACTACAAAAAAAAAAAAAAAAAAAAAATTCTGGATATCACAACCTTCTCCCACTATTTTGAATGCCCATTTCCCATTTTAAAGAATTGATTCATTTTTTGGGGACAGAAACACTTATATTTTAAAAGATGACAGGAGACATTATTGCATCTGGATTCAATATATGCAAAATGAATCCAGAATATAAAATGCTGTTTCTAGGTTTGTCTACAAGGAGCTCTTCTTCCTCTATTATTTGCTCCACATATGAAATAATGGACTTCTAGTAATCATCACCTGAATTCTTTTGTGTTCTTATTGCTACTCTCTAATGCATTCCTTTGCTTTGTTGTATAAATATGTTCAAATTTTAATGTTAAGTTAGAAAATCTCCAATTTAAGGTTAAAAGATAATCCAAGTTATAGGTAATCCACATCTGGAAGCAGTACCAAGTTAAGACATAGAGGATGATATTTTACTTTGTCAAGTATCCCATCTTCTAAAACTAATCAACATTATTAAATATTACATTTCTTACTTTAGTTATTTAATTTAGTGTTATTTTCTGCCCAGGGATATTCACTGTATGTAAGGAATTCATGTCTAATGGACTAGTATGCAGATTAGCTACCTGCAAATTATGGACAAGTATGCAGATTAGTCCACAGGTGTTCCATGTGGACATAGACTGGCATCCTGATAACTCAACCAAGGAAAAAGAAAATGGCTAAATCTAGTGAACTAATAAGTTCACATAATAAGGAGGAACCAGCAAGAACTTCCTTTGATAAGAGTCCTGGAAATTATAAAATAAATCTCTCACATGCTACTTTTAGGGAAACAGAACTGAAAGGATGTTGCTACAGATAAAAGGGCAGGGGGGGAAAGAAAAATTGTATTCTGTGATACAAACGACGTACAGAAAAAAATAAAATATTAAGCATCCAGAAATACCTAAATGACTTGCTATTCCCCAAGAGGGTGGTTCGATAGCAAACAGAAATTAATTTAAGTGTTGTGACATGAGTAGGTGGTGTATATTTAATACACATAACTGTACTTTTGTACTATATAAAGAAAATACAATATTTTTTAATACAGCCTTTCAAAGTCTCTGTGTCCCTTTATATTTGTTGCTATGCTCCCCAAAAGAACAAATAAATATAAAATCTAGATAGCACAATTGATGAATCTAGACTGCATTAGGAGCTCCAGAAAAAAAAAATAGGATTAGGATTGCTTTGAAAAGGCAGTGGAGCTTCCACAATTATGAAGAAGTTACAGTCCGGAGTGTCTGCATCCAGAAACCTTGAATCATAGAATCATAGAGTAGCTTGGGTTGGAAAGAACATTTAATGGTCATCTAGTCCAACTTCCTTGTAATGAGCAGGAACATCTTCAACTAGATCAGGTTGCTCAGAGCCCCATCGACCCTGGCCTTGAATGTTTCCAAAGTTGGGGCATCTATAGCATCTGTGGGCAACTTGTTCAATTGTTTCACCACTCTCATAGTAAAAAAAAAATTCTTCCAAATATGTGGTATGAATCTACCCTCTTTTAGTTTAAAACCATTTGTGCTTGTCCTACAGCAACAGGCCCTACTGAAAAGTCTGTCCCTATATTTTTATGACTGCTTTTAGTATTGAAAGACCACAATAAGGTCTCCCCAGAATATTCTCTTCTCCAGGCTGAACAACCCCAACTTTCTCAGCCTGTCTGAGAAAAAGATACCTCACCATAGGAGAGGTGTTCCATGCCTTTTTGTGACCTTCCTCTGGACCCTCTCCAACAAGTCTCTCAGATTTATGTAAGTACTCAGCTGACTTATCCAATAAACAGGTAAAGCAGAGCAGATACAAGACATGAAAAAGAAAAATATTAATGTAGGGAGTTATGTTACAATCCATCTTCAGTATTTTTTACCTTGGACTGTTACGTTTCAGAAGACCTTGCAAGTTGCTGACAATGTTCCAAGCTGAGATAGACCCCAGGTAAGCTCAGGCTGCATTATTTCTAAAATTTCTAAAAAAACCTGCCACACTTTGTGGAGGGGGATTTTCTACACAAGTAAGACAGATTCATATTTTGTGGTCCAGGTGCAGATAATTTTTCTACTGGCCCTTAGATTTAGTGAAAGTTTGACAAGCCTGAGATGATTCAAACAAAATATTTCAGCCTAAATGAACTAACAGTTTTAGTGTAACTATGATAGCAGAAGGTGTACTTTGTAGTTTAAGTCCATCTCTTTACTTACTCTCCTCTGAAGAAAGCTAGAGAAATGAGGCAGGAAACTCTTCAAGCTTTAATTATAAAGTCAATGATGAAATTGACAGGGAGAAGAGTAGAAGTCAGTTGTTCTATCATTGCTATGGACTCACAACTTTTTCCCTTCCTGATTATTTTCACGCTCTGAAAATAAAATAATTCAGTCTTTACATACAAAACCACAATTTTTAGCAACTTTCAGGCTTACTTCCTAGCACAAGTCATGGAGGAACTTAAATAGCAGCGAGATCATACACTTTTCTATGCAATTCTATTTAACACCTTCATTTACAGCTCACTGATATCTATTACTCTGCTGAGTATGATACTACTTATGTATGTTTGTTTACGTACAAAGTCTTTTTGTTTAGGTGGTCCACTGTACCTACCACTGAGGGTCATGATCTGGACAAGATTTTTCCCACCTCAAATACAGGTCTTTAACATCCGAACAGGAGTCTAGGAGGCAACTGGCTTTAGCTGCTCCTCCCCTTCCCCTTTATGTCTCCACCTTGCTGAGATACGAAGGAGGCTGGTTTGGTGCATCTCAACCAGAACATAAGTTCCACTCCAATTTTTGTTGAATAGTAATAGCAATAAAATCAAGGGAATGGTGAAAGAAAAACAAAACAAAACAAACACCGTAGGGGTTTAAAATTGCTATTGTATTTTATGTTTTATGACAATTACATTGTGCTTTCATATTCTAGTAGGAACAAAGTCATGGAAATATTTTATCAGTTATCCCATATTACATTAGTATCAAAACCAGAAAACCTGATTTACAGAGCCGAAAGCTTTTAAAAATCAGTATATCCTAGTAAATTCCCTTTGTCTATCATATTAAATATGTAATTTGTTGTGACTGACAAATCCCTTTTGGTTTAATCTTTCAGGAATTTGGGAGCTCAGAAGAAAATGTATTTGAGCTCAACATTGCGAGTCAAAAGATTGTCCACTTTAACATAAGGAATACAAATAAAAATGCTGCACGATTTTCATTAAATGTTAAAAACCTCTATTCATCTGTAAAGAATAGATGTGCTGTACCTTCCAGACACTTGGCTTTGATGAAAGCTGCATCTCAAGTCCTGTCACAGGTTAATGTTTGGACAGTAGTAGGGGGAGGGATTAATAGACTCACTGGAGATTACAGATATGTCAACTTTGTTCTCTTCAACCTCACAGCAACCTTATAAACAGGATAAAAGCAAGGTTCATGTTTTTTAATGGTCAGTGGAGCACACATTAATTTATAAATCTCCAAGAGTAGTTTTCTTGGTTAGTGTTCTTAATGCACTGACTTTTATGACCTGGATCAATTCACTCTATTTTTTAAAAGTGGGAAGTAGAGGAAGTCCTTGTATTTCCTTAGATGAGTTTGTTAGAGTAGATAAAAAACAAGACAGAAACAAGAAATTTGCATGTCTAACACACAATATTGTACCACAAATTTAAATTAGTATTTTATTGCTGGTAAACAGAAACTCTTGTTATATGCTATGACTACTTAATGGGTTGGTTTGTAGAAACATATATACATTTGCTGGGGAACAGAAAGCAGAAACTATCTTTAAGAAGTCTTAAGTCTTATAGAGCATATAATATCATATAATCAATTAGGTTGAAAAAGACCTTTAAAATTAAGTCCAACTGTTACCTAACACTGCCAAGTCTACCACTAAACCATGTTTGTAAGCACCACACCTACATGTCTTTTAAACACCTCCAGGGATGGTGATTCAACCGCTTCCCTGGGAAGCCTTTTTCAGTGTTTCACAACCCTTTACATGAAGAATTTTTTTCCTAATATCCAATCTGAACCTTCCCTGGTGCAACTTGAGGTCATTTCTTCTCATCCTATCACTTTTTACTTGGGAGAAGAGGTCAACACCCTCCATGCTACAACCTCCCTTCAGGTAGTTGTAGGGAGTGTTAAGGTCTCCCCTCAGCCTCCTTTTCTTCAGGCTAAATAACCTCAGTTCCCTCAGCCACTCCCCATAAGACTGGTGCTCCAGACCCTCAATCAGCTTCGTTGCACTTCTGAGAAGTCACTCCAGCACCTCAATGTCTTTCTTGTAGTGAGGGGCCCAAACCAGACACGGCACTTGAGGTGCAGCCTCATCAGTGCCGAGTACAGGAGGATGATCACTTCCCTATCACACTATTTGTGGTACAAACCAGGATGCAGTTGGCCTTCTTGGCCACCTGGGCACACTGCTGACTCATATTCAGCCAGCTGTTGACCACCACCCCCAGGTCTTTTACTGCCAGACAGTTTTCCAGCTACTCTTCCCTAAACTTGTAGCACTGTACGGGGTTGTTGTGACCCGAGCGCAGACCTGACAATTGGCCTTGTTGAAACTCATACAATTGGCCTCAGCCCATTGATCCAGCTGGTCCAGATCCCTCTATAGGTCCTTCCTACCCTCAAACAGATAAACAGTTCTACCCAGTTTGGTGTCATCTGCAAACTTACTGAGGGTGCACTCGATCCCCTCATACAGATAATTGATAAAGATAGGGAATACCATTTGTAACTGGCCGTCAACTAGATTTAACTCCATTCACCACAACTCATTGGGCCTGGCCATCCAGCCAGTTTTTTACCCAGTGAGGTGTAGGCCCGTCCAGGCCATAAGCAGCCAGTTTCTCCAGCAGAATGATGTGGGAAACAGTGTCAAAGGCTTTACTGAAGTTTAAGTATACAACATCCACAGCCTTTTTCTCATCCACTAAGCACATCACCTTGTCATAGAAGGAGATTAGGTGGGTTAAGCAGGATCTGCCTTTCATAAACCCATGCTGACTGGGTCTGATGGCTTGGTTGTCCTGTATGTGTCATATGATGGCACTCAGGATGATCTGCTCCATAATATTCCCTGACATGAAGGTCAGATGGGCCGGCCTGTAATTCCCTGGATTCTCCTTCCAGTCTTTCTTGTAGATGAGCATCACATTTGCCAACTTCCAGTCAACTGGGATCTTCCCAGTTAGCCAGGACTGCAGATAAATGATGGAAAGTGACTTGGTGAGCACCTCCACCAGCTTCCTCAGAACCCTCGGGTAGATCCCAGATGCCCCCCATAGACGTGCGTGTCCAAGTGTTGTAGAAGTTTTGTAGCCATTTTCCCTTGGATTATAGGGGCCTCATTCTACTCCCTGTCCTTGCCTTCTGGTTCAGGGCACTAGGTACCCAGAGACCAAATCATCTTGTTATTAAAAACTGAGGCAAAGTAGGCATTAAGTATCTCAACCTTTTCCTCATCCTTTGTCACTACGTTTCGCTCTACATCCAATAAAGCATGGAGATTCTCCTTAGCCCTCCTTTTGTTGCTAATGTATTTATAGAAACAGATTTTATTGCCTTTTACACAGTAGCACGATTAAGTCCTAGTTGAGCTTTGGCCCTTTTAATTTTCTCTCTGTATAACCTCACAACATCCTTGTAGCCCTCCTGCATTGCCTGCCCCTGTCATAAACTCACTTTTTTTTCCTAAGTTCAAGTCAAAGCTCTCTGTTCTTCCAGGTCAGTCTTCACCCCTGCTGGCTTGTCTTTCAGCACATGAGGATGACCTACTCTTGTGTCTTTAATATCTCTTTCTTGAAGAATGTTCAGCCATCCTGGGCTCTTTTGATCTTCTGGACTGCCTCTTAGGAGGCCCTGTCAACCAGCCTCCAAAACAGGCCAAAGTCTACCTTCCAGAAGTCCAAGATAGCAGTTCTGCTGACCCTACTCCTTATTTCTCTGAGAATCAAAAACTCCATCATTTCATGATTGCTATGCTCAAGACAGCCTCCAGCCACCACATTGCCTGTGAGTCTTTCTCTGTTTGTGAACAAGGTCCAGTTTGAGTCCAATTTTTCTCTGGATTTTGAATAAATTCAATAAGTCTTGGAACCCACTTTTTAGTATTGCTTATCTGCATCATTACTATTGTTTATTTACATCTTGATTAGTGATGTTTATGGATTTTCTTCTAGAGCACAAACAATTATTGATGTGTCATTCTATGTCACTGGGACAAGAATATTTCCAAAGAGGATTTGACTGTCTGGAAGTTGTCATTTACTTAACCAGGCCTTTTTCTTCATTTCATTTCTGTGACTTCTGTTTAATGCCCCCCCTTTTACTCTTGGGAAGATGTTATTTTGAATTTCCAGATGGTGTCCCTAGAAGGGTGCACAGAAATTCTAAGTTTCTTAATGTATCATCTTGAAAGCCAACATAAACTTCTTTCATCCTAACATTATAAGGACTAAATATAAGTATTCCTGATGATACACTATCAGAGAAGATGAGCCAGGTATTAAACGGGATATCCCAGGACCAGGAGGCCCTGTCCCATAGAAGCCAGCAAGGTGAGCAGGGCAGTCTCAGGGAAGGCGGCCAGGACCAGCCAAGAGTCCAGATCATAAGAACATTTCATAGTGATGAACCAGGACTGAGAACAAATTGAAAATCCAATTCACAGGTCAGAACTAGGATCAGGTCTGATGGTGGCCAGACAAGTTCATAGTGACAATGGAGGCTGATGTCAGACCAGGAATTCAGCCGATGAGTTGGAGTCTGGATCTAGGGACTCTATGATTCGGCAGGACAAGGCTGTGGCAGAGCTGGAGACCAGTATTCCTCTGGCATTGCTGATGCAGGGCCTGTTCTCCCTGGTCTGACCTGAAATAGGGCTCCTGGTTCCATGGGTAGGGTGTGGAGAGGTCCTTGATAAGGCAGGGCAGAGGCAATAAGGCCTACAATGCCTTTAGGACTCTAACATATATATAGAGAAGAAGAATCATGAAAACTAATTTGAGAATACATTATGTTTCATGGGTTAGTTTCATTTGTTATGAAGAAGTGAGAATTTTCAGAGTCTGGGTGAGGAAAATTATGATTGAGTGGTGCCCATTCATAGCCAAATTTTACACTTGGCTTCCATACACTGGATTAATTTTCAAATGTCTGAAGAAGGTCAGTAAAGCACTTGCTTATGTTTTCTAGGGAACAGCATTATACATTTTTAATCTACATTCATACAAGGAAAATATTCAATACGCTTTCTGTTCATATAGTGGGTGCATGGGCAATCCTCTGACTTATTGTATGTCATATGGTGATCTCTAGTAACACCCCTTATAATCAACAAACCAGAGCCCTGCATTTTAAAAGGGAATTCTACCTGCTTCCTGTAGAAGTTTTCCTAGCAGTGATCTCAAACTATTAATTATAATATATACAATACACTTTACTCATTGAGTTGCCTTGAATATTAAAGAATTTCCTCTAATCAAGCAAAGAGATAAAATAAAAAAAAAAAAAATGCAAGGATAAGACAAGTCTCTTGGCATTGTATTCACCAGGCATCTTATTTGGATGGTATATACTAAATTATTCTTTAAATTTGCAGCAAGTCATTAAAAACAAAGCCAGAGGTTCACCAAGGCTCTCTGTCTATCCATTCTGAATTTGTCAACTGTTTAATTTATTTCCATATTATTTCTGTATTTCCATCCTATAGTCTCCTTATTAAAATTCTCAGATCACAAAGAACAATTCTCTAGCTAAGTTGAATTAAACAGAGTGAGAGTTGTACATTGCTCTTACCAGAACAGGTCAGACCTGCAACTCAGTATTTTTATGCCTCTGCTTTGAAGGCAGTTCTAATATATGGTGCACTCCAGAGAGGCATGGTGATAAATCTTCATGGTTTGTTACTCTTATTCTTTTCTCCTTCAATAATTTAAAAAAACCTACTTTTACTTAATAAGTAGAACAGATATCATCTAAAAATTAGATCTGTGTTGGAAAAAGCATGGGTTGTATTCACTATGTTGAGGTTATGTTTGTTGTCTCATGCTTTAGAATGACATGGGAAGCATACAAAACACTAGGTTCTAAGCATAGGATCAATCTCACTTTAGCCATCTAGCCGTCCAATCTAAGACAACTCTTCAGTTTTCCTTCATAGCAACAGAACTGTGTAGCAAAGCAGTCCCATAAATCCTTAAGGTGATCCATCTGATCTGCTACAGTTTCCTGTCTCAGTATGAGAAGATTTGCTCTCTAAAAGTAACTACTTATTTCCACTGACTATAAAGGAAGCAAACAGAGACCAACCCAGATTTAGAAATCATATGTTTCATTTTAAGGAGGAAATTAATTTAATATTATCTTAAATTTTCAGAAAGATTGCACAACTTTTCTTAGCTTGAGGTTAGAATTTTCCTTTTATATGCTTTTCATCTCATCCCAAGCATTTACATGGAAGGAAGGCAGGCACTCATCTTCTAGCTCTGGTGTAGGTTATCACAGTTTGGATGATCAAATGTCTTATTCAGATTTTGCTTTGCTTCTGTGAAGTAAATTAGCTGGACAGTAGTTAGAAAGGAACATTCATTGTTATTTTCGATTAAGCAACAGAGTAGTTATCTTGCAGTTAATAGTAACATTATGAGATGCAAATGCTAATCTTTTGTGAAGAAAGATTCAAACTACCTGTTTGTAGTATACTTCCTGCATTTTCAAATGTTCAGTATAATTGTTGTCTTGAAGTCAATCAAGAAGGCAAATGATTATTTCCCTCTTAAATGCACAATAACAAATACACATCAGAAACATTTTAATACTGTCAAGGTTTGAGGCACTAACAACTATGCCCTTTTAAACAAAGTCTCCAACTGAAAGAGGAAATAATACTTTGCTGACGATCAGCAAAGTCATTCCAAATGTAGAATTTAGCTATGTCTGCATGTGAGAACACTTCTCTCTGTAATTTACAATTAAACACTCTACATGAATGACTGTGGGCAACACTGATATATTCTAGTCACTTCTGCTACAGTTGCCTTACAGGAATTGTTTTTACTAACCCCAATTAAATAATTTCTCATTCCAGACACTGAAAAGACTATCCTAAGATTTAATGGAAACATCTTAATTTGATGACAGTCTATTACCTAAGTAGTTGTTGTCACACTCATGATCAATTTGTAGATTATAATCCAAGAAATCAGAAAAGCACAAATGACTCTATTTTGACTTTCTGTTACTCTGTACATACTTCACTAGTTCATCCATAGCCAACGTATGGAAGTTCTACTTATTGCAAGAATATGTGTTTACAGGATAATTCTACGCATACTCAAGAGGTAAATGAAGCTATCTAGAAAATATTACTCAAATTTGCCTTTTTTCACATTTTCCTAGCAGCTGATCTTATTTCTACATATAGCTTTTGAAAATATTAACACACTCTCGCTTCCAAATCTTTGCATAAATTGTAAAACTATTGCTCAAAAACACACAGGTCTCTTCCTTGAGTTGTACCAAAGACAGATTAGATTTACTTACTTAGGCTTTGTTGGACTGTCATCACTCATACTACTTTCCTTAGAGTTATTCCCAGATTTTTTCTTCATCTCAGTTTCTGCACAATAGTCTCATATCTAGATCTAAGAAAATATTTATGCCTATTTATTTGAAAATAAGAGTGCAAACTGTGTTTCCAAAGATGTTTTTAAACTCAGAAGGCAACTGTTTCTCTTTCCAGTTGTATTATATACCTCTATAGCCCTTATTTTGAAATCTTGTTTTCAACTCAAAGAATAACATCCAAAGGATTTATGTTATTCATTTTTGCAGGGGTCTAGTAAGGCTAAAGATGCTCAGATCATGCCTCACTGTGCTGCCTTGCCTCTGGGATGTAAAATTTTACGTTTCTGAGTTTCCCTTAGAGTTAGTGTAGTTTACAGATGAAGTCACCTGAGCAAATTTGGGATGTATTAAGTTGTCTGAACACAGGTATACAGCATAGAAGTTAATACCTGAGACCCCAGCTGTGACAGGTGGAAATGCCACATGTTTTTATTTATACATTCTACATAGACACTCTACCTGCTATGTTTGTGCAGATAAGCTAAGGTATCACGCTGCATTATTTGACGATGCTTAAGCAAATGTTTTGAGTACTGGTAACTAATCCTCAGGTGAATTCTACCTCAAATATACATGTACAAAGGCTTTAAAAAGCACGAAATATCTTTTTTAGACACATCCAAAACTAAGGGATCTTTAAGCATCAAAAACTCCTCTAACCCATCATTATTGGGGATGGGGTTTCAAATTTTCACCCCACAGAACACGCTGGCCTATTCCTATTTAGGACCAACCTTCATTTGGCGTGGGAATATAACACACCAGTTTTAGGTAGACTGGTTCAAAGAGTGCACAAAATGCAATCACTATTTAGGTGTCTCTGTTAGGTGAACTGGATATCAGTTCTACTTTTTTCCTGTCAAATTCTAATTTAAATTGGGATTCAGTGAAGAACTGTTTCTCTGGAAAAGTTTTATTGGTGTTCAGTTCCCATCTCCTTTTGGACTTGTGAGAAAAAAAAGTTAATTAAGGAACGTTCACTCATAGTGATAAAGAAAGGTCACCTCTGTCTGATGGTAGACAACAGCCAGTGTGAAAAGTGACATTTTAAACTGATGGCTGTCAGTGCACATGACTAGGCTATAGTTTGTTGTATAACTGATACAGTTATAGGTTTAAGGATTGGATTCTGGTAATGATGATGGGCTTCATATGTAGGGAGAAAGAAAGGAAATATTTTTTTAGTAAGCTATTTTCTTTTAGATTTGAGTTGATTAGAACTGCTCAAAGGTTTGAAATAAGAGTTTTTACAGTGGACATAAATATACATTATGAAGGGGTATGATAGCACTTTTGAAGTGAATCCCTATAATTGCACTCAAGAATGTGTAATCAAACACAAGAACACTCATTTGCACATCAGTCTCTGTACTTCTATTAATTAAAACTCTTTCTGAAATGTTTGTACAGAGCAAAATCT
This sequence comes from Patagioenas fasciata, assembly GCF_037038585.1. NCBI lineage: Eukaryota > Metazoa > Chordata > Aves > Columbiformes > Columbidae > Patagioenas > Patagioenas fasciata. The sequence continues at coordinate 35,907,476 of NC_092520.1, forward strand.
GTCTTCTAAATGTTTGCAACAAGCAATCAAACAAACAAATAAACAGAACAAGAGGTACTGAATTGGACAAGCAGTTTCATGTGCAAGATTTGCCAAATAACAGAATCATAGAATCACAGTTGCTGAGGCTGAAAGGCACTTCTGCAGACTGTCTAGTCAAAGCCCCTTCTGAAAGCAGGGTCAGCTACAGCAGTCTGGTTTTTAATATCTTCAAGAAGGGAGACCACACAACCTCTGTGGAAAACCTCTTCCACAGTAAAAACAAACAAACAAATCAAACAAGCAAAATTGAAACAAAACAAACAAACAAAACCAAAAACAACAAAATCAAACAAAACAAAGAAAAACAAACAAACAAACCCACCCCGCCCCAATGCTGTCCTCTTACATTCGAATAGAATTTCATTATTTTAATTTTTGTCATGTTGCTTCTTGTCCCATCAATGGACAATGAGAAGAGCCTGGCTCCATCTTCTTTACTGCTGCCAGCAGGTGTTTATACACATTGATAAGATCACCTTCTCCAGAATAAACAATCCCCACTCCCTCAACCTCCCCTTGTATGCCAGATGCTCCAGTCCCTTACTCATCTGTGTGGCCCTTGGCTCAACAATTTTTGTCAAGCTTTTTTTGACAAAGAGATGGGTGATAGAGATAATGGAGTGAAATAGCTAGCAGGGGAGTGAAATAGCTCACCAGCAAAAAGATTGCTTGATGTTTATATGCTTTGTAAGTCTAAAGAAGGTCTTTAAAATATGTATTTGACTAAAAGTGTATTGCATTTTTCCTATTCTGTAGCATCTTTTCAAAAAATAAATCAATAATTTTTTGACTGCAAGACTTGAAGATTTTATTTTGTAGACATAATCCTCTCTCATCTTCCCTCCACCTTAAGCTTTGTGATAAATAGTTTGATTAGTCTATTAGGGTAATTCTTGTTCTGTTTTCTGTTGCTTGTCGTGAATTAGTATTTATGAAAGGTAAGAGAGCAGTATTATAATTTGAAGAAATTGATGGTGGAACAATCAGTAAAATAACCTTTTTTTTTTTTTTTATATCTGAAAGCTGGAGAGGAGGGCCTATGGCTATTCTTACTTGAAGTGGGTAGAATTTCTATATTCCAGACTTAGCTCCATGAAAATTTTTAATTTTTATCAAGACCTTGTGTCTTGTATCAAAATGAAGTGTTTGTTCTGGGGCAGTTGTTCAAGTAAAAGGTGAAAAAAGGGACCTATGTGAGCAAGAAAAATAACTAAATATTATCTGTTCTCATAAAAAAAAAATCAAAATTAATTACTTTTTCTATGAAATTATGTAGGATAAAAAAGATATATTAATTAAAAAATAATCCAGAGCTTGTATTGGATTTTAAACATTTTACTTCAGATGACAGTGCTACTGGGAGACGGGTTGCTCATTATTATAATTGTGAAACCCATACATTAATTTCAATGTTATGGAGGAAAAAACAGTAAACATTTATGCTAATTTACATAGTTCTTTGGCTTTTTTGTGTATACAGTTAATATCAGTGATATAGGTTATATAATCTCTGACTTCACTGTAAGGTTATAAGAATCTGTCTCAATTTGAATACTCATGGTCAGTATTTTCTGAAAATGTTATAGTACGATCAATATTTTATAAGAAATACACAGCTGAATAAATTTTAAAAAGCAACATGCTAATTTACAATTCAGAAATATAAACTTCACATTGATAATTTCAAGAAAGCTTGTGCTTAGTTATTTCTTCTTTCTTTTTTCCCCTGAAAAAAAATATATGCTTACCAACTAAAATGTTTACGTTCCAGGTTTTACCAAGGATCTCAGACTGCATTATTTTGTTTATTTATATTGCCAGCTTAATAAAATTTGGTGACCTCTATACATTACACATCACATTTTTTAACTGTTCGTAGGAAGAACCTAATGGTTCTCTCAACCCAGAGAAAGAAAAGAAAGCAACACATTGTCTAGAATCCCAGCCAAGATATCAATACATCACATTTTTAGCTGTATTAGCTGTATCATCTTTTTCAGCAACTGTTGCCATTGTGCTTAGTTTTTCACTCCATCTTGTCAGCTGTTGAGAAATGAGGATTAAGCTTTTCAAACTATAATGCTAGGGGGTTAAAGGAAAATAAAAAAAATAAACAGCACAAATAAACTGTGTTACATTAAACTTAACATGTAGCTGTTAATTTGTGAAACAGTAAATATTAGCCTTTCCCTTGATCTCTAACTCTTCTCAGTGGAAAACACATTGCTTTAGGCTTCCTCCCCTAACCTTCTTTTGATGCCAAGTAAGTGGGAATGTCTTATTTCATTATCACAATCCTTTGGTGGATTTTACGCGTATCAGTTTCATTGGTTATTAGTTTTATGACAAACATCTGTGGAATCCAGGATTCTCCTTGGGAAAACTGATTTTTAAGGGGAAGCATTTGTATAAGCATGAGTTTCTGTTTTAGAGAGAAATAAGCATTATTTTCCTATCATAATTTCAGCTAATAATTGATGGTAAGCAATTCTGGGGAAACTGTCAAGGTTCTTTTAGTGAACATATATGACTGTAACATTTGGGGATGGCAGTTTGCACCGGGAGAACGATCATGAGAAATTCCTCTGTAACTATGTATGTCATCACTTCTCACTTAATCAATACACTTTATCATTTAAGACACTGATTCAACACAGTTATGCTTTAGGGCTATATGTCCTAAAGTTCCATTAACATCAGCAGCTGTAGATGACAAAAGTGTTCAAAACAAGGCAGCTAACGATAATACCAGCATGGAAATCTTACTCCCACAGTGGAAGGACCAAGGAAGTGACTCAGTAGGTGTTTTGTCCCAGTCCTAGGTGGAGCAGGAGCAGGAGGTTTCTCAAGATACTTCCAGTTGCATATTAGTGCATCAACTGGTCCCTTTTCTTCCACACCTGACTATGCAGCAAGTACTCTGCTTCCAGTTCCCATTTCTGGCCTTGGATCCTGTCCTTAGTGTGTGACAAGTTTCTGCTCCTCATACAGTACTGGATTTGATGTTGGTTCTCATTCCTCTTTTTCAGTACTAACAATGGGAAGTAGTGAAAAAAATCCTTTTTGCTTTGCTTCTGCACACAGCTTTTGCTTTTCTTATTAAACAAACTTTGTCTCAATCCATGAGCTTTTCCATTTTATTTTCTTCTTCTGTCCTGATGAAGCTGGGGGAGTGAGAGACCAGCTGGGTGGAGGACTGGCAACCAGCCAAAATCAAGCCACCACATCAGTCTACAACAACCTAGAGATCTTCAGAGTGTCTTTTAGACTATGAAAGATGTTTAAATTATGCAGTGTTAGTTAAGACATTTTTAATGTTTAACATTGGACATGAAAAGCACCTGAATCTCAGTGTTTAGTCATCCTATGCCTAAATCCTACAGCAGACTACAAGTGTTCCATAGTGTCCCCTCCAGAAGCCTCATTTTGTGAGAGCTTCTGTGGAACAGCTGCCAAACCTGCTCTTGCAGGAAAGTTAAGGATGAATGCTGGCTGCAGTCCTTTTTTTCAGTAACCTAATGTCTAAAAAAAATTCAACCTTATTTAACATGTTCTCAGGTGCCTGATTAATAGCAGGGAGTTGTACCCAAATCATTTTCATACTGAGCTACTTGGGTGAAAACAAAGGTAAGCCTCTTCCTGTCCAAAATGGAAGCTAATTCACTTTCTTTGAAAACTACAAAGCTTACTGGACTGGAGAGATAGGAAGTGTGATTGTTCCTGAAGGTTAATATATTTTTTTTTTTTTTTTTCCTGAAATGAAGTTCAAGTTTTTGTCCCAGGAACAAGCCATTGTTCTTAAGTGCGAAACTCATCATCAAGATTTGTGACTGTGAATCCAAAGATGAAACACTAACCAAAATGCTCACACATGGAACATCCTCGCCACTGATTTGACAGAAAGTTTATGCACTTGTTAATGAATAGTGATTCACGAGACATCTGAAAATCCATGAGTTAAGAGTGCAGTGTCAAAAATATAGATGAACGTTTTCTTTATAATCACAGGTGATTTCATTATAACAGGTTTTCCCAGCTAGATTATGAATTATAATGCAGAGAACTGTATGTGTCTATATATCTTAATGACATTGCAAACTCCCAAGGTAAAATCATCTCTCTGAACCTTTGACATACATTGTTGGATCTTCTCAGTGTGAAACTTCTTGTAAAAAATGTGATTAAGCGAAAGGAAAGGTATGTCAATATGAAATCCAAGTTATTTTTTCTTATGGTTATCATACTGTGACACCTCCAGCTAAAGGATTTCTGGTTTTCTTTTCATTTTCACTTTTCTAATCTGGAGCACTATCAGTAGACATACAGGTGAGGAGTGAAGTGACAAATACAGGTGAAGGCATGAACTGAAAGACAGGCTATATTCTTTAGGTTGTTAAAAACAAAGAAAAACATCCTTTCAGGTCATAGACTGTGTGATAAAGCTCATTTTCCTGATTCTAAATCCGAATGTTCCTGAAAAGTGTTGAGGTTTAAGGTCCTTTTTGTAAGGGAGTGGATGCTAGCCTTTCACTAACAAACCACTTCTTACAGTGCTAACAGTTTTCTCACATTTAAGATACGAAAAATACACTTTTTGCTGCACTGCTAGAAAGTATTAGCCTGTTGGAAAGACTCAACATATACTAAAATATCCTTTGGAAAAAATAATCACATAAAAGTACTACACAAGTTGGTTGTATATTTATCCAGATATTTTGCTATGTTTCACAGAGCAGCTAGAGACATTTATGTGTTTTTTGCAAAGTTAATGTAGAGAAAGAATTTTAGATATTTGAATGATATTTTTGTCAATATGAATGTTGAAGTTTAAGAAATTAGATTTTAAGTGTTCACTTCTTGCTCTCCAATAGAGGTTTACAAAACCTCTGCCAGGATTAGACACCCATAAACAGATTTTCTGACAAAAAACCTGCTGTAATTGTTGCGATATTTCCATTTTCTCTGTCTCACAACATACATTCATTCAAAATATACAAGATGATGTTTCAACACTTATTTTTGCATGTGTGCATACACCATAACCAATTAATTAGAAGAGGCTCCAGATCTGGCATGAAAAAGATAACTGCAGTGCACCCAAGTGGCTTAGGGTAGTATCAGGGGGCAGGGAGGGTGAGAATATGGGAGATCACAGGCAGGGTTTGATAAAGTCTCCAGTTTTATGCTTAAAGGGAATAGGAGTGTGAGGTTTTAGTCAACAAATATAATTTATCATACACCACCAAATGGTTTTAAACCTATCCAACCTTTCTATCAAAGATAGATATCCACATTACCGCTAGTCTGCATAGAACCTAATTATGTAAACTTGTGTTAAATCTGTTCTGAATTGCTTAATGCATACATTTTAAATGCATATAAATGCTTACACATGCATATTTATGCAATTATAAATGGTATTGTATCAAACTTCAATTAAATCCTGTTTCAGTAGCCTATGTTCTTTTTTTAAACCTATCTTTTTGTTCAAGAAGCATGGATTTCCTCCCAGATATTTTTCCTGTAAGCCAGCCATTAATAAGATAATGTTATCCACCTCTTTGATTTTTATCTTTCTCTTCTACCCTGAGATGATGCATTTGGCAAGCTGATATGGCTACTACTGTACCTTCTGCAGCACTATCAGTTCTCGTCTGTCTCCATCTGGCAATCAGGTACTTGCTCAGCAAAAATGTCACAGGTAGTAGCAGTAGTCATGATAGAATCTGCTGGTATTTTGTAGGTGCTAGGTGCCCAGTTGATTGTAAAGAGTAGTTTAACAGGGTTTACACTGAAGACCTTTACCTATTTTAACTCGCTGTAATTAAGCAAAACCCAAATATTTTATAAAAAATAATAATAATGTTACCAAACACAGATTTTTAAAATAATCGAGAGACTGGATTAAAATTTCATCCTCTTAGGAAGAAAACAAAACAAAACAAAACAAAACAAAACAAAAAAAAACCCAACCAATCAACAAACAAAAAATCCACAACTAATAACATTACTCTCTATATTATGAACTTGCATGGATTGCATTTTTCTCAGAAAATCTGACTTCCAAACTTGTTCTGAAAATAATGCCAAGAGTTTCAATCTAAAGGTGTTGTTAAGGTATTGTGTTTCAAGGGAAAAAAAAAATGCGAATATATAATTTATATAATTTGGATAAATGTAATCCTTATCACATGTAAGACAAATTTACCAGCTGCTATACACATGGTAGAATTAATTTCACCTTATTTTGAATGTCTAAAGGGTAGACAAATGCAGTATAGTCATCTTAAGTCTTATTTTGTGTCCTAACAGAAAAAACAGGCACCTCCAGAGGGGCATTCATATAATTTTTATTGCACATATTAACATGAGTTACCTTCTGGAGGTGGCTGACTGCGTCTTACTGAGTGTAAAAACAACATGAAGTAAATCTGCTGGACATTGAGCTGTTAGATGTCCAAGTCAAGATAGGTCAGAATACAAACATTTATTTTTCAAAGTGTGATCTATCTATCAACTCCTTCATCATTTTAAGGAAATATAAGCGGACTCTATAACCCCACAGTGCTTATTTGCATCACACAACTCATGTATATAGAAAAAAAAAACACATTTTTTTTACCTCTACCTTAAGACTGGAGGGGAATTGAAAAAGAACATAAGGTAATTAAAGGGAAATTGATACTGTCCCTCCAACGAGCCAGGCAATGTAGCTACATGGACTACTAAAGGATTCTCAAACTAGCCACGGATATAGCAGAAACAGAAAGTAAAAAACAGCTTGAGTGTTGAGTAGAGATGAGAAGCAAATTAGAAGTGTACTGTTTTATATAGGTACAATGTCACAATAATGTTTCATGTCCATATATCTTGGAACAGAGATGCTAAGACTTTACTCATTTGTGGACACCTCCTTAGTACCCACTTTAGCAGGTCTCTAATTAAAATAAAAACATAGCATACTAGTGTTGTTTTTTTTTTCCAATTAATTTCAGTCATGTTTCAGTCATGTTAATCACCAGTCTAACTTAAAGCATTTTTAATTTAAGGAAATGATAGATTGTGCATATATTAAATTTATAAAGTATGGCAGCCTGTACAGTTCCATAAATGGAATGGAAACATTGAATTTGACAAAAGGAAAATATGTAATGACTTGGATGAAATCTGTGATCTGAGAAGCTGAAGTGTATCCCAAATCCAGTTAGTCATCTTTCAATGAGAGCTAACATCAGACCAGTAATACCCCTCCACCACACCAATCAGTACTGTACATCATAAGACACGTAATTTTAAAATGCAGTTTTACAAAATAGCTGCAATTAATTCTCAAAACAAAGTTACAGTTCCAAGTTACCTAAAAATAAGATGTTCCTAAACCTAAAGCTAAAAGACGAAACCTTGTAAATCAATGTGACAGTAAAGTTCTGAGGACAATTAATTCATCTGCTGCGCCATCATGATTTATTTGTATTTATGTTGTTTCCCTACTTACAACTAACTCCCCTCACATGATTATTAACTGAATTCTTACACTGTATTTATAAAATATCTATTATTTAGACTTTGCACAATAGATAATAAAACATCTTTGAAATTAGAACTCCATATGTGTGATAAGTAATACTTAACCATCTACTGTATGTGTGTCTGTTAGTAAAGTAAATGTGTATGTGGCCATTATCTGTCCCTGAGGTGAACTGGCACAGACTAGACTGTGCTGATACTTTTAAACTCTTTTAGTCTCTAAAACATGTAGATCAGATCTAACCTATTGACTGGAAATGGTCCCCTAGCCATTTTTACTCCTGAGTCACACCATGAAATTGCTTTGGAAAGTGCAAGCTGGATGTAGCAGAAATATGTAGAGGTCATTATAGGAATTAACTGTGTTGATATTCTAATTCTGATCAAGAAATAGACGTTTTCTCAAAGCGGCTTCAGTTTTGAAGCTTTCACAGACTTTGAGGTGGAGAAGGCAAGTATTTTCACATTAATATCATCTCAGATAATAAACACAAAATCAGTTTGTGGGCATGAAGTCATGAAGTTATAGCTAATTACTCACTTTATGCACAAATCTGTCAAATTTGGTGCATCGATAAATAGTTACAGGACTTGAGGCACAACCAGGGGTTTGGCTACTTAGACCATGGGACTTGCTTTGAGGAACCTGGTCTACTGGAGGCTGTTGAGGTCCATCTGTCAGACAAGGGGAAGAGCATCTTTGGTCACCAGCTTGCAGAGATGGTGAAGAGGGTTTTAAACTAAAGCTGACAGGGAAGATGAACCTCAATCCATCCCACTCCTGTCAGTTTGATGCCAGTGCCAGCAGTAGATGTCCAGGGCCTGGAGAAGGGTCACAGGTCAGCAGCAGAACCCCTGAAGAGCAGCACAAAGGAATTCCAGCTGCATAAGCCAGTAAGTCAGATTAACTGGGGGCCCAACATAAATGCCTCTACTCAAAACACACGTAGCATGGGAAATAAACAAGAAGAGTCAGAGATATGCATACACCTGCAGGGCTATGATCTTACTGGTATCACCGAGACATAGTAGGGTAGATCCTAAGTGTTGGAATGGGAGGATACAGGGTCTTCAGGAAGGATAGGTAGGGTAGACGTGGAGGGGGTGTCACCCTCTTTGTCAATGACATAGGAGCATGGAACTCCTCTTGCAGCTGGATGAAGAACTGACTGAGAGTTAATGGCTCAGGATTAAAGAAAGGGCAGGGACTGGTGACATTGTAGCGAGGGTCTGCTTCAGGCGGCCAGACGAGGAAGACAGAGTGGATGATACTCTCCATAAAAAGATAGGAGCAACCTTGCATTCACAAGCCCTGCTCCTCATGGACTCCTTGAACCACTCTGATAACTATTGGAAGGACAGCATAGTAGGGTGTAAGCAATCCAGGAGGTTTCTGGAGTGCATTGGTGATAACTTCATTCTCCAAGTGACAGCTGACCCAACAAGTTCCCGTTTGGCATCACGGGAAACCCCCCTCCCTACCTGCTTTACTTCCCCCGGTGCCCCTCCATAACAAGTTTGAAGCCCTGGGGCTTGAAGAGCAGGTAGGTGAGGTAGGTGAGGACACGGTGCAAGATCTGCCTACAGGGACACATAGGAAGAGGCAGTTAACTCCACACCTCAAGACTGCCTCTGACAAGAAAGAAAGAAGGGTGATTGTAATAGGCGATTCCCTTCTGAGAGGGACGGAGGGCCCAATATGCAGAGATGACCCTCATCGTAGGGAAGTTTGTAGCCTACTCAGGGCCTGGATCAGGGATATCACCAGGGCACTCCCTGACTTGGTGCACCCGACAGACTACTACCCACTGCTTATCTTCCAGACAGGTAGGGAGGAGGCTGCATCCCGCAGTATGAGGGGAATAAAGAAAGACTTCAAAGCTCTGGGATGGATGGTGAAAGAGTCTGGAGCACAAGTGATTTTCTTGTCACTCCTTCCATTTTTGGGTGACATTGTGGGATGGAATAGAAGAATTCAATCCCTAAATGATTGGCTTCAAGACTGGTGCTACAGGCAGGGCTTCGGATTATTTGATAATGCCTGGATTTATAGGACACCAGTCCACACAGTGATGCATGGGAGTGGTTTATCCTGCAGGGCAAAAGGATGCTGGGTCAGGAATTAGCAGAGCTTATTTGGAGAGCTTTAAACCAGACTTGAAGGGGGATGGGGTTCTAGGTGGGCTTGCATCAGTGGGGCAGCACTCTAGAATTGATGGGGACTGGGAGATCTCCCATCCTCCTAGGGTGGAATCAGTATGCTCAGCTCGCTCCCTGAAATGCCTGTACACCAGTGCGCGCAGCATGGGGAATAAGCAGGAGGAGCTAGAAACCTGTGTTGGGGCAGGAGATTATGATCTGGTGGCAATTACGGAGACATAGTGGGATAGCACACATGATCGGAACGTGGTCATGAATGGCTATGTCCTCTTCAGGAAGGACAGGCCAGCCAGGCGAGGTGGTGGAGTTGCTCTTTACGTGAAAGAGCAACTACAATGTATTGAGTACTGTCTGGGCACAGATGAGGAGCAAGTTGAGAGTGTATGGGTAAGAATTAAGGGGCAGGCTGGCAGGGGGGACACTGTTGTGCGTGTCTATTACAGACCACCAGATCAAGGTCAGGCAGCTCATGAGGCCTTCTACAGGCAGCTTAGAGCAGCCTCACAATCACAGGCCCTGGTTGTGGTGGGGGATTTTAACTTCCCTGATGTCTGCTGGAAGGACTACTCGGCCAGACAGCCACAGTCCAGGAGGTTCCTCCAGTGCATTGAAGATAACTTTCTGATGCAAATGGTGGAGGAGCCAACCAGGAGAGGTGCACTGCTGGACCTCATCCTCACTAAAAACGAGGGTCTGGTTGAAGCGATAAAGGTTGAGGGCTGCCTTGGTTGCAACGACCATGAAATGGTGGAGTTCAGGATCTTGTGCGGCAGGAACAGAGTAGCAAGCAGAATTGCAACCCTGGACTTCAGCAGGGCCAACTTTGGCCTTTTCAAACAATTGCTAGAGAAAATTCCATGGGCAAGGCTGCTTGAGGGTAAAGGGGCCCAAGATAGTTGGTTAATATTCAGGGATTTCTTCTACCAAGGTCAAGATCAGAGCATCCCGACATGTAGGAAGTCAAGGAACGGAGTCAGGAGACCTGCGTGGCTAAACAGGGAACTGCTGGGTAAGCTCAGGTGGAAGAGGAGAATTTACAGATCATGGCAGGAGGGGCTGGCCACTTGGGAAGAATATAAGGCTGTTGTCAGAGGGTGTAGGGAGATAACTAGGAAAGCTAAGGCCTCGTTAGAATTAAAGCTGGCACAAGAGGTCAAGAACAACAGGAAGAGCTTTTTCAAATACATGGTAGATAAAATTAACACCAGAGGCAATGTAGGCCCACTGATGAATGAGGTGGGTGCCCTGGTGAAAGAAGACACAGAGAAGGCAGAGTTACTGAATGCCATCTCTGTTTCTATCTACTCTGCCGGAGGCTGTCCTGAGGAGCCCCATACCCCTGAGGCCCCAGAGGAAGTCAGGACAGTGCAAGAACTTGCCTTGGTTGATGAGGACTGGGTTACGGAACAATTAGGCAATCTGAACATCCACGAATCCATAGGTTCAAATGGGATGCACCCGCGAGTGCTGAGGGAGCTGGCTGACATCATTGCTGGACCACTCTCCATCATCTTCACCAAGTCTTGGGAGATGGGAGAGGTACCTGAGGACTGGAGGAAAGCTAATGTCACCCCAGTCTTCAAAAAGGGCAAGAAGGAGGACTCGGGTAATTATAGACCGGTCAGCCTCACCTCCATCCCTGGGAAAGTAATGGAACGACTTATCCTTGGTGCCATCTCAAGGCATATCAAGGATAAGAGGGTCATTAGGGGCAGTCAACATGGCTTCACCAAGGGGAAGTCATGCTTGACCAACCTCATAGCCTTTTATGAAGATATAACGAGGTGGATAGATGATGGCAGGGCGGTGGATGTGGTCTACCTTGATTTCAGTAAAGCATTTGATCCAGTGTCCCACAGCATTCTCATAGCTAAACTGGGGAAGTGTGGTCTGGACAATCGGGTAGTGAGGTGGACTGTGAACTGGCTGAAGCAAAGAAGCCAGAGAGTTGTGGTCAATGGGACAGAGTCCAGTTGGAGGCCTGTATCTAGTGGAGTGCCTCCAGGGTCGGTGCTGGGGCCAGTACAGTTCAATATATTCATCAGTGACTTGGATGAGGGACTAGAGTGTATTATCAGCAAGTTTGCTGATGACACCAAGGTGGGAGGAGTGGCTGACACACCAGAAGGCTGTGCTGCCATCCAGCGTGACCTGGACAGGCTAGAGAGCTGAGCAGGGAAAAATTTAATGACATGTAACAAGGGCAAATGTAGAGTATTGCATCTGGGCAGGAACAATCCCAGGTTCCAGTATGAGTTGGGGAATGATCCATTAGAGAGCAGTGTAGGGGAGAGGGACCTGGGGATCCTGGTGGACAGCAGGATGACCATGAGCCAACACTGTGCCCTTGTGGCCAAGAGGGCCAATGGCATCCTGGAGTGTATTAGAAGGAAGGTGGTTAGTAGGTCGAGAGAGGTTCTCCTTCCTCTCTACTCTGCCCTGGTGAGACCACACCTGGAATATTGTGTCCAGTTCTGGGCCCCTCAGTTCAAGAAGGACAGAGAACTGCTGGAAAGAGTCCAGCATAGGGCAACCACGATGATTAAGGGAGTGGAGCACGTTCCTTATGAGGAAAGACTGAGGGAGGTGGGTCTCTTTAGCTTGGAGGAGACTGAGGGGTGACCTTATTAATGTTTACCAATATACAAAGGGTGAGTGTCATGAGGAGGGAGCCAGGCTCTTCTCGGTGACAAACAATGGTAGGACAAGGAGTAATGGGTTTAAGCTGGAACACAAGAGGTTCCGCTTAAACTTGAGAAGAAACTTCTTCTCAGTGAGGGTAACAGAGCACTGGAACAGGCTGCCCAGGGAGGTTGTGAAGTCTCCTACTCTGGAGACATTCAAAACCCGCCTGGACACGTTCTTGTGTAGCCTCATCTAGGTGTTCCTGCTCCAGCAGGGGGATTGGACTAGATGATTTTTCGAGGTCCCTTCCAATCCCTAGCATTCTATGATTCTATGAATTAGAGCTGTTATGCTGGACCTTGTTCTCACTAGCAAGGAGGGGCTGGTGGGGCACATGAAGCTCAAAAGCAGCCTTGACTGCAGTGACCATCCTTAGTGCAACAAGGGGGACACACAGCAACCTCACTAACCTGGACTTCAGGAGAGCAGACTTCGCCTTTTCAGGGATATGTTGGGTAGAGTACTATGGGACAAAGCCCTGTAAGGAAGAGAGACAGTTAATATTCAAGGATGACCTCCCCCAAGCTCAGGTGCGATGCAACCCAACGAAAAAGTTGGGCAAAAACGTTTAAAGACTGTCCCATCCCAACAGATGGGATGAGGGATGAGTTAACTCTGAACACAGCACGCGCCCTGAGTCAACAGATGAGATCAGGTGTGAGTTAACTCTGGGTTAATTCTGCGTGGTTATGTGAAGTGAATGACAGACAGTCACTCCAGGGGTCCAATTCAATTATGAGTTTTACTAAAAGTACACGTTGGAATACTAGTTACAGTGAATAGTGGTTTGGGAAACGTAGAACAGCAAAAAGTCCTTCTACAAGCAATGTATTGGCAACTATAGCTATAGTAGCTATAATATGAAATTTAACAGAAATCCAACAGCAGAGCTTAAGATAATGTTACTCTTCTTTGTTCAAAAGGAAAAGAGAGTGGTAGAGAGTGAAGGAAAACTAATGTATAAGAGAGAGAAAGAGAGAAACAGTAAGATATCACCACTCTACAGGTTATCAATCCAGCGATGTCCAGCGAAGGGAGTGTGGATACATTGAAGACTTCGGTTACTTTGCGCAGTATATACGCACCACCACCTGGTGCCACATGCGGGGTCATTTTATAACCCAGTTCATTTACATGTGGGCAGTTCATCTCCTCCCTCTGCTTGCTCTTCATGTTAATTAGGGAGACTCTTCTGGAAATGGGTCTGGGGTTTGCAAACTAGGGGAAGGTTCACAGTGCCGACCAGAAGTGAATTGTCTTGCCCATCAGGGGTAGCTGTTGGTTCATGGCTTTCTTCAGGTAGCTGGCTATCTGACAGATGAGATCATCTCATTCCAACCCGACCTTCACAGCGATTAACAAGGTGCTTGACACCATAACCATCTACCTCTTCCCCTGCCAAATACAATACCTCAGAGAAGATAAGGGAGATGGCTGTCTGCACAACGACCTGCCTGTCCTCCCAAAGTAACAAAAAACAGTCGTTTAAAGTATAACAAGGTCCTTTATTCTGCTAATGATGGTGGGGGAAGTACTTCAAGGTTGTCACAGAGACCTACATGGATGAATAAAAGGGTTCCTGGACAAACTTAAACTCAAAAAGGAAACATACAGACGGTGGAAACAAGGACAGGAAGCTTGGAAGGAATACAGAGAAATTGTCCAAGCAGCAAGGCATCAAGTTAGAAAACCTAAAGCTGTGATAGAATTAAATCTGACCAGGGATGTCAAGAACAATAGGAAAAGCTTATATAGATACATCAGTCATAAACAGAAGACTCTGTACACCCTCTCTGGAAAGAAACAGAGACCTGCTTACTCCCCAGTATGGAAAAGGCTGAGGTACTCAATGCCATTTTTGCCTCTAGTCACACTGCCCAAGTCATAGAAGGCAAAGGCATGGACTGGGAGAATGAAGAACCAGTCACTATAGGAGAAAATCAGGTTCAAAACCATCTAAGGAACAAGAAAGTGCTCAAGTCCATGGGACCTGTAGAGATGCATCTGCGGCTCCTGAGGGAACTAGTGGATGAAGTTGCTCATATTTGAGAAGTCATGGAAGTTTGGTGAGGTTCCCATTGACTGGAAAGAGGAAACTTAAACCCCATTTTTAAAAAGGGAAAAGAGGAAGACCTGGGGAACTACAAACCAGACAGCCTCATCTCTGTGCCTGGAAAGACTATGGAGCATATCCTCCTTAAAACTATGTTGAGGCACAACATCGTTGTGGGGTTATAACATTGGTGAATAAGGAAAGAGCAAATGGCATCATCTACTTGGGCTTGTGCAAAGCATTTGACACTGTCCTGCATAACATCTTTATCTCTAAATTGGAGAGGCATGGATTTGATGAATGGATCACTTGGTGGAAAAGAAATTGGCCAGATGGTCACACTCAAAGAGTTGTGGTCTACAGTTTGATGTCCAAGTGGAGACTAGTGGTGACTGGTGTTCCTCAGGGGTTGCTGTTGGGTCCAGTGCTGTTTAACAGTTTTTTGGAGACAGGGACTATGGAATCAAGTGCTTAGTGAATTTGTCAATGACACCAAGCTGTGTGGTGCAGTTGGTATGCTGAAGGGAAGGGAGATCATCCAGATCGACCACGGCAAGCTTGAGAGGTGAGCCCATGCAAACCCCATGATGTTCAGCAAGGCCAAGTGCAAGGTCCTGTATATGGATTGAGGCAACACCAACCACAAATATAGGCTGGACAGAAAATCATAGAATCGCAGAATCATAGAGTCATTTAGGTTGGAAAAGAATTTTAAGATAATCAAGTCCAACTATTTACTTAACACTGCCAAGTCCACCCTTAAATGATGTCCCTAAGAACCTCATCTACACATGTTTTAAATACCTCCAGGGACGGTGACTCAGCCACTTCTCTGAGAAACATCTTCCAATGCCTGATAACCCTTTCTGTGAACAATTTTTTCCTAATATCCAGTCTGAACTTCCTCTGGAGCAACTTGAGGCCATCTCCTCTTGTCCTATCTCTTGCTACTTGGGAGAACAGACCAACACCCCTCATGCTACAGCCTCCTTTCAGGTAGTTGTAGAGAGTGATAAGATCACCCCTCAGCTTTCCTTTCTCCAGGATAAACAACCCCATTTCCCTCAGTTGCTCCTCATAAGACTTCTCTAGACCCTTCACTAGCTTTCCCAGCCTTCTCTGAACCATCTATTTGATTTAGAGCAGCACTGTGGAGAAGACTTGGTGTTGGTTGATGAGAAGCTCAACAGGACCTGGCAATGTGTGCTTGCAGCTCAGAAGGCCAACCGTATCCTGGATTACATCAAAAAGGAGCATGACCAGCATGTCAAGGAAGGTGGTTCTGCCACTCTGCTCTGGTGAAACCCCAACTGGAGTATGGTGTTCAATTCTGGAGCCCCTGACATGAGATGGTCATGGACCCGTTGGGGCAGATCAAGAGAAGTGCCACAGAAATGATCAAAGGGGTGGATCACCTCTCCTGTGAAGACACATTGAGTGAGTTGGGGTTATTCAGCCTGGAGATGGCTCTGGGTAGACCTTGTAGCAGCCTTCCAGTACCTAAAGGAGACCTACAAGAAAGTTGAAGGGGAACTTTTTACAAGGGTATAGTGATAGGACAAGGGGTAATGGTATTATACTAGAAGAGGGTATATTTAGATTGGATATGAGGAAGAAATTTTTCCCCATGAGAGTGGTGAAGCACTGGAAAAGGCTTCCTGGAGAAACTGCGGATGCCCCAACAGTGGAAGTGTTCAGGGGCAGGCTGGATGAGGCTTTGAGCAACCTGGTCTAGCGGAAGGTGTTCCTGGCCATGGCAGGGGGTTTGGATCTAGATAATCTTGAAGGTTCCTTCCAACACAAACCATTCTGTGATTCATATGATTCTATGAAATTTAAAGGTAAAATGAGCAAATCTTTTTTAACAATAGTTGAAATGTAAGCCTGAAGACAAGAATACAGGAAACCTAATGCATTTTGCTGACAACTTGTAGCAAAAAGGCAGCTCTGAATTGTAGCACACTGTGTTGTTAAGGTAGATTTTTCTCATGATGTGGATATTTGAATTGTCCAAAAAACCCTCCCAAATCTGAACAAATTACATGAATTATGTTGTTATTCTCAGGAAAGTGCATTATGAAGTTGTGTTGGATTCATCTTCAGAAATAAAAACTGATTTCTTGTCCCCAGAAAGTGTAGAATTATAAGGGAAGTGCAATTGATTGGAGAACGGGATAGTAGAGGAGACAAACAGATTTTGTGGCAGATGGATAATTTAAGAACAAAATTAGTTCTAATGTTATTACAAATCTTCTAAAATATTCAGTCATACAGTAGTGGAATATGTGGCATGTTGTGATGGATTCATCTTGGAAAAAGAGGCAGGGAAGAAAACAAAGGGATATTGTGCTTTATGTCAAGAAGTTAATGAAATACGTGGAACTTTGCTGTGTAACATATGACAGGCTGATCAGCTGTTCTTGAGACTTGTTTTGAGGAGAGATAGACAAGGAGAATGTCTTGGCCGTCCCTGGATACTGACCTCCTGATCAAAGAGTTGATAAAATGCTTCAAAACACATGAAGAAATCCCATGGTTGCAATACAAGGT
This sequence comes from Patagioenas fasciata, assembly GCF_037038585.1. Taxonomy (NCBI): domain Eukaryota; kingdom Metazoa; phylum Chordata; class Aves; order Columbiformes; family Columbidae; genus Patagioenas; species Patagioenas fasciata. Next base: position 35,924,493 of record NC_092520.1, read on the forward strand.
TGTCATGAAGAACTTCAGTTACCTCAACATTTGCTGGAAGGATGACATAGTTGAATGTAAGCAAACCAGGAGACTTCTGGAGTGCATCAAAGACATTTTCATGCAGATGGTGTATGGACAGAAGTTGGGAGGTCAGATCTGCCAGATCTGCTACTTGTGAATAAAAAAAAAGTAATGTAATTGATAAACAGCAGCCTTTGCTCCAGGGACCATAAGGTGATGTAATTAAATATCTTCAGGAAAATGAAGAAGAGAACAAGCATAATACAGACATGGGATTCAAAGATCAGACTTTTGCTTGTTCAACAAATTCCTAGAAGGAATACCTTGGATGCTACCTTAAAGGGAAAAAAACACACCAACCAAAACAAAATCCAAAACCCAAGAGAGCTGGATATCTTCAGGGACAAACTCCTTAAAGCACAAGGATGGTCCATCCTGTTGTACTGAATTCAAACTGGCTTGGCATAAGACCAACACAGATAAAAGCTTGTGACTGGACTCAAATGCAGGTAGGAGGCATATGGAAGGACAAAACAGAGACTGCCTGCCAGGAGGAAAATAGAAATATTACATGAGATACATGGATGGAATATGGCAATTAGGCAAACTAAAGCTCAACTATAGTTGAAACTAGGGGATGTGAAAGGCAACAGGAAAGGCTTCCATATGTACCTTGTCAACAACAAGAACAGAAACCAAAGATGACATAGGATTGTTATTAGTGAGGCAAGTGACTTGCTGATGGCAAAGAAGTTATTTGTGTCAGTTTGTACTTGCAGTGTCTATTGTCATACCTCCCATGTCCACCTAAATGAAGTACACCTTAACAGCAGAAAAATGTTAAGTTAGGGACCATGTTAACAAACTGTATAAACATAAAAATGGGAACAGACTAAAGACATTGAAAAGTGCTGAGAGACCTGACAGATGCCACTTCAAGGTCCCTGTCTTGTTGTCTTCAAAGGGTTGTACCTGTCAAAGGAGTTCTGTATAGACTAGAAAAGACCCATCTTCTAAAATTGAAAGACAATCCAAGATAATACAGACTGTCTGTGAAGAAAATTAAGAAAATGTATCAAATCCTTTTTTGAAGCTATTTCCAAGCAAAAACGTAGATGGAAACAGCCAACATAGATTCACCAAGGGCAAAACATGCCTGTTCAATATGATTGTCTTCTACACTGAGTTATCTAGCTGAGTAGGCAAGTGCAGCAGGCTCACCGCTAATATCCCTGTAGTAAAACTACAGAGAAATGGCCTAGAAAGGTGCAGAACAAGGTACGTAAGACTGAACTGATTAAAATCTTGCTCATACATATTCAACAGTTCAGAAGCATGTTTTTGAGTGATGTTCCTTTGGAATTAGTACTAGGGCTGATACTGTTTGAGATCTTCATCAGTGATGTAGGCAGTGGAAAAGAATACAATTATTGAGCCTGCAGAAGGAAGCAAATTTGGGGAGTAATTAGTACACTGACATTCAGAGAGACTTGTATCACCTGGAGCAATGGGCTGACAGAAACCGCATGAAGTTCAGCCAATACAGACGTGAAAATCTGTGCTTGGGATGCAGTAACATCGTGCCATAATGTAGACAGACTGGATGGGGAGTTATTTTACAATAATGGATCTGGTGGACCTAATTGCTGACAAATGGAATATGAATGAGCAGCAAACCTTTGTTTCAGTGAAGGCTAAACACTTACGGTCTGCGTTAGGAAGAGTACAATCATCAGGCAAAGTGAAGCAATTGCTCTCCTCTGTGTTGCACATCTGAGGGTGCACCTGAAGTATTGTTTCCAATTTGGGGCTCCCCAATACAGGAGAAAGATAGAAAGACTGCAACAAGTCTTAAAAAAGGAATCCTAAGATGATGAAGAGGCACAACAAGCACATGAAATAAAGGCTAAGGAAGCTGTGTTTCTTCGACATGAAGAAGGGAATGCTAAGAGACAACCTGCTTGCTACATTCAGCTAACTCTTGCCACTTGTAGAGAGGAGAGTACCAGACCTTTCTTGGTGAAAGGTTGAGAGGCAATGGCTAAAATCTACCATAATGGCAATTTCAAATGTATATATAAATTCACAGTGAGAACAGTCAAACACTGGAAAAGGTTCTCCAGAAAGACTGAATAATCTTTATCTTTTGAGATATTAAAAACTCAGCTACATAAAGCCCTGAGCAGCGTGAATGAACTTATAGCAGGAGGTGAGACCAGATGACCTTCCAGCCTAAACTAATGATTATTGTAACATGTTTTTCTTAAAGCCTTTTAATACTAAATAATAATAATAAAATATATGACATTTCAGCAAAACCAAGGATTATTTATTATTTTTTCCTTTGACACTTTTTTTTTTTTTTTTTTGTGGCATACTTTTAATGAAAACAAAATATAACTTACCCTGTCAGATAGCCTGCTAACCATGACTATGGTTACATGACATATGATGAAACTTTAAGGATGTGGAGTTTTTTGCATGTTTTTTTAGCAATTTTCAAAGTATATTCTTGCTGCATTGTTGCTTAAATTTCCTTTGAAAGAGAAATGATGAGGTTTTCTTGTTTCAAGACATTATACATGCCTAACGAAAAACATGATCTTGTTTATGAGCAGCTCAAGAATTTGGAATCAAGGCACTACAATGTACATGTACACTGTTTTTAACAAAATTAATTGCTTATAGATTTAGTTATTCTGTAAGATACGGAAATAACAGCTGACAAGCACATTTTGTTATTGCTTATTGCATATCTGCACCCTGTCTCTTGCTCATTGTTGCCACTTAACATTAGTATTCATGGCATGTTATCTTGAAAACAGAGATAATAAAACAATACCACAGTGGTCTTCCCCATAGAACAGCCCTGAAAGAGATCTGACTTTCTGAGAGTCCTCAGTGTTTTACAGTCAATCTCACTCTATTGCTTTTTTTCTCTACCTCCCTCAGGGTAACAATACTAAATAAAAAAGATGCTTTCAAACCATACAATAAAGTTAGAAACATGTCAATAACAGATTCACTTGGTGATTCTAGAAATCATAACACAATATCTTTTTTACAAATAAAGTACAAGAGAACTATCTGTCTGTCTAGTACACGTAGGAGTACTTGCTATTAAACACTTTAATATTTCCATAATACCTAATTAGTGTCTGTTGCTTCTTTTTCAGCCAGGGAACAAAAAACTCTTTGCCAAAGAAGAACTGGAACTCATTCCAATTTACTGATGAAGAAATTAAACTTCAGAGACCAGATATGACTTCCCAAGGTCTTTATGGCAGAAAGGAGGGCAAAGAAACAATTTAACTTTGCTTTTTCCTCTTAACTCCATTGCCTTACATATCACAGTGCTAGGAATGAGGAAAACAACATAGGGGTAATCCTGCTACAAGTTAAGATATAAAAGAGGTGTCTCTTGGGCAGCCTGCAGAACAGAACACTGTTAAGATTTTCAATTATAATGAAAGAGCCAAAATAGGCTAGCTCATCTGATAGAGAGTCCTTCAGTATTACTTGTACTGTACCAGCTAGCACTTCAGCTCTAGGTTCAGAGATTGGATAAGGTTGTCAATCTGAGCTGCATGTGCAGTGCTGTGAGAAACCCATCTTCCCTAAGCTGTAAGAAAATTCAGGACCTTCTAATATCTTGGTCAGTGGTGGTCCTAGCACTGATGGAAGTTTTGTTATAAGCCTGGAAGTACAGAGAGAAACCAAATTCGGTCCTGGTCTCCTGTCTCATATGTTGGTCTAAAAGGAAATATATTATTTAAGAGCAGCAGTTCCAAGCATTTGGAATGTTGAGTCAGTTTCCTAACATAGCATCTTTCTTACTCTCCATTCAGAAAAAAAATACTAGGGATCACGTCACAGTATTTTCTTTTAATTAAGACACATACTCAATGAAATATAAATGTTTGGGATAAGTATTCTCTATGAGGAGCATGATATCTACAACTTTCTGCAGTAGCTTTTGTTTTGTAGCCAAGCTCCTTTTTTGCGTGTTCTATTTGGTCCTCCACTTTATGCCTAAGGTCTACAAATAGAGAGTAAGTCTGGGACAATCTGGACCATGGAATTCACTACACAGATTGTTAGAAACACTTCACATACCTGCACTTTGTTGGGGTCTTGCTCAGGAGTTCTTGGGTAAATATGTGAATGCCACCATTTTTTAAGTACTTAGCTTTTACATTTCAGGAATAACAGTCATTATCATAAGAATTCTTGTTTAGCTTTGTCATGACAGAAAAGGTATCAAGATCTGTCTCTGAAAGATTAGCTAACATGTGTCTGTAAGTTTCTATTTTTCTGCATATGATTCTTAATTCAAAACTGATTAGATTGTGTGTTCTGAAAAAAATGTGCAAGTGATTTACCTTTTATCACTACACGAAAAGAATTACTTTACCTAATTCCTGAAAATGTTTTTAATATTTATACAAGAACTTGAACATAGAGAGATTTAAAATGATCAAAGAACTTTAATACCAATTTTGTATAAGAGGAATAAGAAGCTCAATAGAGAGCAAAAGTATATGTTATTGTGGTGTTTCCACTGAAAAATCCACGTTGAGACTACAAATCCTACTTCAGTTTTTGCATTCACCCCTAAATAATGACAGTACTTATCTCTGAATGACTGTGAATAGAATAGGTCACTCTGTACATTTGCATGAGGATGTCAGGTACATGACAGTGGGATAATGAAAAATGCAAAAATAGAACAGAAAATGTAGCAGGTTTCAGCTCATGAATCTTGCAATGAAATTAAAGAAAAAAGAACAAACTTGTACTTAAAGAGCTAGTGGTAAAATCATGTGCAAACTATAAGAAAGATTTGGTTTGTGAATATCGATTATATCTACTACTGAAATCACTCTAATCTTTATTTCAAAACTCAGCTATGAATAGCAATTCTTTATTCTCTTTGATTTAAGAAAAAAACCACATATGTCTTAGTAGCATTAACCCGTTTGCCAGCTTAGGACATTAGCCAAAGCAAATACATGGTACTTGCACTCTCCTAAATCAGTATGAAAAATACTACATCAAAACATAGCTTGAAAATTTTAGAGAATTAATCAGGAACACTATGGTTTTGATTGAAGAAACAGTAAGCGGTTTTGTACAAAGATACAAAGTTTCTTAAAAGTAAATAAAATACTCTGAAAATATTTTTTGTATATATGAACGATAAATTATTTTAATATTAAATGATAGATACCTGACAAAAATAGCTTATGATATTTGTAAAATGAATAGAAAGAACACAGTATCTTTGTGGATAATATTTCAAGATAACTAACTTAAGGCAATTTTATCTTTTCAAAATTAACTGAACTACTTAGGCACAGTTATATGTAAATGCCACATGTTGAATCTTTTGTGCTGTTATTTAAAGTCGAATTATGTTTTCACGTTCAAGAATTACATGGTCATTTTGGACTTCGTATAACCTATCGAATACTCAAGAATTTTTGTGTTTTTTATTTTCAGATGTGAAACAGCGTCTAAGAAACAGATCTTTGTGCATATGTATTTACCCAAATTATTAATAAATGAGTAAATATGCTGTGTAACATTGTTTCCACAATTCTGTCTAATACAAACCGATAAAATAATGATATATCTCAAGAACTAAAACTCTTCTATTTTTTTTTGTTTTTATTGTTTAAAACAATTTTTTTCCTTCTTTATGTTCTCAACTGAATAATATATTAACCTTTCCAGTATAATTCTTGTAAACCGATTGTTTTCAAGAAATTTCATTGGCCTCCAGCAGATGAGATACTTTTATTGGCTGTAGTCAAGATCGCATCACACTATAAGTATATGTGACTGCACATTTTCATCAAACAAGTTATTTCATTGTCCAATATGTGCCAAGTATTTATAAATAGATGATTAAAGGAAAGCTAAATCACCTACACATAATACAGATATGATTAACAGCTTCCAGACTTTGAGTTAAGGAAGATGTATTAAAGAGGCTTATTAAAGAAGCTGAGGCCATTATGTCTAGATTTAATCAGCTGGACCTGGAAGATCTGCAATTTGGAGCAACTTTATCACTAATTATGTGCTGGATGATCAAGCTTAACAACAAAAGATACTCATCAACCCATTGCCTCTAAGTGGCTCAGAGATCAGAGGAACACGGCTAAAATGGTTATTTTATTAAGTTGTTCCAGCAAACCAATTTTCCCATTTGCTTCCAGGCTTTAGATCAATGGTATGCTTGAAACAGAAAGATATCAGAACAAAGCTATTCTTTAAACAGAGAAAACTGTGGGTGTCTTTATAAGTCAAATTAAATAAAAAAAAAAAATCACAACTCCTTTTCAGTCTATGAATTTGTGAATATCAAAAACAGTTAGTCATCTGTGTGTACTTTGGATAATTTCCTTCTTTTTGTCATGTCTAAGTCTTGGTCTTCCTCAGTGCAAGAAAGTACACTCTTCTCAGGAGTTTCCTGACCTCATCACGTGCCAAACGATCACATTTTTCTGTATTCTCTTTACTGCTTCTGTTGTTCTATCCTCCAGAAATTTCTTCCAACAGGACATGGACAGTAGTCCACAGTTAATTTTCTCTTGATCTAAAAATCAGAAACTAAGGTAATGAAAATATCTAGCCTTCTTCACTGCTGCCTAGACAGAAAATATGCAACATTTAGTCATTGCACCATAAGCAACTCTGCAATCTATCACACTTTCTGTTGAGACTCAACAACATTATGTAATGATAAGGGATTTGTCCCTGGTTCGTCCCTGGTAGCAGCACAAATATTATATTTTTTCTAGTGGCAGAGGCTTGTTAGGCTCTTGTCCAGATTTCTCAGGCTAACATTCCTCTAAGGGATTCAGACTGAACTTCAGAGTAGACTGGAGCAGAACTGTGAGACCAAGAGTAAGGAGAACTCTGACCCACAGGCTCTCACCTCACTTCAGATACTACATGGAAATTTTCCAGGCTACTACAGTTTCCAACACTTTAATTCACTGTCTTTCCTTAAGGCTTGGGATAATTCAGGCAAGTACAGCTCATGTCACTTTATCATCATCATCTTCTTCCTAGGCCAGGAAGAGAGCTACTACAGACACCAGCACTCATGGCTTAGGGTTGAGCTAGAAAAGTGGCATATTACATGACAAAAGCTGGGTCAGAGGATTTCTGCACCTCCCATCCAGTACATCAAAGAGGGGTTGGAGCACCTAGAAAATCCACATATCTATTTGGAATGAGTATACCAGTAAAGTGAAAGGGAACATATATAGGTCTGGGAGTGGTGTCAACATAAATAAAATAGTAAGAGGCCAAATTTTAGCTCATGAACCTGAATGAGTCTGCAGATAGGCCTTAAGGATAATTTGGGAAAACACAATTAATTATATGATTGGTTTAAAGGAACTACTCTATGTAACTTATGTTAAAAGTTATGTCAACAAAAGCTGCAACAAATTTCTATTTACATCATAAGAGCAGGACATGCTTGTTTTGAGTATATTCCTATCTGTTTTTGTTACTCAGGAGCCAATGCATTTACACTATAATGATCTGGAGATTCTGGGTGACCAGGAGAGGTTTTCCTTTCCTCCTCTGCATCAGTTTTTGTTAGGATGATAAATAATAGAGTATTGATCTGACACTTCACAGCCATAGCACAAAAAAGTAGCAGGAAAAAAACAGTCTGAAATAAAAGTATAAAACCATGAAAACTGAAAAACACAATGGTGTTGAAAATTTTATTCTGATTCAGAGACAATAATTAGTAGGATGAGGAATAAAAGTCAGATTTCCACATGCCTAATAAATGCAGGAATTATATGATTTTCCTTTATTCAGGAAAGAACATCATCCTGCAAAATGTAGGGCATCATACTAAATGGCTCACATGACCTGATTTTCTCTTCCTTTTGTCAGTCACAGAGAAGTGACAAATTGCATAGCATGTTTAAGCATTGCTGTAGTAAGAATTTTCAGTATTAAGACAAAAAAAGCATGTCTAGAGTATGTGTCCAGATACTGACAGATTTGCTGTGCTGTATCTCAGCAAATTTTTTTTATGGGTTAGTCCATATGAACTTGTTTAGACAAAGCACACAAATGCCACACTTTTCTTAGCATTCCTCCAAATGTCATGTTCCTCAAAATAATTAAAATATTTATTTTAGAAGCTATAAACAATAAGTTATAACAGCACTGAATAGTAAAGCTGGAAAATAACAGAGTGAACCGGGAGTTTTAAATAAAGCTCTGATTTTCTTTTTAGTGTTAAAATTGATTTTGAATGAAAAGTGTAAGGACATCATATAAAAGCCAATGACTATTTTTACTTCAAAAAGAAAGATGTGAAAAAAAGACATTAACTCCAAGTGCCATTTGCCTAGTGATGACTCTTGTGAGATTACCCCAAAAAATACTATTATGGCTCTTGGGAGGAGACACTGTTCATTAGTGAAAATATAAATATAAATGCAAATTGAAGGCTTCTATTGATCTACATAGAGACATGTTGTGAATTTAATTTGAACATGTATGTTTTTAATGTTCTGATTTTCCTTTTGCTAGAGACTATAGAAAGATATTTTGGCTTTCAGTGTCACACTTTCAGCAAGAAATTTTGTTTAGAAGCCACAATTAAATAATTCAGAAATAATTAATTCAGAAGACAACCCATTAAATTATAACCCTCCCCACTGGTTAACTTGGTGCCAAAATGTATTGTTTAATTTATCATTCTTAGTATTTTTAGAAGGCCTCAAGGCAGGGAATGAAGCAATAATAAATAGGGAACAGTGGATAATTAGAGAAGGAAATGTGGAACAAAATTACTAAGGGCTTTAGGTGAAGTTCATTATTACTATTTAATAGCGCCCAAGAGCATTTGATCAAATTATGGATCATGTTTAAAAGTGGGCTGAGAGAAATCTTGGTGAAGGAGAGTTTTCTCACTATTACTTTCAGAATTTTGTAGTAAGTTTTACAGAATTTTAAAAAGCAGTGAAAAAAAAAAACATATTGAACAAACCTTCTGTTTTATCAGACATGGTACTCTAGTGACAGTTGCAGAAGACAGAGTTTCTTAATTCTCTCAGATATTGTTCAAGCTGAGACTATTACATGATCAAGCAGTAAAGCACTTCCAGCATGAGTGATAAGGTAACATACTGTAAGTGCAGCCCTTAGGGCTTTTAAGCAAAGATGAAGCTTATTTTTTTAACTCTTCAGGGTTTTTTCTTTTTAAAAGAACCTCATTTTTAACACAGATGTTTCAAGTTGACCTGAACTTTAAGTATACTTAAAAAAAAATAAATAAAAAAAAAATCATCTTCCTTATGCATTAAGACTGGTAAACCAGTAACAATGGATGAGAAGAAGGCTGAGGTACTCAACAGCTTCTTTGCTTCAGTCTTCACTGGCAAGCTCTCTTTCCACACTTTTTGAGTAGAAAATTAACTGTAAGAATGGGACTGGGTAAGCAAAGTCCCTCCCACTGCCAGTGAAGATCAGGTTCGCAATCACTGAAGGAACCTGGACATACATAAATCCATGGGACCTGATGAGATGCACCCCAGAGTCCTGAGGAGTGGTTGCCAAGCCACTCTCCATGATATTTGATAAGTCATGGCAGTCAGGTAACATCCCTGGTGACTGGTAAAAGGGAAACGTTGCACTCATTTTTAAAAAGAGTAGAAAGGAGTACCCTGTAAACTACCAACCTGTCAGCCTCACCTCTGTGCCTGGGAAGGTCATGAAACAGATCCTTCTAGAAGCTATACTAAGGTACATAAAGGACAGGGAGGTGATTTGAGACAGCCAGCATGGCTTCACCAAGGGCAAGTCCTGCCTGAATAACCTAGTGGCCTTCTAAGATGGAGTAACTACTCCAGTAGACAAAGGAAGAGCTATGGATGTTGTCTATCTGGACTTCTGTGAAGGCTTTGACACAGTCCCCCACAACATCCTTCTCTCTAAATTAGAGAGGTATGGATTTAATGGGTGGACTGTTCAGTGGATGAGGAACAGTCTGGATGGTTGCGCCCAGAGAGTAGGGGTCAAAGGCACGATGTCTGGATGGACACCGGTAACAAGTGGTGTCCCTCAGGGTTCTGTACTGGGATTAGTTCTGTTTAATACCTTTATCAATGACATAGACATTGGGATTGGGTGCACCCTCACCAAGTCTGCGGATGACACCAATCTGAGTGGTGCAGTTGACAGGCCTGAAGGACAGGACACCACCTAAAGGGACCTGGACAAGTTCAAGAAGTGGTCCCATGCAAACCTCATGAGATTCAGCAAGGCTAAGTGCAAGGTCCTGCACCTGGGTCAGGGCAACCCCCAGTATCAATACAGGCTGGGGGATGAAGGGATTTAGAGTAGTTCTGCAGAGAAGTCCTCGGGCGTTCCGGTGGATGAAAGATTGCACATGAGCTGGCAATGTGCTCTTGCAGTTCCATCAAAAAGAGCATGGCCCGCAGGTTGAGAGAGGTGATTCTGCCTCTCTACTCCACTCTGGTGAGACCTCACCTGGAGTACTGCATCTAGCTCTGGGGGCCTCAATACAGGGAAGACATGAACCTGTTGGAAGGGGTCTAGAGAAGGCCACCAAGATGATCAGAGGGATGGAACACCTCTACTATGAGGACAAGCTGAGAGAGTTGGGGTTGTTCAGCCTGGAGAAGGCTCCATGGAGATGTTATTGTGGCCTTTCAGTACATAAAAGGGGTCTATAAGAAAGATAGGAACAGACTTTTTAGAAGGGTATCTTACAATAGGATAAAGGTTAGTGGTTTTAAAGTAAAAGAGGGGAGATTCAGATCAGACATGAGGAAGAAAATTTTTACAATGAGGGTGGTAAAGTACTGGCACAGGCTGCCTAGAGAGGTGGTAGATACCCCAATCCTGGAGACATGCAAGGCCAGGCTGGACAAGGCTCTGAGCAACCTGATCTAGTTGAAGATGTCCCTGCTTATTGCAGGGGCTTGGACTACATGACCTTTGAAGGTCCCTTCAACCCAAACTATTCTATGCTTCTATGATTCTATGATTTATGTTATTTCTTTTAACTACAGTATATAAAAAAAAAAACTTTTTTTTTTTTTACGCAAATACATGTACAAAAAGGCAAAACTCATCTTCATCATGTTAAAACATGAGATCCTTCCTGTTTGGTTTTCAGTTGAAAGAGTTTAAAAAATGAGAAAAAATTAGATCCATGGCCCACAGCAAATAAGAAAATCGAATTTATAGAGTAAGAGAGTGCACAATTTATAGAATATTCTTTTCTATTTAAATATGTTTCTGAAAGTCTGTACCACTGAAATATAAAATATTTTTAATTATTTTTAAATTTACTTATTTTCCGTGTTCTTCTTTTCTTTAAAAAAAAAAAAAAAAAAAAGATAAAAACCATTTTGACCACTGTTCCACAGTTACTGAATGGGAGAGTAGAAAACTTAGATGTTTTTGAAAATTTCCATTCCAGGGGAACAGCTACATTTTTAGAAATATGTTCCGAATCAAAGTAAAATAATGTTTGTTAAATATGAGGGATTGTGTGTCTTAGAAATTCCAATTATACAGCTCTTCTGATCATTAGAAAACAAAGGTCTGCTTCTTTAGACATTTGATACCATAGACAACGAAAGAGGACTTTGAGCATTATGCTGCCTTTTTTTTCCTCATAGACTTTGTTAAACAGAGTCTTTGTTAAAAGAGTCAAGTTGGTTTACCTCTGAACATAGTTTGTATGGCTGGCCAGGTTGTTTGATGTGTTTCATTTGATGTTCTGGAAGCTTATAAAACCGCTGGCACAAATTAATTAATAATTCTAGTGATAATAGTACTAGCAGTAATAGTAAGAATCAATTGCTATTCCCAATGTACAAATTGTTCTAATTACTACTTTATGCAGTGAATTTGGGTGTTTACTACTCCTGTCAATATGGGAATGATAAAAAGTTAATACTGCTCTGTGTCCAAAAATGTGACTTAGGTACACAGTTTGAGGTAGCGTGAAGAGATAGCAGAAAGCACCAGCAGATTTTCACTCAGATTCACATGACGGGACAGAAAGCCCTTAGAAATGGGAGAGTCAGAATGTCAAAAAAAGAGAAATCTAATTGTCAGCCAAGGGAAATAAGTCAATTGTCTGGATAGATTCTGCACATAGATTCTACGCTTAAGTTCTGCAGCAATAATTACTGAGTAGTCTTTGAACTAATTCAGTGATATTCAGAAATAGGATGGAGCAGTTTTCCTTGAGACTCTGTCCTTAGTGCAGAGACTATCTCATTTATGGATCCCAGACAGACAGGCTACAGCTCAGTCATCTGCTATAGTCTGTCCTTTGTGACATGGACCTCCTCTTTCTGATGTATTCTCTGATTTCAGAGGCATTTTCTAAGCTGCTTGTTGTATTCTGTAATGATATTCACATCCATAACCTTGAAAATAAATTACTTATTTTGAATGTTGTTTATGTTATCATGTGTCTAAATCCCTCTGCTACACTTCCTACTGCATGTGTGCACGCACTTGATGTCTGACTCAGCAGACATGGAAATTTTATCTCTTAGACACTTTCAATTCAAAATTGTGCACTTTCTAAATGGAAGGTGAAGAAAATACCTAAACAGATATCTCCGAGTACTATAAGGAAAAGATGTGTCAAAAAACCATTAAAAAATATCAACACATGCTTTAACTGGTTGGACTGTATTATTTTGATCTTTTTCATTTATTTGATAAATTGCTCTGACACACACCTGTAAAAATAGAGAGCTCCAAATGTGCTTAAAGGAATACATTTTCCTTGTTGTATGGGGAGAAGTATCATGCTTCCATGTGAAGTGTAGTTGGGGTCAGGAACTGCAATTTAAATAACTCTTTATTGATAGTGTAGATGTTGATTTTCACAATCTTTTTAATTCTACAATTTTTTCTCCATTGTTATTTCTTCTGAAAATTTGTGCAGAGAAAATATATTTGCTTCACTGTGACAACTGTGGAGATAATATATTTTAAGGGATTGATTATTGCTTTTTGATATTACTTTTTTCTTTCTGAAAGTTTATCAACCCATTATTTTGGCTGTGCTAATTTTGTTGATATTCCCTAATCTTCCTTTAGTTTTACTACCCAGATCATCCTTTGCTTGTATTTTTTTTTCTTTATTTAGCACACAATTTGTTAATAAATCCTAGTATTCTTCCACTATCAAATTCACCTGTGTGTTCTTCTATAGTCATTGGCAATGTTCAGCTAGAAATCTAAGCTGTTGGGTCAATGGCTCTTTTTATAACAGTTTAGTGAATTTCAGAACAGATTTAAGAAATACTACCACTACTACTTTGCATTTATAATATCTTTTAAATGGAGATTACAAAGGCGTTCATGATCATAAATTAAGCTTCAAAATGACCTTGAAAACTTGAAATATGTCTGTTCTTTTATATTTGCAGCATAAAGATCATTAAATAGAGCAAGTAAAAAAAAAAAAGAACTATGATTTGCAATGGTTAAGTGAATATTCTAATATTATTCTGAAGGAAAAGTCATTGCTACTTCTAAAAATCAAGATGATTTTAAATATGAATTATTAATCAAAAGCTACAGACAGGCACATTTAGATATAATTTACATTACACATCTTAGGATATATAACTGTTACAGTCTGCTTAATAATTAGGTCAATAGAGAGACAGTGCCTTCCAGACACGTATGGGTTTGGGTCAGCCTGTGAGGCAATTCATCAAACTTGGTATAGAGCCTCTCAGGTAGGTAACTATTCACTTTGGTCTGGAAGATAAGGCAGGAGGCTGAGATGTCTCCCAGGCAGAAAATTAAACGGGTCAGCCTTGGAGGCAACCCAGGTTCAGCTTTCCTTGAAAATGGATTAACATACTAAGGTCATTCCTGAGTACATAACTATTGGCTCCTGCTAGATGACAAGCCATTATTCATGGGCTTCCTTCCATTTGAAGGGATGCTTATTGTGGCTTATCTTAAAATAGATTATTAGCCGATTAGCCTTTGATTCTCGTAATAAAGTCCTGTTTATGAACATGAATGTATGTTTTACCAGAACATAAAAACTCATTGACCCTGTTGGCTGTATCTTTGCTATGGATACTAAAAGAAGTTCACTCCTAATTGTTATTGTAGAAACTGAGGCCACATGTTAATATATAAGAAAGATGCAAATTTTAGAACAGGGAGGCTTATAGACACATCTGCTTGTATATGAGACAGGTTTGAAAGTATACTGAGGGTACACTTACCTGGAGTACATGTGTTCCTGACTTGGAAGAGTATGTCAAGAGCTTCGGATGTTTAAACTGGCCTTTTATTCATTCCCATCTGAAAACTGAAGACACTGTATTATTTGAAGAAAACACACTGAAAAGTCCAAAATTTTTTAAGTAGTAAAGTAACCCAGACCCTGTAAGACAGAAAACACAGGCATAAGAGACTTGACCAAACAGAATAGGAAGCCTGGGAGAAGAGATGAAGAGTAGCAGGGTAGTACACAAGTACAACAAAGATCTTTATCCTGTTTCCTCTCAGCTGTTCCCTCTCTTTTCTCGTAAGCTCTGGTCAGTTTGTCCTCCATTGTGTCTGTAAGATTATAAATGGAAGCATGGTATTATTTGAGGAGAGGGAGCCAGGTGGAGAATAGAGGGCATCCAATAAATTGGAAATTCTGATAGATCTTGTTCAGTGCCAAATGGCATGTACATATGTTAGCAACAGTGAATCGATTCTGGCAGTAGAGAAGAAATTTGGCAGAGATGATTCAGACAAAGGCCAGTTTTGTATGGGAAGGCCAAGAGAGACTAGGTAGATAATGGGCCACTCAATGATGAGCTGCAGGATATAGAAGGTGGTTAGAGAAAGTGGAAACTTTGGTTTGGGATTAACTAGGAAGACACTTACACTTACTTCCTATGTAACCCAAGCCAAAATAAAATATTTTATACTGAAAGTCAATACTCTGAGACATACGCTAAGATACTTAACAGTGTTACAGTCCAGATTTTAAAAAGGATAGATACAAAAATACAGGTGATCAAGAAAACCTACCATGACCACAAAAATAAAAATGAACATTAAAGGCTATGGTAGGGGAATATCGTAAGGCAGACAGCTTACTGTAATGTCTGCTTGGATTTTGTACAGTGAATGTTTAATATAAATGCTTGAACTCTACCTGGAACAGATCACAGCTCCCTTTTCAAGTGGATGCTTTTGTTATTGCTTAATATGTTGTCCATATCTTGGACACAATAAGGAAATTTTTCACAATGAGAGCAATCAGCCACTGGAATAAGGTCTCCAGTGAAGTGCCGAATTCCCCAACTTTGAACAGTTTTAAGATTCGGCTGGACAGGGTGCTGGATCACATTGTCTAGACTGTGCTTTTGCCAAGAAAGGTTGGATCAAATTACCCTTGTGGTCCCTTTTAACCTGATATTCTATGATAATTTTCATTTTCTGAGTGGTCCCATAATCTCAAAACAGGAGGAATACAGAGCCAATCCTAACCCTGCCTTTTTCTATTGATAGTGATATATTACCTATAATGTATAAAACTGAGGTTTGGATACCTGGTTGCTGCTCTCATTTCATATCTCAGCTTTTTAAGTCTAGGTTGTTTCACCAAGAAGGATGGATGTGACACAGCCATGATTGTGTGTCTTATGAGCAAAAGAGTGAATTTCCTTTCATGGGATTAAACTAGCCATAGAAGTCTAGAATTTAATGGCAAAGTCACCATCAGCTGCCATTTTATGGTCGAAGAGGAGAAATAAGCACCACCAGAGTTCCATTCATCAGCTCTATTTCAGATTCTATCATAGAGTGAGAGTACCTAAGCTTTGGAAAGTCTTTAATTTCCTAAGTGACTGAAGATTTCCTGCCTCATTGAAGGTAAATGCCAGAGACTTTTTTAATGGGTGAAGAGTTTTCTCTTTTGTTTGCTTGTTTGTGTTGGGTGTGGTTTTTTGTTTTTTTTTTGTTTTTTTTTTTTTTTTGGGAGGGGGTTCCTAAAACACTCCCTTGGCAGTCTTAAAATATTCTGAGGAGATACTAATCTATAGTAACTGTTAATAAAAAAAAACTTCAGAATTGTCTGAAGCTGCAACTTTTTAACACCATAAGATGTAGTTAAGAGTTCACGTGTTCACATGTTCTTGTCTATTTGTCCTGCACATGAGAAATCTATGCACTGAGTATTATTGTCTTAAAACCTTGGCTGTCCTAGTAATGGGATGGGGAAGATCTGATACTCAGTTACACTGTAGATAAACTTTAAAAATGTTTTAACCTGAGCAGGTAAATTAATTAATCAAAAATAACAGCATAGCTGTTGCCATGGCTATAAAATGCAATGATAACTAGTTTCTTTTTTGGGTTAAATTTTAGAATATGGAATGAGCTGTGCACTGCTTGAAAACAACATCCATTTTGATATGTTTTCAATTGGTTCATTTAGCTTCAAATAGAAATTAAAATATTTCATTTTAAATAAGCTGACATTATGGAAAACCTAACATGTTATTTACTGACAAACATTATGTCATTTTATGTTTACCTTAAAGCTTTTGGGTAAAACTTTCCTTGCTTTGACTGAGAGAGAAAAGGGTTTTTCTAAACATCTTGCTTCATTAAATGGTGATCAGGCAAAATGTGAATATTTAATTTTTCTTGAACAACAGATTTCTAAATTCCAAGTGTCTCCTGAAATTGTCACTACTTACTGCAAAGTGCAAGTTCTATAAACCTACCCTGCCTCTGTTAGCTTTCAAAGCTTGTTCAGTAAAGACTAAAATGATGATTTTTCAGCAAATAGGACATGGCATCTACATTTCCTCTCTACTCTTCAAAGTCACAGAAAGAATTGTTCTTACTTCAAGCACAATTACTCCCAGAGTTTCTCTGGTGGCATTTCTCTTCCTGTATTGATTTTGACATATGGTCTTCCCTGAAGATGCAACAAGGAGCACAACACATGGAAGAGACTACAGTCTCCTACTCTGCTCGGGTTTTTAAATTCAGATTATCTAATGCTTCCAGGTAACAAAGAAGTAGATAAACTTATTCATCAATAGAATTAAATTGGAAAGTAGAGGTTCTGTGGACACAAATATCCTTACCTCTACCCACAGACTTCCTTGATAAGTGGACACTCAGCACAAATCTGTGAACCATTTATACTTTATATTGGCATGCCATTACGATCAGTGTTTAACTATTTCAATGTTGTCAAATTCTTCAGGTTTTCCTTGTTTCTGCTGTGTTACCACTGAAGTGCTGACCTTCTTTTGACAGCTTTAGTACTCCAAAGAATGCTTCTGAGTTCTGCTGAAGCATTAACAGGAACACAAATGTCAACAAATAAAGTGCCATGGAAAAAATAATAAAAGCAGCAACAACAGAAAAATAACTCTTCCATTACTAACTGAGTTGCCATTCTCAAAAAAGAAAACAAAACAAAGCAAATAACAAAAAACAAAAGCCCTGATACAGATGAAGTTGTTAAGTACTCTACCTCTACACTGGAGCTTGGATTTGGAAGGTGTTTAAAAGGATTTCAGGCAGCTGTATCAAGACACAAGATGTCACACATATAAGTTGTTTTATTGAACTGTTCCGGTCTGAGATGACAAAATAAATTTGGGAAAACACAAGACAAAACCAGTACAATGGAGATCACATCCTGAAACTTAATTTCCTCACTACAGCTAAAATCCCATATTTGCTCTGCAAGTACAATTTTCATTAATGACAATTTGAATGCTCTAATGAACCTCACTGGTGCTTACTAGTCAAATTTCAGGTTTCTTCCACTGTTTTTTAGACAGTCAACTGAGGCACCTAAGCAAGGAATACAGAGATGGACTCACCTTGTCTGACTTCAGGCAAATGCTGGGTGGTTAGTTCAAGCTGTTTGTTTCCAGCTTTTGGATCTGTTTTCATAGTGCTTTGACAGTTTTATTTATGACATTTGCCTTTGGAGAGATCCCAGTTCAAGCTGATGCATAGATGAGAAATTTCAGCACACTGGAATAAATTTTGACCAAAGGGTCAAAAAGACTAAAATGGACATTCAGCTTCACCAGCTCTTCAGACAAGGTAGTCATGTCATTGACATAATGATTTGGTTTTGATATGTAACTAGAGACAAAAATGTTAATAATGAGCGGAAGTGGAAAGTTGTAAGAGCTTTATAGCTATGCTCTGCTGCCGCATCACAAAGCACTGCTGACAGGAAGAGACACACACTCCTGCCTCCCTGTCACAGTTCAAGACCAAATAAGAGCATGCAGACAACATAGACTTGGATACTACAGGATTTAACAATGGATGTATGTAGTTTTACAAATTACGTGACTTCCCTGCACTGCAGCAACCATGTGATCATTCCCCCTGCCAACTCTCACAATCCTGATAGGGTACATAGATGGGTGATGACATGCCACTGTGTCTACTCAAGCTGCACTGCAGTAGCCTGAGCACCTTGTCTTGTCCTCCTGGTCATGTGCCTCAACCAGCCCCAATGTAAACACATCCGCCTCATTTCTACCTTTGTTGTTTGATGATTGCGGTGGGGATGGCCCCCTTCTGTAAAACCAACAAACCCCCTTATCCTTGGAGAAGCAGGAGAAGAAGGAAGACCAGATGTCCACATACCAGTGCTCCAGGTCCCAGTCAGAAGAACATGGCTTCAGTGACCTTAGAGATTGAAACACAGTTCCACTTCAGGGCAGGCCAGCTGTTGCCATCACTGTTGTTCAAAATCTACCTGCTGGAAGGTTGTCCATGTGTTTGCAGCTTTCTCAGTGATTGCCAGGTTGTTCACACTAGAGACACACCTCCATTCTTAAAACTAGGCTACTTCCTTAAGTTTTAATTGAAGTTCATGCATTAACACTATAGTCAACAAGGCCCAACCCATGCCAGCTGCTACAAGCTCATCCAGAGAAACTGAAGTTGGAACATAAGCTTTTGGAAATACTATGTTTCCAACAGGAAGTGTTTTCCCATATTCCTTTGCAAGTTATTGCAATGTTTATTTCTCTTACTGTGAAAAAACTGGCACTGCAACCTTTGTGTGAATTTCTTTTATTTTATATTCAGTCTTTTCATTTATTCCATCTTTTGTTTCTGCTGAATTCATCTTCCATCACTGCCATAGATATCTTTGGCAGCTTCTAAAACCTCCTTCTGAATAAACTGAATATTTTCTTACTTTTCTCACTATCAGAAACTTTTCAGAAGTTTAAAATCTCTTTTGTTCCTTTCCAGGCATCAACTGGAAAACTGGACCGAAGCAGAACAGGTGTTTTCATTAGTGTCAAAGTTCCACCCTAGTTGGTTAGTTTCAAGAAATGAGAAGGATTTCTGAATAGTCTGAAGAGAGCTAATGGAGTGGAAACTACACCGAGGTAATCACAAGGTAATATACAGAATTACATTTTTTTTCTTTTTTTTTTTTTTTCCTTTCACACTATTTATTGAAAAGAGTATCTGAAGTAGAATCATGAACCATTTAATAGTTAGATACATGGAAGATTCAGAAAGAAAAAATCTGCCAGGCATCAGATTTTTCTCATTTACTTTAGTCACGTTGAGACACAAAAATTAGAGGAAGAGCTGGTTCAGGTTTTAAACAAACTCAGAGTTCGAAACATGATTTAGCATGGGTATATGTACACTGACCTCCATGAAAAAAAAAAAAAGTTTTTCTGCATAAAGAAATAGTGTAAATGCACATCTAATTTTTAATTTAAAAACAGATTAAAGAAATATGTGGTTAAGTGCTCTAGCAGACTGGTCAACTCGTTCAGGATCCAATCTTATATAGTTCTAGATCTGCACTGTTCAACCTTGTAGGTATCACTGTGTGTAATAATCTAACCCAAGTATTGTGAGCCAAGTACTTTGTGATTTTGTGATACTTCTATAACAGTTGATCTAATAGGACATGCCATGGGCATGAACACTGGCGTGTAGTCACCTATACTACAGAATTACTAGCATAGTCCCTAGCATCTCATCATTAAGACTGGCAAATTTTCTTCCAGACAAAGCCAGAGCCAAGGATCATTCTCTGTAGGAGTTTGAACACAGCTGTTCTGTTTATGAGAGTAAGAGAGTTTAAAGAAAACTGCTATGTTGTGCCAACTAGCCTGAGGTCCAAAATGACCCTGAGCCATCTTATTTATTAACATAACCAGAGTCTTACTGGTGGAGTTTGCAGTTGTATTTTTCTACAAACTGTTTTCAGTGACAAATTTTTTCTTTTTGTCTTCTGAAATAATTATAATTATTTACAGCTTCTATTAAAACTATCATGTGACAAATCTTACACTTCTCACTGGGCCTTACCTGCCATTTGATTTCAGCAGTATATATGGCTATGTTGGTCTTCAGAAAATTATGTCTTCATTAAGAAGTTAGAAACCCAGTTTCCCTGTCCTGATTTAGTATAAACAGAACCGATTCCTATTCAACTAAGAAACACACTAAAGAAATACAGACAAACACATGATCAGATAGTAAAAATAATGCTCATATAAACAAGCAAACAAACAAAAACCACCCCTCAAAACTGCCTTGAATTCTCACAATTGAAACTCCATTGTACTGAATTTCATCAAGTCATGACAATCTTTTACAATTCAGTGTCGAATGTATGCTCAGTTACTTGACAAAGATTATGTCCCCAATAGACATAAACAACAACAACAAAAGTTTTGGATCTGAACAACACAAACAAAGAATATAATATTTAAATTATTTTTTCATGAGTATCAGCAAGAGCAAAACAATTCAACCTGTAATCTAAACACTACAAGGCACTGTATAACCTGCTTTTCTTTACTGGTTTTCCTCTTCCTTGACATCTCAAATTCTTTCCTTTCTCTCTCTCTCTTTCTGCCTGCCTGCCTTTTTGCCTTTCTTCCTTCCTTCCTTTCTGCCTTTCTTTCTTCCTGCCTTCCTTTCTTTCTACCTGCCTTTCTCTTCCTTTCTGTTTCTTTCTTCCATTTCTCCTCTGTTTTTTTCTCAGTGTCTTCTTCCTTTCTCATCCTGCTCCTCTGTATCTCTGCCTTTGTGCAAGCTGATGTTTTTTTTTTTGTATTATTCTAAAGGAAAAAAAAATTAAAAAAAAAATACAGTGTTTCCCCCAGGAGTTTCTCCAATACAGTATTCTTCATTCTTTACTTCTACAAGACAGATTTGTGCTCTGTGATCAGATGAAAATGGTCTTGTGAGCCAAGCTTATCTATGCAAATAGAGAGGTGAATGTTATTGCAAGGAAGCATATACTTTCATTCAAAACCCTCATAAGAAGTGGGTATTGTTCTACTGTGTCTGTCTCCTGACTTGCAGATACTGAGGGAAACTGCTGGTGAGCTATACAGTAGTGAAGTTCAGAGTGCCAATTACTGACTTGATAGTTTCTCCTTTAATGATGAAAAAATGTGTCCCAGGTGAGGATTTTGCATGTTAACACACGACAAACCTAGTAATATATTTTGTTATTAAAAATTGTTTCCAATAAGGTACTTACTCTCAAAATATGCTACTAAATTTTAAATTTCCATCAAACTGGAAATTTTTATTTCACAATTGCAGGATGTTTTTGCGTTCAAAATATAAAAATATCTCTCTGGGGATATGTTGGCAATTTTTGTAAAGGAAATGTAATTAATTTACTTAGATTTCATATCCACTCTTTTACTCTGTGAACCCTTGACATGACTTAAAATGCAAATATTAAAAATTCCCCTAACTATGGTGAAACTACCACCTTTTCAAAGTGTGTTACATTTATATACCCCAAAAGACAAACCATACAAATCAGAATGGAAAGAGTTCTCAGTTTGGAACAGATTAAATCCACTTCTTTCTTCAAACACTGCAAAGATATACTGAGATTCAGAATTTCAGTTTGAAGACAGTTAAAATGAACAATTTATTATGAAGCAGGAAAAAACAAATAATATAGGGAGAAACAATGCCTGAATTTTCTATGTTAGTATCACATTCAGAGATGGGATATTCTACTTGTGTTCGACAGTGTCTCACTGATGGAAATTCAAATGTTCTTAGCCTGGTCTGTCCTTGACAGTAGTCTAAAAAATATTTAGAAGAACAACAAGAAAATAAACAGAGAACAATTTAATTTTGGTACATGGGAATAATTTGGTTAGGTTTTTGGAATCACAAATCTCAAATTTTTTTCCCTTAGTTAGAATTCATTTCAACTGACTTACTGCATCTGAAAATCAGACTTCTGAGGCACTTCCCTTTGTAATCAGTAACATGAAATTAGGCACAACTGGAGAGTGACTTATCTACCTTGTCTCAAAAATCAGTCTTAAAATGCATTTCCAATGAATACCAGCTCATACCAGCTCAGTACTTTACTGTTTTTGTTTTGCTTCGGTTTTGTTTGTTTGTTTGTTTTGTGGTTTTTGTTTGTTTGGTTTTTTTGTTTTGTTTTTAATTTGCTGGTTTTGGTTTTTAGGATGGGAAGTTACCAATTTATATTTTGCAGAACATATTCCAAATCTGAGATTTACATTCCTACAGTTGCATTGTAACTAATCAATCTATTTACATTTTAAAAGAGTTGCCTGATCTGAGGAACATATAAGTGAATACAAAAACTTGTTTAACAGAAAGGGTTGTGCCAGTAGCACAAGAATACATTACTGGGTTTTTTTGAAAAAGAATGCAGAAGGATAGTCTTATCCTCCTTTGTTTAGGATAACATGATGTTTCGTTATCTGAACAGACAAAAACTGTGTAAGCCATAAACAAGCCACTGTCAATGCCATAAAAAGTCAACATTCTTTAAAAAAGGAGCAACTGATTTTCATATGGTTCAAACTCATGAAGTCAAATCATCACTATTTCATCACTAGATAAATTTAAAAACTGGAAAATATTTTATGACCGTATGTGCTTCTTTAATATGAGGGCTCTTTTTGGGAACTAGTCACTTTTCAGGGAGCTGGTAACTATGCATCGTTTAAAACTCTCCCCTACAAAAATGTGACTCTGGGTACTGAGCTGTGAAAACTCCATGTTTACCATGGCTTCACACCCATGGAGCCTAATCCTGGTTTGAGAACAACAGCAATATTTATATAGCGGTATTCGTACAGGATGTCTCATGATACTTTATAACGTGAAATAAAGTAACAGAAGCAAGAAGTTAAACAAAGACACTGCCAAAAGCCCATTCAAAAGTATTGGATTTCAATCTATCCATAGCAAGAGTCAGAGCCCCAGATTTTTTGATTATGAAAGACTTTGATTCTGGAAGTATGGAAGTGCATAATAGGGAAGAAAAAAATCTTCCCCTCAACTGACTGTAAAAATGAGAGGTTGAATATTCCACAGATCTTGTGCTCTGTGGGAGCCAAGGAGGACTATGGAGAATTATGGATTCATGGGTACTGAAACAATACAAGATCTTTAGACAATGCAGAAAAAAAAGATAAATAAACTGCAAAAGCTTCAGGCACTCAGGGAAAATCCAGTTCTGGAGCAATATGCAGATATTTTTCAGTCTTAGTAAAAAGCTTTGTACTAGCAATTTGTATTCAGGGTAAATAACACATTGATTTTCTTAAAAGTCTAGAAAAAGAGAGAGAAAGACAAAGTTGCTCAGTATCACTGAGCTTGATGTTTTAAACCGGGGAGAGGAGAGCGAGAGGAGAGCGAGAGGAGAGCGAGAGGAGAGCGAGAGGAGAGCGAGAGGAGAGCGAGAGGAGAGCGAGAGGAGAGCGAGAGGAGAGCGAGAGGAGAGCGAGAGGAGAGCCTATATTTTGAAGGTACTTAAAGGAAGAATTTTGAGCCAGGAGGATTGTTGTGGCAGGTCGCTCTGGAGTCTTTCAAAATGCCAGAAAGATTTCAGCTGGAATCAACTAGAATGAAAGTTAAGGAGAAAACACGTATTTATAGTGTTTCAAGATTTGTGCCATACTAGAAAAAAAAAAATAGAATATAGAATCATAGAACTATTTTGGTTGGAAGAGACCCTCAGGATCACTTAGGCCCACCATAACTGAACTCCATCACTAAACCATGTCCCTAAGAATCTCATCTAATATGCCTTTTAAACACCTGCAGGCATGGTGACTCCACCACTTCCCTGGACAGCCTGTTCCACTGCTTCACCACCCTCTCTGTGAAGATTGTTTTCCTAATATCCAATCCAAACCTTCCCTGGTACAACTTAAGGACATTTCCTCTTGTCCTGTCACTTGCTACTTGGGAGAAGAAACAAACACCCTCTATGCTACAATCTTCTTTTAGGTAGTTCTAGGGACTGATAAAGTCTCCCCTCAGCCTCCTTTTCTCCAGGCTAAACAGCCTCAGTTCCCTCAACTTCTCCTCATAAGACTTGTGCTCCAGGCCTGCCACCAGCTTCGTCACTCCCTCTGCACTCTCTCTAGTACCGCAGTGTCCTTCTTATGATGAAGGGCACAAAACTGAACACAGGATTTGAGGTGAGGCCTCACCAGCGGTGAGTACAGTGTCATGATCACTTCTCTAGTGGTGCTGGCCACACTATTCATGATACAAGCCAGGATGCTGTTGGGCTTTTTGGCCACCTGGGCACACTGCTGGCTCATATTTAGCCAGCTGTCAATCAACACCCCCAGATCCTTTTCTGCCAGGCAGGTTTCCAGCCACTTTTCCCTGAGCCTGTTAAACCTCATACAATTGGCCTTGGCTCAATGATCCAGCTGGTCCAGATCCCTCTGTCTGGCCTTCCCACCCTCCAGTAGATCAACACTCCCACCCAATTTGCTGTCATCTACAAACTTACTAAGGGTTCACTCAGTCCCCTTATCCAGACCATTGATAAAGAGACTAAATAGAACTGGCCCCAATACTGAGTGCTGAGGACCAGCTGCCAGCTGGATTTGGTCCCATTCACCATAACTCTTTGGATCTGGCCCTCCAGTCAGTTCTTTATCCATCAAAGAGTACATCCAGGCCATGAGCTACAAGCTTCTCCAGGAGAATATTGTGTGATATGGTGTCAAAGGCTTTACTGAAGTCTAAGTACACAACATCCACAGCCTTTCCCTCATCTCCTAGGCAGATCGCCTTGTCATAGGAAGAGATCAGGATGATCAAGCAGAATCTACCTTTCAAAACCCCATGTTGACTGGACCTGATTGCTTGGTTTTCTTGCATGTGCTGTGTGATATCACTCAAGATGATTTGCTCCATTACCTTTCCCACCACTGAGGTTAGACTGACAGGTCTGTAGTTCCCCAGAAATCCTGCAAATTCACCCTGAAATGTAGGATTTAACTTTTTGAAATCATGTAGTTAAGGTACAAATGACATATTTATGGTATAAGTGATTGCATATTTCAATCAAATTGGAAATTTTCAATGTTGTTGTATTCTTGAGACCAGATTTTCTGCTGTTGTCAGCCATTGCAATTTTTCTGGAGACAAGGTTATTTCAGCACATCAGATTAACTAAGGACCAATCTCTAGTAGCTTTCCTTTGTCTTTAGGATAGCGTATACACAGTTTCCTGTTGTTTGATATGAACAGGTTGTTTGCAAGATGGAGATGGAGTAAAACTTGCTTTGGTAATTCCCAGCTGAAGTGTGGGGGATCTCAGTGAACAGTCTTAATTTAGCACAATACCTATATTGTTCAAATTCATGCAAGTTTTGAATACCAGAAGCTGTAATCAGCCTCTTGGTAAGTATGTTCCAAATATACATGCCATGAAGAACCTCCTCCCAATTATTTTGCTTTTGTAAAACATAATCATCAGTACAGTTTTTTTCTTCATAGAAAATAAACACTAGAGTCCTTAGCTTGAAAGCATTTATTTCATGGATTGTGATGCAGATAACCTGCATTGATCTCAGATCTGTTAAAGGCATGTCTAATAAGTAAAGTTCTAATTGATTAATGAGTTACTAGTTGAAATTCAGCAAACAAAACCAAAATAACCTTTTGAAAAACAGTAGAATAGCATAACAATGTAAAATAAGTTTCCCTTTGCTTCTGCACTGCTCAATGTGTTAAGTTAATGTATCATTTAGAAGAATATCTGCTAATTCCTAGAGTATCTACCTCCCAGTGACCTATTCTCATCCTACAATCCCTGTTCCTCATTCCATTCTGCTGGAATTCTCTCATGCATCATTGTCCCAATAAAACCTTCAAAAAGCTAGGTCAGGAACTATCTTAAATTATTTTAATTTCTAATGAAGCAGAGAATAAACAGCACTCTAGGGACCGAGAAACACTGTAACAAAGAATTGAGGTCAATGAGTTCCTAAATTTCTCTGGACCTGGACAGCAATACTAAGTAGGTGAGAGAGCATTTGCAATGTAGAGATTTTTTTTTTTTTTTTTTTCAGTAAGATGTTTCAAAAGGGCAGTAGTAACTCTTTGGGGCAGTAAGTAAAATTAGGAGAAAGAATTGATGTCCATGAAACAATTCTAGAAACCACAACACATGTACCTAAATGAAGCATCAAACTGAGAACGTGAATTTCTATGTGGATTCGAATATTTTGACTATTATGCAGAAACAGTACCATAGTCCAATCTATTTTAAAAGCTTAAGCAACTCAATAAAGGTTAGGCTCTTATTTTTGGTGAAGTTTCTTTATGATGCTGTTTATAGATAATATAGAGCAGTGGTCAAAACTCTACCTGTATCACCACCTCAAGTGAGAATTGTATGTCTAAATAAATCACACAGAGTCAGGTGAAAAAGTTAAGGAACAAAAAAATTTTGTGGTTCTGATTCAAAATAGACAGAGAAATACAGTGAGAATATCTGCTCACATCATGTTTGTTGAATGTTACTTGAAAAAATGGAAGTACCTACTTCTTGAACAGTTTCTTGACCACCCCCAGTCTACTTGCTGTGTAGGGAGAGTGAGAAAAAGAAACAACACTGTGTATTGGATTTTCATGGCAAGGTTTTGATAGAAAGGGGGCTGTGGGGGTGTCTTCTTTGAGAAGATGCCAGAAGCTGCTCCCATGTTGCATGGAGCCACTTCTGGCTGGCTCGAAGACAGACCTGCCATTTGCAAAATCTGAGCTAATCAACAATGGTGGTGACATCACTGAGAAAATGTTATTTAAGAAGGGGTAAAAGCTGCTGCACAACAACAGCTGGTAGAGAGCAGTGAGAATGTGTGAAACAACTCTGCAGACACCAAGGTTAGTGAAGAAGGAGGGGAGGAGGTGCTCCAGGCACCAGAGCAGAGATTCTGCTGCAGCCCATGGTGAAGACCATGATGGCTCAGATTTTTCCCCTGCAGCCCATTGAGTTCCACAGTGGAGCAGATATTCACCCTACAGTCCGTGGAGGACCCCACACTACAGTAGATGGATGTTTCTGAAGGAAGCTGTGATCCTGCAGAGAGCCCATGCTAGGACAGGCTCCTGACAGCAACTACAGCCCATGGAGAGGAGCCCATGAAAGAGAAGATTTGCCCCTGAGATCACACATCCTGCCAGAAAATCATGCTGGAGCAGTCTTTTCCTGAAGGACTGCACCTCATGGAAAGAACCCATGCTAGAACAGTTTGTGAAGAACTACAGCCCAAGGTAAAGATCTACATTGGAGAAGTTCATGAAGGACTGTCTCCACTGGGTGGAACTCCACTCTGGAGTAGGGGAGGATATGAGGAGGAAGGAGCAGCAGAGAATGTGTGTTGAAGTGACCACAATCCCCATTCCTCATCCTCCTGCACCACTTGGTGGGAGGAATTAGAGGAAATCAGAAGTGATGTTGAGCCTGGGAAGAAGGGAGAAGTAGGTTAAGGTGTTTTAAGACTCTTTTCTATTTCTCAATATCCTATTCTGTTTTGATTGGTAACAAATGAATTTTCCTCAAGTCTGTTTTGCCCATGATGGTAAATGGTAAGTGATCCCCCTCTGCTTATCTCAACCCATGAGCTTTTTGTCATATTTTTCTCCCCTGCGTTTTCAGTAGAGGAGTCATAGTGCAGCTTTGTGGGCACCTGATGGCCAGTCAAGGTCAACCCAACACACTGTGACACTGTGCAAGCACTAGCCAGTGACACACAAAACACGAGTGCATTATCAACATTTTTAGTCACAAGACACAGCATCAGATGGGCTGCTGTGAGAAACTTGACTCCACCCCAAACAGATCCAGTACAATAGCTCAGTGGAAAAATAATTCTTATATTGTGAAACTGTTATTGTTTCTAAGGCAATCATATCCATACTAAGAAAAAGTTGGCATTTTAAACACAGATGTTCTAACTTTAAAATTTCTGTACTCTTTCCAATGGGAATAGGACATGCTTTCCTCTACTGTATCATTACTACTTGGTAGAGGTGAACTTTAATATTTTCAACTTTTAAAAAAATCAGACTTATTCCCTATATTTTTCTCATTCTCTGTCCAAAAAAGGACATAAATATCAAGTAATGCTATCATATTATACATGGGATGAAACACTAGATCAGACCACTTTTTAGTTGAGTGAATGATTTAATGTTTCCAAAGACACACTGATTATAAGGCAGTAACACTGACTCCTGAATTCCTTTACAATGACATTGTAACCTTTATGAATGGTTGGCTCTTTGTGCTAATGATACAGGAAGTGAACAGATGCAGTTCTCCAGTGATGAGAGGTGTGACTTTGGATGGTTGCTCTTTTTATTATTTGATCCAAAATCCATTAGTGTCAGTGGAACTTCTTTTATACTCAAAGGTCAGCATGCTCCAAAGGGTTTTCAAGACTGGGCTGAATTAGTAGGTTAGATGTACCTTTCAGGTTATTATGAAGAATTTTATGAGTTCTTAGTAAAAAATTCTACAAAGCTTTATCAAACACCTTAGCTGACATAGATAACTACAATCTGCAAAAACACTTGTAATATTTCTGAATTTGGGCTTCAAAATAATGTTAGAGTGTTGTTAAAGAATGCTTAGGAAAAAGTGACTTTATAAGTATTTTGCTTACATAAATAAAATAGATTTTTTTTTTAATAATAAAAATGCAGTAATTTCACTATCCAAATGCATGAAGATTTGCAATAAAGGTGTCAGCAGCCTTTACACAACATCATGCTATGTCTCTTTCCTAAACTGTAATTTATCAACTCTACTTGCTTCAATTTATGCTACAGATTTGTTCCTATGAAAAATAAAAACAGAGTCAAGTTAAGCAAGGCAAATATAATGAGTGCCAGTTACTGAAAAGCATATTTTTTCAAGATTTCTCTCCCTAAACCCCACATATGGTTGGTTACTTTGTTTAGTTATTTATATATGTACTTATTTATAGATTTATTTGAAATTTTGAGGCTCTGGGATCCAAATAGGCAAACTAGTCTATACAACTTTCCATTTGAATGGCAAGGATCATGCTCAGTATCTGTGTTTTTATATGCCAATAGAGGAACAGGGATACACAAAAATGTTTAGCTAAATTACTAATTATAGCAGCCACCAATGATTTTTTTTTTTAATGGCTTTGATTGGACACAGAAGTCACGTGTTATATGATTTGATGTTTCATTTCATGACTGGCTAACTGCAGATCTTTATAATTAAGTTTCCAGTATACACAATTTTAAAATGAGCTTGTCATGAATATGCTTAATACTCAATTAAAAATGAATGTTTCTAGGAAAGCTCCCACTGATAAACTTATTCATTAGAACAGGCATGGGAAGAATGAACTGGGGAATTAGGAGTCTTACTCAAGAGAATAAAATTCTGATTTTTTATCATTTTCCATTGGATATACACACTTTTTAAGATGTGTCTATTACTACTGTAAATTCTTGTTTGTTTAATCTAGACAAGCAAGAGAACGGGCCATGACACTGTATATCCATGAAAGTACAGGAAATATACACAATCCATCAGTATCTGTTTAGGACTATCATGCTTCTCAGCCTGTCCTATAATAGCAAAAGCTGCCAAAAGAGTAAAGAAATGAATCTGAAGTCTGTTTTGGCTTTAATAAACTACATGTGTTTAAGTCATTTCAGTGTTCAAAAGAAACACAATTAAAGGAAAAGTGTATTGTTCCTTAAAGATTCTTTAAGCTCTTTTCGTTGTGTTTTCTGGCTTAAAATGTATGGAAACTAAACATGTTTATGATCTTCCTTAAGTTGCTATAAATACATAAATCAAAGTAAAACTGCTGTTCTTGCTTTATGATAAAATATTTTTCAGCTAAAGCCAATTATATTTGCAGTGGCTTATCACAGCAATTATATGAACCAGCAGGCCAGTCAGTAATGACTTTTCTGTTAGGGGAGTGCTAAGAACACTTCCAGCAGAGCTCCATTACCTGGATTACAATCACAGTTTTAAATTAGGTACCAATGCAAGTAATTTAGTTTTGTTTTTGTACTTAATTGGTCATTAACTTGTTCATGCCAATAATTTTATTTCTATGCTACTCACTCATTAAATACTCCCCAAAACATCTATACAGAAGTATTCTTTGCTACAAAAGAAGCAGGAATTCATTATAACAAATTTCTATGTCTGTGTGTCACGTTTATCTTCTCATGAACAAATTTGAATGGCAAAACATTTATTTTTCTAGCTTAGTAATTGTGTGGCCATTAACATAAGTCAATAGGAGCCTGGTAATTGCTATTCTCAATCGAGCAGTGTTTGTGTGTAGTCCAGCATCTTACTACTATTGGCGACTAGAACCACATGCTCATAAAGAAACTGAAATGAACAATTGTGCAATAATTTGCTGAGACGGAAAATTTCTTCCTATCCCAAATGGCTACCTGTTGGTTTATGTCCTGAAAAAAGATAGTTCGTATTTTTTTAGTTTTTTGTTTGTTTGTTTGTTTTAAGAAATAAATCTAATTCCATGGAAATGTGAATGCTCTCATTATGCATATAAATGTTTAATCCTTTTTAAAATTCTGCTAATCTTTAAGACCTCAGTGAGATTCTTGTGGCAATGAGCTCTCTAGCTTAATTATGCATGTGCAACAAAGTATATCCTTTTATCAGTTTTAAATTTAAATCCTGTCTATTTACTGCTACACACAGGAACTTTATAAATCTATATTGTGCAATTTTCTGCTCTAGGCATTTTTGTCAAGTGAGTGTATGTGTGAATGCAATGTCTGGAGGATGCCTCAACAGGCTCTTCCCATCTCTGATCCTTTCCTCAGTGTGCTTCTCCATAAAACTAGTTTTTGGATCAGTGGATTTGGTTTGGAGCTGTGTCTAAGGTAAAAACTGCAGACTTCTTCAAACAGCTTAGGAAGAATGTCAAAATGAGTGATCTTTTTGGAGTAAAAAATAAACATTTTGAAATTAAACTTTTGAAGTCATACTCAGATCAGCCTGCTCAGACCAGGCAGTAATGAACAATAAATAATAATGGCAACATTTTGAGAATATGCACATAACCTACAATTAGTGGGGTTTTCGGTACCTCCATAGTGACTGGAATACAAATAATTTTTTAATCTAATCTAGCCTTTGAGCTAGGAAAGCTAAGTCATTTATTTCATGCAATTAGGACTCACAGCTTTAAGTCCAGAGGTCCAGCTGCTCTTTCAGAAGAGACACCTATTTGTTAAATTTTAAATAAAAGTTATGTTACATTGGTATATGTGCTGTGTCCAAACACCAAGGGGATTTCTGCAAACAGATTTCATATAAGATACACTGTTCTGAAGAATTATTAGACAACTAATTAAAATTAATGTTGTGAGCTCCTCTTGCTGACTTTTTAACATCAGCCAAATAACATTTGGATGATTAAATAATTCTCTGTTCTTGCAGAATTCTCAATGATTTGAGAGATTCTTATATTGAGACATTGTAAGGTTATTTTCACTCATGCTAGTTCAAAGGAAAAGGTGGGGGAGAAGAAAAAGATGAAGGGAGATTATTAATAAGAATAGAGCAGCCAGCTCTGGAGATAACAGGAAGATGAAAGTGAAATATTCAGGTACTGGAGTCTGATAAAGAAGAAGAAAGATACCGTACCAGGTAACAGGCCCACTCCATTAATGGGTGATGCAAAAGCAGCTGGGTCAGTTTCTTGGATGACAGCACCAGCAGCACATGCCTGGAATCAACCAAGTCTCTTACTTGGGATAAAGTCCTGAGGAACAAATGAACTCCTGCACAATAATTCAAGACCAGTCTAACAGAAGGAGCAGGAGTTTTTGTCAAGTGAATAAATGCTTTTACTCTGCATCGGAAGTACCTGAACTGTTCTTTTAGATTAGAGTAAGGGAAATGGAGGTTTAAGATTTTTGTTTTGTTTAGTTTAGTAACATAAAAAGTTTTAGATACTTTTAACCAGTATGGCTGTGGGAATTTTTTTGTTTAAGCTGAAGAGTTTTGAAGTTAACTTAGGAAAACACAAAAGACTGTCTTGGGAAAGGTGGTCTTGAGGTGGGTGGAACAAGGAAGACTGGAATTTACAGGTACCAGTCACTACTGTATAGCTCTTGATTGTTCATTAAGAATAATGAACAGTCCTGTAGCTGGAGTGAATCTGGAGATTAAAAAAGTGTGCTATATGAGAAAGGACTGCTGGAAAGACTTGAGAAACCATGAATAAACTTTTCAGCTGGAAAACATTACACTGAGAAATTCTTTCAAGAATTAGTTAGTACTGTGTTAAGACTAAATGATTCAGAAGACAACTGAGGTTTGGATGATAGCATCTTAGAGAAGCAGAGGTTGTAAAAGACCACTGTGCTATCTTCAGTTTTGGAAGTTTGAACAGGATAGGGGACATCGGTGAAAATGATGAGAACTGGAGATGAGAAAGTAGTGAAGGCAATTTCTACTCATGGTATTAATATTCATGATGAGAGAAAAGCTATCGCTTGAGGCAACAGTAGCAGATTGACAGTATCAGCAACAGAAAATGCAAAAGGTGGAAAAGGATCTGGTGGGGGTGTTGGTCCACAGCTGGCTGAATATGAGCCAGCAGTGTGCCCAGATAGCCAAGATGGGAAACAGCATCCTGGCTTGTATCAGAAATAGTGTGGCAAACGGGACTAAGGAAGTGATTGTCCCCCTGTACTCAGCAATGGGGAGGCCGCACCTTGAATCCTGTGTTCAGTTTTGGGCCCCTCACCACAAGAAAGACATTGAGGTGCTGGAGTGAGTTCAGAGAAGGGCAACAAAGCTAGTCTAAGGTCTGGAGAACAAGTCTTACGAGAAGCAGCTGAGGGAGCTGGGGCTGGATAAACGGAGGTTGAGGGGAGACCTTATGGTACTCTACAAGTACTTGTAAGGAGGTTTTATTGGCGTGTCTCTTTTCCCAAATATTAAGTGATAGGAAAAGAGAAAACACCCTCAAGTTGCACCAGGGAAGGTTTAGATTGGATATTGGGGAAAAAAAACAAATCTTCATGAAAAGAGTTGTCAGGCATTGGAAAAGTTACCCAGGGAAGTGGGTTAAATCACCATCCTTGGAGGTATTTAAAAGATGTGTAGATGTGGCACTTAGGGACATGGCTTAGTGGTAGACTTGGCAGTGTTGTGTTTATCTTTGGACTCAGTGATCTTAAAGGTCTTTTCCAACTTATATGATTTTATGATTCCATAAAATGGTGACCAGGAAGAAAACAAATAATGTAATAAGATAAAGATGGTAGTCAGCAAGAAATTATCAGCTCTGTGTTCATATAAGAAGCTCAGAAAACTGAAAGGAAGAACTTGCAATTCTAATACAGGTTCTGTAAAGAGATAGTGGGATAGCAGCAGAAACCTAGAAAGTCAGTACTGAAACACTTTGAGATACATCATCTCTTCAGAGAGACAGAAATAAAACAATTAGTGAGAAGTATCACTCTATTAATAAGATCACCAAAACAGTGTTAGGGTACGTAGGGAAAATAAACTTCCTTAACATCAGTAAAAACAAAGGAGTCCAAGATTGCTTTGGAGAAATAGCATGAAAGCTGTTCTGCTTGCTGGAGGAAAGTTAGGTGTCTATAAGTACTTGTTGTGACTCCCTTGTCAATATATATTAAAAAAAAAAAAGTAAAATGGAGAGAGAGAGAGAAAGAGGACGACAGTGAGTGATAAGACCCAAGCTACAATACTGTGCATGTTTCCAGCAAGGAAAAGTCATCCAAAACCACGGATCTATAAAGAAACTACTAATGTATTGGAAGAATTAACAGTGTGTCACATCTCGAAAAGATGGAAACCATGATATTTGGTCAAACAAGTTTGAAGGGAAAACAAACCGTTGTCTGCAAGTATATGGAGATAAAAATGGGGTGACTAACAACTCATTCACAGGACAATGTTAGAATAAAAATGAAATGGGATGGACTGTCAATTAATATAGTTACTATGAAAATCAGAATATGTCATACAGACATCTCGTCAGTGAAACTTTGGAATAAATAATCATTGTTATTGTTACTATTATTGCTGTTGTTATGCAAAAGAAACCACTCCGATTCCATTTCATTTTAAAGATTTTGGAGTTGGATTGTGTGAAGTGGTTTTTTTCCTACGAAAGGCTGTAGGATTAATGAGTTGGGAGGTCTCTAGAAATCTTATTTTTTCAGAATCCAAGTGCATGAGAAAACAGAAGTGTAAAATGGTGAAGTTGACTCTGAACATAATCAGTAGCTAAAAAACCTATAGTCAATCATCTGAAAGGATATTGAAAGTAATAGAAAAAAGGCCAAGAATAAAGAAGCAACTGTGCTTTTAAGCAGGAAACAGGTAAAATAGTTTTACAAAGTAATTTAGATGATAATTGTGTGCAGGCAATTGATTCCAGTCAATGACTGCATTCCAATTCACCAACTGTACTTGGCTTACTTAATGCCTAGAGGTACTTCAGAGAAGAGTCAATCACAATAAAGGAAGAGAATTGTACAAGTAAGGTAAAAAAAGTGAGGTTTTTAAATCATTGATCCAAATATTGCAGGAGAGTTCAAAATTTATGTGTTGGAATAGGGGTGCAATTTCACTTGAAAAACTCCAAGTATCTGAAAAAAAAAAAATCCAAATTTCATTTTTATGGGTTTTAGTTCTTCTTACCTGAGTTAACATTTTGCTGCTTTTAACTTGTGGTGCATGGTATAACTTGAAAAGAACTGAATTAACTACAGACGTTTCATTTAGGGAGAAAAGGGCAAGGAAAACCAAAACCCAAGCAAAACATTATCTCTGCCCTTGGGATTAGCTGGAAATAGGACTTTGTATGTGATGGCATATACATACTGATTTTGTTGAAAGGGTGGTGGTGTTTCTTTTTTTGCTGTTACAAATTCACGGTGGTACTATTGTTTTGTTAAAAGAGGAGACTTCAAGTAAACAGAGAGTAGATTTTTAGTAGAGAGGTACTGAATTGTCTCAGAAGTACAGTTCTGAGTACCAGGAACACATCAGCTATTTCAGGACAGAGAGCAGTGTGGGATAGCTGGTTTCCTTTACCTAGATGCATAGAACAGGTGAGGCTACACAGGCAGTAAAAAGATTGCCCACCTTTAGTGCTGAAGTGGAAATATAACCAAGAGTGGGCTTGCTGCAGAACATCTGTGAAAGAGGAGGTTAGATAAATTTGTTATTTTCCAGTAGCTGCAGAGGAAAGATAGGGTGAGAACATGGAGAAAGCAGAGGCCAAGAAGCTATGAATAAACTGCAATATTTTTCCACTACTATCAAGAGCTGACTGCAGCTTGTTAAGTTATAACTTTTTTGGGGGTACAGGTTTGTCTTAGGTGACGCAATACCTAACCTTTTCCTATCTTCAAATAATGATTTTTCTTATTTTTATTTTAACAAGACCATCAAAGGTGAGCTGGCCATAGCATAATTTATTTCTTGTGAAATCAAAATAAATTAATTGCAGCAACTGCCACCTTTATATTTGCAGTATTTGTGACTATACTGAGAAAAGACTGAAGAGCTATGTCAAATACCTGATGTCCACGATTTTTTTTTTATATTTTAATTGAACAACTGAATAATAGCTGCTGTTCTGGGGTCCATTTTTCATAACCAGCAGCAGGCTTATAAGCAAATGGATTATTTTCAAGCAATTCTCAAAGCAAGGCTGAACTCTGTGGATATAATTGAATATTTGGGGAAACATACAGTTCTTCATTGGTTTTTGAAATTTTTGTAAGTTTTGTGCATTCCTGTAAATACTAAGTAATATTAGTGCCTAATAATAAAAAATAGTGCTGAACTCTGTCAGAGAAATGTGTGAAAAGAGTAGACTTAAGGTAAAAGACTTAGAAGAACGTGCACTAGCTCAGGAGATATGCTTTGCCATTCTTTTCAAGATGTGCATGTGACTCCTAGGCTGACATCTGATACTGCTTTCTGGAATTCCTTTCTGCAACAGTCAGAGCTGTGTTCAGGAGGGTGACAAACATTAAGTTTCTAAAGTTGTTTGTGTGTATGTGAGGAGGCTGGAAGGAAGAGAAAATACTTCACCTCAGTCTCCTAAACACATTGAAACCATTTGCCTATGTATAAACGTGAACAAATTGTGGATGATGTTTAGGACTGTTCATTTTTTTTTTTTTTTCCTTATTTAGTTATATTTTTTTTTCCCTAAAAACCTTGATATAGTTTTGAAATACATGGCTTTGCTTGAACATCACAATTTCAGCTGGTGTGGCTCACCCTAAGCCAGTAGAGCTTGTATTGTTGTTTGTCATAGTCAGTGTAGAACAGTTAGGGCTATGTCAGACACAGACTAATTGCCTCTTAGGGGTATGTTGGGAGAGAACTGGGACCATGCAGCCAATCCATCTGTCACAGAGCACTTGAGTAAAGATTAAACTCATGGTTCTACAACCTCTAGTTTAAATTAGCAGCAATTTGTGCTGGAATAAATGTTAAATTATATTTGTATGTTTGTGTAAGTCAATAATCCAGAGTTAAGGTCCACCTCAGACTGGTTGTACAGTCTATTATTAGGTCTTAAAAGGAAAAAAATATCTTCATATGAACAATGAAAATATTTAAATCAGTTAAAAAAATCAAACATTGATCTCTTGAAACTAAGTGACACACCTAATAGCACTTTGCGGTCATTAGCCACACCTTAGTTTAAAGAATATAGTGAAAAATATGTGTTGTAGAATCTGGACTGTTAAGGAAAAAAGTGAATGATTGCCTTGATGATGTTGCTTTTGCTTTCTTAATTTTCCTATATGCTATTCTAACTTACTGTCTCTCTCCCAGGGTTTTGTCCCAACTGGAGTAAGTTTCTAGATAAAATATTCTGTTCTTTACAGAAAAATTGCTTGAGAATATTTATCTTCAGGTTTCTTTATTATGTATATTATATCTTCCATATGCTCTGTACCCATAATTAGAGTTTTGGAAAGCTAACCTTTTTAATAATAAACACAGTATGTCAAGGAATTGACATATGATTCAACTTAAATATAATGAATAATTATGAACGATATTAATGGTCCCTTAATGTTAATGTCATTCTGCTAATTTAATACAGCAATTAATTTTGCACATGAAACCCATGCAGGTGCTTTGAAACTTCTTTTTTTTTTTTTTCTTTTTTAAATCTTAATTTCATAACTCTCTTGATAGTTTTGCAAATTCAGAATTAATATTGAGTAATTTTCATAGTATATTTTAGTTTAATATGTTATTACCATAACAACCACTTAACACTTGGAGAACAACTTCACATTAATACTACTTATGATTATATCCATTAATTATATTTAGGATGATTTCTGTGGGTAAACTTACTCCACTGATGGTCTTAAATTAACAAAATCATAATTCGACTCATTTCCTACATAAATAGTATGTCAGGATCCACTATGCTTGTGAGAATATTGACTTTGAGGACCTGACAAATGTCTTGAGGGCCCATCATCTGTGTTGTTTTCAAATTGAATGGGAACTGATAGATAGAACTGCTTTACTTGGGAATGTATCCCAATTTGCAATTTGATGAACGGTGTTATGTGCTTGTTTAAAATTAGATCAAATAGGCTATCCTCTGTAGTTAAGATTCATAGCTGTTGCTTATAACAGTATCACCCTTTAGGCCACCTGAAGGAAAAGAAGTATACAACTCCAGTTTTAGTTGAGTTTAGAAAAAGTAATGGTTGCATGCACTAGTCAAATAGTGTCTTTTGTTCTTTTAACCAAAAGGATGGACTAAACTCTATATGCATCTGCTGTCATGTGTACCCTGGAGTTACTAAGTGTGCAGTGTTTAGGCAAATAAAGTGTAGCTACTGTAACCCTATGTAATGGAAACTAGTTATACTCCATCTGTACATATCTGTTGTCTTTTGGGTTAGAACTTTGCACACATCTTAACAAGGAACAAAACTGTCTTCAGAGATGGGATTCTTTTTCATGATGACCTGGCAGTTCACTTGTTCTACACTCCGTCTTACTTATCTACTATACTGTCGTGGTTTAACCTGAGCTAGCAGTGCAACCACGATAACCACTCACTCACAATCCCTCCACACCCCCTCAACAAGGGAGACAATCGAAAGCGAAGGGAGAAACTTGTATTGAGATAAACATAGTTTAATAAAATAGCACAATACTAATACACTACTAGTAAATATATATAAAATAGAAATAGAATATAAAATAAAAGATACTCACGGCAATTCCTCACAAACTCTCCACAACAAGCAGCCAGTCTCAGGAAGCATCACCTGGTCCTGAACAGTTGATCCCAGAGAGAGAAAAAAAGGAAAAAAGCAGAAAGGCCCAGAGGCCTCTGTAAAATGGCAAAAAGCCTAATTAAACATCCGGAACAGAACTCTCCCAGCTCCTACAAAAAGAACAAAGAAGGTGAAGAAGTGGGAGAGAGATTCAAAGACCCTGACTCTCCTTAAATATGAATCATGATGCTGATAGAATGGAATACTCTTATTGATCAGTCCAGATGTCAGTCAAGCTCTGCCCCATCCATGCCCCAATTCCTTGATGACTCACACCTGTGTTCAGAGCACTCAGAATGTCCTTGGCTCTCAGACCAGAGCAATTAGAAACACTATATCTGTCCCGGGGTGTTATCTTCTTGTTCTCAAAATAAGTCCAAATGATGAGTGTGCTAGCTATGAAAAAGAAAGGTTTCTACCTGCATGAAGAAAATTAACTCATTTTTGGTCAAACCAGCACAAATGCCCATAGCAACATTAGATAGTTTAAATTAGTTCACTATCTAGATTATGATAGATAAAAACCTTTATCCACTTATGGTAGATAAAGTACCTGTCTCCCATTCATTGTGTATAACTCTGTATACATTTAGGAGTCATCAAACTGCTCACTTAGCTTTGTGGTTGCACTTATCCAAAACCTTAACCTTTAACTTTATTAATTGTCAGGGCATTTATTGCAACTCTATTATAAAGGATCTGGTTATATTTCAGAACCATTAATAGATACAGAAATCCTAAAAAAACTACATTCTTAGTCATACTTGTACCTTTTAAAAAAAGATTCCTTAACTGACAGAACGAAACAGAAGAATTTAATGCTGTTCTACCTTATTTATTATCAACAATTTGATTGTAGGTTTAAAATAAAAGGGAGACTTGAATGTGATTTTGATATTTATGTTTGTGCTTGACTTTGAAACTTGTCATAAAAGTCACTCTGAAAGCAGAAGTGCAGACTAGCAGACTATCACAAGGAAAGATTAAAGTCACTTTTCTGACAAAAACATTCAAATGGCCTATCACCTCCTTTTTTTTTTTTTTTTTTAACCTGAAAGAATAATTATGCAATATTGTAATAACATAAGCTTTAACAAACATGCATTCAAAATGGAATGTCTGAATGATGTCCCCAAGTGCTAAAGCCTGATATAAATCTTTGTAGATTTGGGACTATGCTAGGTGATTTCATTATTAACTACATCACTGAAGAGTGCGTTTGCAAAATTTCTTCATCATTGAGCTTGCATTTTCATGGTAACATTATAATTTAGCATAGACATTAAAACTCTTATACACATGGAGGCACAACATAAATTCTCATAACATGAAGGGTATCATTTAATTTAAAGAACTTCAAGTAATTGGCTTAAAAAAAATCTATCAAGGTTTTCACATTTTTGTCTTTAGAGCCATTAGTATATTAAGAGCCATTAGTATATTTAGAGCCATTAGCATATTAAGAACAACCTAAATATGAGTTGTAGCCCT
This sequence comes from Patagioenas fasciata, assembly GCF_037038585.1. NCBI lineage: Eukaryota > Metazoa > Chordata > Aves > Columbiformes > Columbidae > Patagioenas > Patagioenas fasciata. The sequence goes on from NC_092520.1 coordinate 35,964,717, forward strand.
GTGCTCATATCACAGTCTCTAACACTGACACTTTGTCTGAATTACATGTAGTCCCACCTTTTCATCTTTCTATTGTATCTATAAAAGCTAAAGGAGAAGAAAAATGGAAAAAGGAAAGGAAGAACACATCTATGGAAAACAAACAGAAAATCAGTGGAAGAGCCCCCACCGCCCACAAGAGTTTGATTTTAGTATGAATTTTCAGTTCTCTTCATGAAAATTAGAATTTAAAAAAAAAAAAAAAAAAAAAAAAAAGCATTCATTTACACAGAATATTCCAGACGTGTTTGTAAAGAAAATAAGAGAGAAAGAGGTGTTGTGGGACATGTTATGAAAATTAGTTGAAAGAAAGACAGCTATCATTTACTCAAAGGTGAGATTTTTATAACACCAAGGATGTTAGTCTTCTCTGGGAGGGTTTCAAACCACATTTCCTGCTACCTGATGGAGTATCTGCCTGGAAGACATATTCAGGTATGAGAAATCCTCAGAATGACACTCTGATTTGCTCTTAATAAATGCAGCTTTCATAGGACATAAGTATCTTTAGGTAGGTTTCATTCTTGTTAGCTCAAATATCTGAAATGAATGTCTGAATTGTAGTTAACAAAACTCCATTTGTATTAGTAGAAAGAAACAGACCATTTGGAAGCTGCAATATTCCATTTTAAGAAAGACATTTAAGGTAACATCAGTTCTCTTCAGATAGTGCCTGTATTGATAATTTAACCAAAATTGAGTGTTGTGGACCAGTTGTCTACAGCTAGTTGAGGTAAAACCTACATGAGATAGATGTTTAGACATCTGAACAGGTGTCCTAATGTTTGTCTTACTGTTTATCTCTTTATCAACAACTACTTATTTTTGATGACTTGGAACAGATTCAGAGAAATCTTTTCAGAAAAGTAATTCAGAACAAAATCCCCTGCACTGCCTTCTCGCATGTTAGAACTCTCTTGTGAAAAAAGTGATTTAAGGTCTTCTGTAGATGTAGAAGTCATCTCAACATATCTTGAAGGAAAACGTGAACTTGGAAATCTATGTAACATGACAAACCTAAGATTTTTTTTTTTTGGTTTCCAGAAAACTTGAAATGAGTGGGTTTTTTTGTGTGTCTGCAGGTTCTGGGAAAATAGAATGTAAACTATTATGGACAGAGGTTGTGGAACCTTAGTATGGCCAAACTACATATGAGGGTTGTAGGTACTGCCAGAGAGTAGATAAATAATTATAATGCTGCACAACACTTACTTGTTTCTATTTGTTCTAATTTCCTTTCTGATTTGATAGTTAAGTAGGAGACCAACGTATGATGTCACATCCAACTTGGCATTTCAGATGTGGCAATTGACAGCATGTAGCACTATTGTCTGAATTTGGAACATGCCCTAGGACTAAATTTTTGCTAACTGTTCCTGCTGTTATTTTCCCATAATCTTTATTGTTACATTTCAGCTAGCAATGACCCAATATAATGACATTATATATATATATATATATATTTAATGGTGTTCCTTGCAGTGATGTAAAATTTCGATGGACATCAAATACTATTGCGCTCTGGGGCCAGTCTTGGCAAAGTAGAAAAAAACTAAACTTGGAAACAGTAGTCAGGCCTTTCTGAAATATAAGGTTGAATTCAAAAGTAACTGATAATTTGCTTAGGTTTGTTTTTCCTTTTCCACAGTCATTCCTGCCTTATGTTTTACTTTCATATTAATTCTTATTTCATAGTAGAATAATAAAAGTGGGAATTTTTTAATCAGAAAATATTAAGTATTTAATGATATAATCAAAGCATCAATTTTAGGGAGAAAATCAAACCAGTGGAACAACAATAGACTTTTTAGTGTGTTTTGAATCTTTAGTTTTGCTTAGTGTTTCCAAATCACATGATTTTTAGAAAAAAGATTGTTCATTCAGCTGTTTTCAATGAAACATGAAATATTTTTTGTAATACGGAGTGAAGCAAAGGGCTTTATTTGGTTATGAAGTTAAATGTTCTGATTTCCCTGTATCACACTTTCAAGGAATATTATTTCAAGATTTACAATTGTTGTTGTATGCTGAGAAATCTATAAATTGTAAGCTTTTAACACATGTTTTTGTATTGAAGTACATTCAGCAGATAATTAGATACTATTTGGCAAGAATTTCCACTCTGAAGCTATGCTATTACGACTGCAAGCTTTCATTTGGTTTAACTGCCTCACCACTACTATAAAAGGTCAAAGTGGAGCAAAACATCTCTTCTATTGCTCCACATTCCTGACACATCATTCCATTAAAAAGCTGGCACACAGGAGAATGCTGTTTTTCCATTAAGTAGTAGACCTGCTAAATGACAGAGATTACCGCTAGCCAAAGTCAGTAGTTCCTCCAGTGTGTCTTGCTGTCTATGGACTAGTTTTCCTTGAAGTATAAATTAATCAAGTAGTGAAGGAGTTTAGTGTCTTAATGAGGAGATTTTCTTTTTCTTTCCTTTTTTCTTTTTCTTTTTCTTTTTCCTTTTCTTTTTCTTTTTCTTTTTCCTTTTCTTTTTCTTTTTCTTTTTCTTTTTCTTTTTCTTTTTCTTTTTCTTTTTCTTTTTCTTTTTCTTTTTCTTTTTCTTTTTCTTTTTCTTTTTCTTTTTTTTTCTTTTTCTTTTTCTTTTTCCTCTTCCTCTTTTTTTTGATATAGCAGCAGCTATTGTCTAGACATTTGCTGTTTGATTTGTATTTTCAAACCTCATTAGAAATATAAAACTTGATTTTCATAGTTTAATCATATCAAACATATACTGAACACACATCTAACTATCAATAGCTCTTGTGAAAAGCACAAAAAAATGAGAAAGTACAATAAAATCAAAAAGAACACCAATGTCCACAATGAAAGCGCGAAGAGATTTTCACTTCAAGAGATTAATGTATCTAGTATTTTAATACTATTTGTATTCCTCTGTCCACAAGAATTCCTCATATTTTGCAGCTTAGAAATATGTATAGAGAGACAGTATTTCTGAGAGATATTTGTGACCAATTAGATCCTTCTATAACGTATCTTTCTTTCTCAGCATCTGTCTCAAAATAACTTAATGAGAAGCTTACAATCCCAGCCAGTTTATCAAAGTACTTGCAGAATCAACTCAACATGTCCTGGAAGACAAAAACCATCATGTTTCTAATGCGGTATATATATCCACTTGTTATCTAACATATTGTATGTTTTTCATATGCTTGATTACATCCCAGATTTTTGTGTGGTGATGGCTCATACAGCAGGGGGTGAATGAATTACACCCTTCAGGAACCATAGCTGGAGGCTAGTCAGGAGAACCTGTGGCAATGGGAAACTGCTTTTGCATCCCAGTCTCATCGCTTGTGCCTCCTCCAGTGCTCTGAGTTGGGTCTTCACCTGGTGTAGATTCTACTGAAACATCTGTATTTGAGTAAACTTCTATTTCACCTGCTTAGTGATATCTATGTCTCTAAATTTATTCTCAAAACTCAGAGGAGAGAGATACTTTACATGCATAGTCAGAAGGTGTAATAGGAGGAAGAAACTAAGACTCTTCATGGGCAAGGACTGCCCTATGAAATGACTTTTAATTTCAGAGGTCTGTTTGCATAAGTAGAGGACTTAAGTTCTTTTGAAACCCCTGTAACTTTGGATAATGTGGATAAGGACATATGATTTAAGTTTCTTAGGAATTTATCATGTTCTTCTCTTATTAGGTTTTGAATATACTTGGATTATGGTGGACATTTATGTCTGGCTTGATTGTATTTTTATTCTGGAATTAATGGCTTCTTTGCATATTTTTAACTTTATTTTCTGGTGAGTATATAAACATCAGAGAAGACATTTGATGATTTATTTACATAAAACTACTTTCGCTATTTGAGTAGCTAGAAAGCATGGCTTAGCTTGAAATACAATCATAGTAAAGAATTTTTGTTGCTTTTTCATTTGTCCAATGGCTGTAGCTGAATGAAATACATGTATCATATGAAATACACTTCCTATTGATACTAGACTCTAAACTACCTCATGATGTGGAGACCAAATCCCAGCACTACTTCACTGAAGGAAAATCAGATGTTTCTTTGAATATTTTGATAATCATATATTGAAAATATACACCTTGCACCTTAGTAATTGACCATTCTGGGGCTTATAGCAAAGATGAAAAGGGAGGAATTCAAACATAGTTAAAGAGTTAATGTAAAACACATAGCTTACCTTGCATAAATGTTTTTGAGCTAATACAATACTGTAATAATAGCGCATCTTGAAGAGTGGTTTCTAAAATCACCTAGGTCTTCACTACTGATCATCTCCTTCAAACAGTTGCATTTTAAGTAGTTTTACTTTGTTAGACTTTGTATAGAGTTGTTTACATTTGCTTAAATGCAGTCCTTAGTTAATAATGGCAGGATCCTTCTGTCCTTCTGTGCACTGTTGAGAGAGAGATGCAGCTGACCTGGGACTTTGATGTGTAAATGAGACTCAATGAAGGGTCAATACATTTTGTGATTTCTGTAGGGTATACATAGATAGCAGACAATTATATAAGGTCATTTGGAAGGGGAATATCAGCAATATGTAGGCATACACTGAGGTAGCCTTTGTCAGTACTTATGTCTCTGATAGCTTCCTATAATAAAAATAAAAATAAAAAAGAACTCACAATTCCACGTGGCCAAATCCAGCCCTGCAGCTGTTCTGAACCACAGGCACAATTCAAAGAATGTACAAAGCTGATGTAAATTGCTCCTTGGGGTCATGGTTACTCTTCTTCACTAGAGAAACCAGAATTCATTGACAACCTGGTCCACAAATCCTGGCTTTCATCTTTCATAAGATCTCAAATATTCTCTCCTCTTTTCCTGATTATGTTATAAATTAATTCTCCTTTCTCTTATCTTAATTTTGTCCGTTATAACAGAATGCATAGCAAACGTGACATTGTGCTGTACAAAAATTATCTCCTACAGTTATCACTGTAGACATTTAAACCCTTTGTCTTTTCTGAATTAACATTTTTATGCCCAATTGCATTACGTGCATAATAACAATAGTTGTTATTGATGCTATACTTTCCATGATTTAGAAATATGATATTATTACTTCCTAAATAATACTTTGAAGAATCATTTACTGTCCGCATGAGAATATTCCTCTAGAAAACAAAACAAAACAAACAGTTTTAGTCAATTCTCTCTATGGTTTTCTTTGATAAAGTCAGAGCACTGTGGGTCTGTTAGTGTGTGGTGCCTGATTCCTTATATACGTAGACCAACTCTCCAGAGTATCAGAACACTTTTTGGATAAGAGAATGAACAGAACTTTCTGAGACAACCACACTAGCACCAAGCCATGTGAAGTCCCACTCCTCCTCCATTTCCCTCTGACTATCAGTGCCAAATAACATCAAGTCAAGATTTATGAGCTGACTAGCTCTTAATCCATTTAACATGTCATGTGGTGATAAGATCATAGTGGCTACATTCATAGATGTAGATGTCATCTCAATACATGTTGAAGTCAAGCCTTTCTGAAATATAAGGTTGAATTCAGAAGTAACTGATAATTTGCTTAGGTTTGTTTTTCCTTTTCTACAGAGTCATTCCTGCCTTATGTTTTACTTTCACATAAGATCATAGTGGCCACATTTGCTTGGCAATAACTGAGATTCTTTAAAGAATCTAAAATGTATGGTGTCTTGAATACCATATTTGTAGCCTTATCAAAGAAACACAACAAATTATTTGTCAATATTAAATGTAATAAATTATATTACTTAATTATTTCTTAATAATTAAACAATATATAATATGGTTTATTGTTTTACTCAGGGCTGATATCATATTAGCAGACACAAGTTATTTATTTTGTTTCTTTTTAAAAAATGTTAATCCATTATTAGCTTTATTCTCATTCTATGATTTCCCCAATATTATAATACTAACTGAAAATCAGTGTTCATGATTGAGTCTGTTCATCAGTCAGCATTTTCAGAGTCCTTTTAGACAGGTTACAGAAAAAGCTCATTTTGGAAGTACTGTTAGAATATGATGATAAAATGTCCCTTAGATAATACTAGGATATAAATCATTTCAACAACAAAACACACAAGCCCCCACACCATAAAACACCAGCTTTTCTCCCTTAATACTGATATTTTATTCATGTTATTAATGTAGCAGAACATATGGATTTTTTTTAGCCTTTTAAGGTAAGAAAACACAAATGGAAGTCCAGCATGTAATATAAATTTATGTACATAAGTGTCTCTATACTTACGTGTGTATATATATGTTGATAAATATGTGTCATAAACATATATAATCTAAATATGCACAAGTAATTTAGTAAAGAATTTGACACTGTTTCCCACAACATTTTCCTGGAGAAAGTGGCAACTCATGGCTTGGATGGGCATGCTCTTCACCAGGTAAAGAACTGGCTGGATGTCAGGGCCCAAAGGGTTGTGGTGAATGGAGTAAAATATAGTTAGCGGCCAGTCACAAGTGGTGTTACACAGGGCTCAGTATTGGGGCCAGTTCTGTTTAATATCTTTATCAATGATCTTGATGAGGGAATCAAGTGCACCCTTAGTAAGTATGCAGAAAACACCAAGTTGCGTGAGAATATTGATCTGCTCAAGGGTAGGAAGGTTCTACAGAGGGATCTGGATTGACTAGATCAGTGAGCTGAGGTGAATCGTGTGAGGTTCAACAAAGCCAAGTGCTGCATCCTGTGCTGGGTCACAAATACCCCATGACACGCTATGGGCTTGGGGGTGAATGGCTAGAAATCTGCCTGGCAGAAAAGGATCTGGAGAAAAGAAGGCTGAAGGGAGACCTTATTGTTCTCTACAAATACCATAAAAGAGGCTGTAGTGAGGTGAGTGTCGGTCTCTTTTCCCAAGGTAACTAGTGATACAGACATAATTTAGAGGTAGACTTGGGAGTGCTAAGTTAATGGTTGGACTGATTGATTTTAAAGGTCTTTTCCAACCAAAATGAATCTATGATTCTGTGTAAATATGCATATAAGTAAAGTTAATGTATTACATACAAATATATATTTGTCTTCCTGTTACTGTTAAATCTTGCATAGTATCTCTTTTGTATCTTATTACTCTTCAATAAACATCTGGTCTTGATTTTTGTCCATTAATGTATACCTTTTCTTTCATTTATTGAATATTTTTGCATCAAAAGCTACTTGATGAATTCTTAAAAAGACAAAACTTACAAAATATTTTTGCCTTTAAGATAGCAAATGACCTCATTAAAAATCATAGCAGTGGTGATTGTCATCAGATTAATTGCCATCAACAATTTTTAAATAATAATTGAAAATTGAACTAACACACCTATTCTTATTTCAACTGAATTGTTTTCAAAATTATTTTGACAAAGGGTTTTCTCGACCTCATGTTGTTAGAAAACAAATGCATATATGTTATGAAAATGTAAAATTTCAAGTGTGACAGCTTTTGAGGTCAAGATAGAGCAATTTAGTTTTAAAAAATTATGTAGTGCACGGTTTTGAAACTCATCTAATCATGTCTAGACACTAAAAACTGTTTGGAGCCCCAAAACACTGAATTGCCTAAAGCAAACTGTGAGAACTCAGTGAAGTTATACAAATATTATTACTGTTTATAGTACACTCTTGATAGATCCAAAACATAAACAGGTTCATTTTGTGCATAAAAGCAGGATTTGAGCTAATTAATATTAAAATAAAAGGTTTTCTTGTTATTAAGAATAATTTCTACACCCTTTATTAAGAAGAATAGATTAGCGCTTATATACTGTTCAAGAAGGCATGTTTTTGGAATATTCCTTCTTATTTTAAAATATTCTTACTTTTTCATCTCTAGAAGATCCCAGGTATGCTGTCATAAGAGGAGAATCCTTCCTTCTTTCGATGTTAATGGGTTCATTGGAATTATTATCCTTGCTTTCCAAAAGAGAGTTTTCAGCTATAGCCTGATGTCCTAAACATCTAAAGCAACTTGGCAAAGTTTTTGCATTCACGAAATGGTTGAGGAAACCATAAGCTGTGTCACCTCCTTCACACTAGGTAAGATCAATGACGCTGAATAACGCCAGCCAAGCATTTTTGCTGAGTGACAGGTGACAACATCTGAATAACAATGAATATATTGGAAAATACATGGTAATGAAATACGTGTTAAAACTCTGAATTACTACCTTTGCATCCAATGTGATTATTTAGATATGTATTTTGAATACTTTGTGTCAGGATGGTGTGCCTAAGTGAAAAGTAAGAGATTAAATTGTGTCTCAACTGACTTTGCTGAGTGATAAGCAATTAAGCTGGTTATCCTGGCCCTATTTGGCATATGATATGGTAAGTAATGTGAATGAGTTTTGTGCAACGTGTCAGATGCTACAGATTGTACATATGGCACTTGTTTTCTTCTGTACATAAACCCACTAGTATAATTAAATAAAAAGTATTAATTATTAATTCCCAAGTGTTATTAATCCTTTCCTTTTCAAGTAAGTAAACAGCAAAAGAAAAGAGGAGAAAAAAAAAAAGAAGAGGAAAAAAAAAAGAGAGGGGAAAAAAAAAAAGGAAAAATAAAAAAAAAACTTTCCCCGAGTAGATTTCTCAATATCTGTCCCAACCCTGATATAGTATGCTCTGTAACAACGCTAAGTGTTAAAGATGTGACAAGTGGAATGTAGGAATGTGATTTGAAAAGTAAGATGATAGATAATACAGTATGAATACAGACACTGAGAGTTAAAGCATCTCAATATTTCATAAAATAGCACCTAGAGAACTAATCCTTAAAGAACTCTGGTGCAGTTATTTTAATTAGGACAAGCTAGTTTTCTGTGCTTCTATTTCAACACATAATTTGTTTGATGAAAGGCTCCCAAATTATAAATTGGTTTGGGTCAAGCTAGATTCACTGACAAATCTATGCTGAATTTGTCTAATTGATTCAGTTTAATAAAAAGGAAAAAGTCTCACTTTAACTAGTTAGACAAGTGGTTAAAAAAGGTGGTTTCTAGGAAATAGAAAACATAGATTCAGGTTTTTACTGCAGTCTACTTCAGAGAATGGATTTGACCTGAGGTTCCCCACATCTTAATTGAAGAGATTTTCTATTTTATTTTTTTCAAGTACATCCCCATTCTAAAGTAGATTCTATAAGCTTCTATTCATTTTTCTGTAATGATGTGATTCGATTTTAGATCAAGTATTATTAACTTATAATAATATGTTGAAATCTTTCTGTAAGTGTCTACAGATATGTTTAAGTTCGTGCTGCAGTCCATGGAGATAAGACTCAATCTGAGTGGCCTATGAGACACTATAGGGTATTGAAGACATGAGGTTAGCAGATAATAACTCAGAATTTATGATGAGCTGTGTCCCTTTCCAGTGGATGATGAAGTTGTGGAACATACTGCATTTACTTGTCTGCAACACCTAAAATGTTTTTGTGGTCAGCTTATAACTAGAAAATGCTGAAGATAGCGTTCTGATATAGCTTGAAATGGCCAACGCTAACCAAGACATATACAAACCCAGACTGTGATACCAGGACTTGTAGAAAACCTGTGCCCTTCTGGGCCAGTAGTTGAAGACAGGTGAAGAGTGATCCAGGAAAACAGAAACTGAGGAGTTTGTGTATAGCAATTTTAATTGCATTATTACTCATATTGATTTTTTTTTTTTCCATATATGTGTTATTTCTCTCTAATACTTTCTTTTGACTAAAAATGATTCTTGATCAAAGCAGGTTCAGACAGAGTCTTGAGGCCTTACAAACTCAGGATAGAGCCTATGACCTGTTACTAGACTGTTAATGCCATATTGCATGGCTACAGGATTTTACCCATAGCCTGCCTATTTCTAACTTTGTCTGCAGAGACTGAAAGTTGAGCCTAATTTACCAATACTTCTGTACTGCCCTGACAATGCAGAACAAAGAACTGAGCATCTGCCCTTCCATGAAGTACCTACGTTGACAGTTGACACTTTACTGAGGTGGACAAGCACAATCAAATTTGGGTTGGACTAGATGATCTCCTGAGGTCCCTTCCAACCCCAACCATTCTGTGATTCCATGACATTTGTGTAACATTACATCATTACATTACTGAAGGCACCAGATACACTGCAAATGAGACTCTCACTAAAAAATATAGTGAATACTGCCTCGTACTATTTTTTGTATGAAGAAAGGAGAACATCTATAAGCATCTTGAAATAACAAATTAAGAAAAGTAGATTGCTTTATAAAATATTCATGCAGTCCTTTCATGGGAAGACGAGTCAGTGATTTGCAGAAATTAAAATGAATTCATACTTCTGACTAAAAAGAGATAAACCTATACATTAAGTATTAAAATGCTTCAGAATAGAAAACTGCACCAGTTTCAAAAGAGCTTGAGAAATATGTAAAATAACTATATATTCTAAGAAAGAGAAGTAGTCAGTTTTTCAAAAATAACTCTGAGCAACATGGCAATGAACTGAAATCAGAAGGCCAAAAGTAATACTTATTAACTCATGGCATCACAGGAAACTAGAAATTAAGCTACACTTGTACGGTTGTGTTGTAAATCCACTAGCTTATTACACTAATACTTGAATCAGGCAATGGAAAATCTGCTAAAAATATATGTAAGAGAAAGGAAAAAAATATAAATTAAATGATTCCTAGCTTCTAAACAAAAGGTTAAGTACTCATAATAAGAATAACAAAAAAACAAACCAACACAAATTGGCACTGCTTTCAGGAACATGGTTTCTAGTAAATTTTGTTATAATATTGATGAACAGAAAGGCATGAAGACCTTTTAATTAATTTTTTATTATTATTTTTCATTTAATGTCAATAAGAAATGGTCTACCAAACTTTTATTATTTTTCTCAGAAGCTGGACTTCATAGCAAAAAAGGACTGAGTGCAAAGAAGGCAACGAGTTGTTGTAAAAAAAAAGGCCAGATGGTTCACTCCTATAATCGCTCTGAAAATAATCTGTAAAGTCTTTATATTTTAGTTCTGCCTGTTTGAACATTAAAGAAAACAAGGTCACAATAAAGTCTTTCTAAGTATCACATCCTGTATCAGACAAATAGCTTCAATTTTCCAGTTCCAGGATGAAAGGAACAATTAGAGCTGTTCTTTGGAGATCCATGAGAGGTTGGTTTTCTTGTCTTTAGCAAAGAAACTGTCACAAGACTACCTGTACTCCACCATCAAAAATAATTTTATTTATACTTTCATACATAAATGTATGTCTTGGATGAGTTATAGATGATGCCTGAGTATCTTTTTAAGGAAAGACCATTTTTGTTTAATTGTAGTTTTGCTTCTGTACAGATACATTCTGACACTAATTTCTCTTCTAATGAAAGAAAAGAAGAAGAAATTTGGATGTGAGAGGGAAGCACAGGAAATGTCCTACAGTCTTGTCAACCAAAGCATGCACAAGAAACACATCATAAAATGTGATTCATAAAATGTAATTCATTTTATCTGCTGACATGTTCAGGCAAAGCAATGTGTGAAGTCTAAAACATATTAAAACATATCTAAACTTTATTATTATTATTATTATTTAATATTTTATTTTATTTTTTATCAGTCTGCTGTGCAAGCCAGAAAGAATATCCTGGTGTTGCTGTGGTTTTCAAAAATGCTTCTCTGCTCTGGAAATGAGCAACTTTGTACAAAAGATCTGCAGTATAACATTAGGTCATTCTGTTAATGTCATTAAAACTGTATTTGATTACAGAAAAGACATGTCTCATGTCTGACATGCAGAAACCACTGGTGGAGAATCCCAGAGAACCCACTACAAGAACATCATAAAAATTTATTTGGAGATTTCAGTAGTTTGTGATCCAGCGATTTCTGGGGCCAAAGGAGGTCTCCTTGGGTATATCTTTCAACAGATTTTTCTTGAATGAAATTATTTAAATTAAAACCACAACCCATCTTACCACTTCATAAATACCAGGTGAAAGAAGATAATATAATGCATCTGTATTGTGTGGGTAGGATTTTTCCATCTGTGTCTATCTGAGAGACAATTTTTGTGTTTTCAAACACTACAGAAGGAAAAATAATAAAAAGATAAAATCAACGCCCATTTGATCAGACTTTTTTTCAGCAACATAACAAAACACACAAGTACCAATCATGCAGGTTTGGTATCCAACACATTCACAAATAAGTTTAAGTGTGAAAAATAACATTTCAGGGAAGTATGGAACAAGATATTTGTATAAGCAGTTAGAAATAAACCAATAAGGGAAAAACAAAAGAGTAGTTCATAGCTCTTCTCCATACATCTCAGAGGAACGGTGTTAAAGCCCCACACAAATAACTTTACAAAACCTGAGAATTCTGTATTCATCTCATTCTTCAGTGTTAAAGAAGCTACTGGGATGAAAGGTTATTATCTTGTATACTATGCACGATTTACCCATATACTAAATTTCCGTGTTTTTGTTATTGTTGTTGGGTTTTTAAAATTCATTTTTCTAAACAATTACTTTAATAGTAGTATTTACAATTCAAATTTCTCTTTTCATCATTTTTTCACTTTAAGGTGAATTTTATCAAGACGCAAATCAATAATTCAAAACTTGCTAGAGACTGAAATAAAGATTTGATAAACAAGAAAAAAAAGGTAGCTTCTGGATACAGGCAGCTTTTTCTCAGCTTCGGGCTCCCATGAACATCACAATAACTTGAAATAGCACTTTAAAAGATTCCTTGTGTTTGTTACTGTTTTTACACTTTAAGCTTTTTTTTTTTTCTATGAACTTAAATTCACTTCTGAAATCCTCTTTCTGTTTAGGACAGTGTTCATTCTGATTAAGACTATTGAATATAGAATCAAACAGCTAACTGACGGGTATTTAGAAATGAACAGATGATTGCAGAAGCAAATTAAAGTCATAAACTTTTGAAAAGGGCCTGTCCACTTAGACATCAATGGAATGGATGAAAGGAACTCAGAAATCAGACTGTAGTTGGACTAATGACATCTAACTCTGACCTCCTAAAGAAAGGATGTCTGTAGTCACTGATGAAACACAAGCATCTATCATCAGTGGGATGCTTTACCATTATGAAAGGGCTCTTATTCCGGCATGAGTCATTATAAAATCTCTCTTTACTCTTGACTGTCTAGCCATGGTGGACTTTAGTTGCATAAACATAAATGTCAGGTGCCATGTCAGATCTGCTGGACTATCCAAAATGTTCACAGAAGGCCAGACAGAGACCTTTGAGAGATACATTTCTGGAGATAAAGCTGAAAGTCTGCTGAAATATGTTACATCAACTCAAATGGCTCCAGGCACTTAAGGAGATTACGGGCAGCTTTGAGTACTATTTCTGAGTGCCTGCTGTAGTCAGTGGATCCAGAATCATTATATAGGACTTTATACAGTTGCTTTCCCCTGAGTATCTATTGTAATTTGAAATGCCTGGTGGTATCCTGACTGTTGTCTATATGTATGGATGTTCCAGGTGCCATTTCCAGCCCTCTCTTGGTATCTTGAATATACTAGTATTTTTGAAAAGACACTAGAAGTCTAAGTTCAGTCAGTTGAGTAGAGTTGCTCGTAACAAATAGCAGTCTGAGATACCTTTAAATATAATCTCAGACTTGAAATCTATGTTTAGGTCTATTAATATATGGATATATTTCAAATTGTGTTGACCATTAAAAGATTCCCACAGCTTCTATTGAAGCAACTTAGTGTTCAGTGTTTTTGAAAACTAGAAACAAACCTAACACATTCCACGATGATGAGGACAAATTCTATTAATAATTATCTTGTAAACCAGTCACATTTTGGCAGAATAACATATTAATTTCCTAAGGGAAAATCAGTAAAACTTGACTTAAATATTTTCATGACTAACCCTTGAAAATTCTTCCTTTTCTCAATATTCTGCAAATCTTTCTGAATGTTGGCTTGTATTTACTAAAATATATATGCAATTTTGCAGGCAGATGCAGGGTTTTTTCTCTGAGCCTTAAGGCAGACAGAGTCTAGCCAGTTCCCAGACTTGGTAACTACAGTTAATAAGTCTATAGAATGATGTAGAAAGCCAGTGTGTCAGCAGTAGGAAGCTCATAACATTTATTTTACAGGTGTCAGAGACCTCAATGATTAAGTTTATGATGGTTTGGTAAAGTAATAGAGTCTCTTTGACATTGTTATTTCTATAGTTTTAGTCTGACACAAACTTCCACCTCCCTGCTTTTCTACATACATGCAAACAAAATTTTGAGATATCTACTCCTAGCCATGAAAACTGAATGATATCTTACTTTTTTATTTTCTTGTTTTCTGTCTGCAGAGTAGTTTTTCAGCAGATCACTGCATTGAAGTGACTGGAAGCTTTAAATATATGTTCTTTTTTGTCAAAAACATTATTTAACACAAATCTAGTTTTCCCTTTTTGGCATGGTGTTACCATGCCAAATTATTTGAAAGAAAAGCAGAACAATTTAAGCTGTTCTGTCACCAAAAAAAACCCCAAACAAACCAACAAACAAACAAAAAAACCCAACCACAATGACATTCACAAGTCTTTTCTCCTGAGAAGTATTCTGCAGAACATGGAAAAAACTGCAGACATATAGATTATTCTTTATCATCTCCATGCAATGCACTGGGTTGTCAAGAAGTTTTTTCTATATTAATGTAATGTGGCTGAGTGGTAGGCCTCAGGACTTTTCCCCGTGACATTAGCTGAATAGCTGAGAGGAACAAGCTTGTTCAAGTGAAAAAGGGAAAAAAACATTATGACTTCTCCTTTGTTCTCTCAATCTTTCACAATGTTCTGACTGAAGACAAAGTGTGAAGAACAGAGACAGTGAGCATCTGAAGGAGGAGCAATACCAAAAGAAAGAATTACAAAGGATTTTTGAGTCATATTTCATTTCAATTTAACTTTGTTCTCTCCATGTTCCATCTTTTCATCTGTATCAAAAATAAGAACAGAATTCAGCCATTCCAAAGGGAAAACAAAACAAAACAAAACAAAAGAAACCAAGAAGCTTCTCAAAAGCTGTCTATAAAAATGAGTGCTCTAATCCAAACTTTTGGTTGGCGCTTGTGTAAGTACATTATGCAGCATATATCGAGCATGTACAGTTCTAGAAAAGGCCCTATGAACCTTAAGTTACCTTTTTATGTTTCACACAGATTTTAAGAGAATGGCTATCAGATGGGGTATTTCACAGAAATGGTTCTATCCCTCAGTATTCCTATTTGATTTTTTTATAAGTGGGCACTCCACAGATATGAAAGATTGTGTTTATGGAATTATTGCAGCCTTTCAGTACATAAAAGGAGCCTATAAGAAATATGGGGACAGACTTTTCAGAAGCGTGTGTTATGACAGGAGAAGGTGTAATGGTTTTAAAGTAAAAGAGGAGAGGTTCAGACAAGAGGAAGAAGTTTTTTACAATGAGGGTGGTAAAATACTGACACAGGTTGACCAGGGAGGTGGTAGATGCCCCATTCCTGGAAACATTTAAGGTCTGGCTGGACAGGGCTCTGAGCAACCTGATCTAGTTGAAGATGTCCCTGCTCATTGCAGGGGTTTGGACTAGATGACCATTGAAGGCTCTTTCCAGTCCAAACTATTCTATGATTTTATGATTTCACCTAATGTGAAAAGAGAAACAATAAAATCATATCACTATGCAAATAGCTATATACAGTAAATCAATGAACCGTAGTGGAGCGTGAATGTTGGAGAAACTTCCTTTCACCATTGTAAAATCCTAGTTATACTAAGAAAGTTAAAAAAAAAGTGTAATTCAGAAATGTACACATAAAATATAATTGTTTATTTAGTACCCATCAAAGTTTAACTTAATTAAAATAGCACCCAAATGACCTCATTATGCATTCTAAATTTTCTTTCCAATGAAATCTTTTCTATGGTGGTGTATATGTATGTAAAAGTGGGTAAACTAGACATGTTTGATGTTATTAAACAGGTGTTAAAAAATTGTGAGACTGTACTGTTTAAGCAAATAGGTAAATTTCCCTAGTTTTATTCTCATCTATTATATGGTCTCTTTACCTTACAGTAAACAGCTGACACCATTGATTTTATAACTACTCCTAAATGAACATGGACTTAATTCCATTCCTGAACATCTGATGCAGACATAAAGGAGATATACAACACTTTCAAGAATCATACCAAAGGTTTGTTAAATGTGTACATTTTCTGCAAAGGACAAAAATCATAGAAAGTATCTTTTCAACTTATTGCCTGCATGAGTGGGGCTAAATTTAGCTTTCAGTCGATGACACCTACGAAATAGAGAAAATAATATTAAATCTAATAATAATAAATCATAGAATTGTAGAATGGTTTGGGCTGAAAGAGACCTTAATGATCATGTCGTTCCAAACCCTCTGCTATAGGCAGGGACACCTTCTGATAGACAAAGTTACTGAAAACTCCATCCAACCTGGCCTTGAACACTTCCATGGATGAGGTATCCACAGCTTCTCCAGGCAACCTGTTCCAGTGCCTCACCACCCTCTTGGTGAAGAATTTCTTACTTGTATAAAATCTAAATCTATCCTCTTTCAGTTTAAAGCCATTAATCCTTGTCCTATCACTACAGGTCCTTGTAAGAGGTTCCTCTCCAGCTTTCTTGTAGGTCCCATTTAGGTACTGGAAGGCTGCTATAAGGTCTTCCCAGAGCCTTCTCCAAGCTGAACAACCCCAACTGTGTCAGCCTCTCCTCATAAGAGAGATGCTCCAGCCCCCATCTTTGTGGTCCTTCTCTGGACTCACTCCAATGTATGTTTTATGTTGGGGGCTTGAGACCTTGAATGCAATACTCCAGGTGGGTTCTCATAAGAGCAGAGCAGAAGGGGAGAATCACCTCCCTTGACTTGCTGCTCATGCTTCTTTTCATGCAGCCTAGGATATGGTTGGCTTTTCAAGTGCAGGACAATGTCAAGTGCTTTGCAAAAGTCTAGATACGTTATACATAATACTGGAATTAAAAATTGAACCCTTAATGCACCAGGAAGAGCTGTTATTTATGCCACAGGAGACTTTATGGACTGAGAAAAATCTATTTTAACAACAATTAGAGCTTAAGATGTCTGTAAATGACAAAGGTCCTGTTCTCAATTTTTTAATTTAGTTTACACTGAAGTATAATTTACTACTCCATTGCTTGTGTCCAGAGTTGATAAGGATTTTGAAAGACTGAGACTGTGTTTCCCACAGCAATGAAAGGAACTGCCAACATTTGGCTGACATGATTACTTAACAGGTGTTTGGATTTTATCATGTGTATTTACCATGAATAATATGATAGTCCAGCTACAGTCATTCCTAAGTGTCATTTTATTATTTAAAATTGAAGTAAAAAAAATAAAGAAATTAATCTATCCCTCTAAATTAGAAATACATTGTTCTCTGAAAGTAAAGGATTAACTGAATTTAAAAATGCCATGCAAGATAAAAGCTGGTTAAAGGACTTTAGATATAACCTCTTGTTGGAGGAAGTTCAGTTGCTAAGCAACAAAAACCACAAAGTGTTAGGTTCATAAAATGCTGATTAATTAATATACTTAGTAGATAGGGAACAAAGCCATAAATCATGCTTGCAAGTTTATATTAAAGAAGCAGGTCAAACATTTCAGGTAACAGCTTCAATATTCACTCAGAATTGGAGCCCATGATCAAATTTCCTTTTCTTCCAGCGGGCAGCTAAAAGCTAGACACTGCTGCAAATTTCAGTCTAAATGTACCTATGCTAAATATGCTGTACTATGAAGGCTTACTGTCTTACTATGAAAGATAAATGTGACTGATGTGTTATGGGAAATGAATGGTCACAATAATTGCTAAGAACCTAATTAGAAATATAATACCTGATTTCTGATTATAAATCAAATCAGAAAACTAAACAAAAGTTTTATTTTAACATATCTGTTTAATATTCTGGTGCTGAACAAAGCTGAAACTGCTAGAGAATAGGAGATGAATGACTTATATTGTAATTTAATTGACTAATTACAGAAACATCATAAAAGTTTCAACCGTGTAGGAGAAACTTAAATTGAGAGATCTTGAAAGATCAAAAATAAATTAAGTAGGTTTTGGAAAAGAGAGGCTTTACAGTATCAAAAGGCATACAAGATCATGCAAAATTAATCAAGGAAACCTTATTAGAAACCCTGTATAGAAGTAGGATACTGCTAAAGCTTTGCAACATTGCAAGGCCCATAATGTCAAAAGAAGAACATGGAAACAAAAAAATCCATTACAAATAGAATTGTTAGAAAGTAGACTATCTCAAAGAACAAAATGTGAGTAGTCCAAAATGTTAAGAACATGCAAACAACAATGGATACCTAGAAGCCTCTCCCTGGACTCCCTCAGGTATCTCTATCTGAAAACAAAACAAAACAACAACACAACAACAACCAAAGAAACAAATCCTACAACAACAAAACAAAAATAAAACCACCAACAAAATAACATGCACAAATCAGTTTTCTCATTGCAGGTAGATACAACATGAGTTTTTCAAAAGAAGTCAGGCCACCAATAGTAAACAGTAAAAAAAAAAAAAAAAAAAACTATGACAAAACAAAACAAACAAACAAACAAACCAACCAATAAAACAAACAAAGAAAAACACAAAAAACCCCAAAACAAACAATAAGAGGCTTTTCTGTAGAAGACATAAACATCCACTCTGGATAAGAGATCTAGAATAAGCTTTTGTGATTGATTGAAGAAAATGGTATGAAATATCTACAGCTCTTCATTACAAAAAAACATACAGAAAGAAAACCAGCTACACTACTAGTCTTTATGGTCTGCATTGTGTGAGTTTAGAAAACACTGGCAGTTCACAAGCTCTTGGAGAATTTCAGAAACTGTATCGAACACCTGTTGAGCTAATCAGTTTGAGTTATGAAATTTTGGGGCAAAGAATTAGACTCTGGATGGTATTAGTTATCTTATGATCTGAGCTCAAAGGAGGAAGAATAAAATATGCCTAAGCATTTTCAGAGATCTAGATAATAATAATAATATTTGCAATACCTTATATGTATTAATACTTAATGCATCTTTACAACATCTACTACATCTTAACCATTTATTTCAGTAGTCATTAGATTAAACACTTTCTACTTATGTTGTCTTCTTTAAAACAATGCAGAATTAAAAGGAGCTTGTGACTGTATGTGTCTATGAGTAGATTATTTACGGTATTTTGTTGTTTTAGATAATATTGCAATGTTGTATTCTAAACCCTATCAGATTAATTATTTCATTTTTCTAATTATATTTTTAATGAAAGTGTAAAGTCTCTTCTAAAGTGCTATTTCTACACTGAAATACCTTTATTTTCCTGGGACCAGAAAAAACAGTCCACTAATACTGCTGTGTTGCACCTGATGTCTGAGTATGAGTCTGTATCATGCTGCTTTCTCACCTTTATCTGCTTCTGTTACAGATTAAGTTTCCTACTAAATATATTTTATTTATTGGAGGAACCATTCTCAGCAATTTTCTGCTTTATATCATGACCACTGACATTCATGAGAGAGTGTCAAATGTGTATGAATAGATTCCTTTAGGGGCTTGGTGCTATTAGAACGTGATACTTAATTCTACTAAACTTTGAAGGGAACTGGAAGACTAACGGATGTAAATCCCGCTAACAATAAAATACTATATATATAAAATAATATGGCAACATTATTTTCATTCTTTATAAACTATTTTCAGTTCTTTGTCTAAATCAAAAACTTCATTGGAGACTGCCTCAACAGAATTATCTTAAGAGAGCAAACTGAAAACTCCTTACAGACACTTGATGTTGTGCTTTTTCTAGTCTATAGAAATATCCTGATTAATGTGCATTTGCTACAGCTACATCATCAGCTGAATTGACTATTTCCAACTCACTAGAACTCTCTTTATTATGTGCTTGAGAGACTTGGGAGCTGAAGGGCAGTTGAGGCGGGTAAGGTGGATAGTTGTGCATGAAAGGCAAAGGTGAGATAAGCAAAGCTTGTGTTCCCTTTCACTGGAATCTGTGCCTGGTTGCTTTGCTTTGCTCTGCTTTGTAAACATCATTTGTGAGATTAAAACTTAACTGAGGCTAGGGTGATGCTTCCTTTCTGGGATATATCTCCTTACTGGTTCCATTTTTTAAATTAATGTAACTGATATTCCACAGTGTATATTTATGGACATGATATAGTAATTAAATATTTATTAAATAATTACTTATTCTTTCTGTGTTCTTAAACAATGTTAACCTCACTTTTTCTTAGTAATTTAGTATACTGTGTAGCATATTTATTAGTATTCCATAAACTGAAACAGTTGAAAAAATCACAAGGTGCACAGGGCTTGAAGCTAGGAATATCACTAGCTCTGATAGTGAAGTTTTACAAGACATTGCCTATTTTTTTATGCTGACATTACTGTTTATATATTTATATATAAATACAATATATGTATTTGCAGAAATATATTCAGAGACGTGTCCTCATTATACTAAGACGTGTAGAAGTAGGTGGTAAAAAGAACCTCTTTCAAAGTTTGGAAGCAGAAGGTTTGAAGTTCTAATTCCACTATGGAAGCAACAGAAATGGACCACAGTATCAGTCCCTGGTAGCAAAGTCCAGAAAAGTTAATAATAATTATTTTAGATCATATGTTACCAATTTCAGCTCTTGTTTTCTGATTAAATGTGTAAGAATCTATATCTCAGCAGCATTTTTTAGTAAATGTAACTTCTTTCAATAAATCTGTGAGTGTTTAGTGGAGTTTTTATTATGTGAACCAAGGAGAATCCTAGAAAAGGAGAAAATATGTTAAAACAAATTTGTTCTGAAAAAGGAGTGCTTTAACATTAGAGACAAGCAGCACAGCAGGAGCTTAAACAAATGAAAACAACCTTGGTGTTTGCTATTCTTCTCTGGTGACAGCTTTGTGGAGGGCATCTAGCTGTTAGAGGGCAATTTAAGAGAAGGATCTGGCAGCAGGTAGCATCGTGGTATCACAACTAAGGAAGAAAATGAGATCTTGCTGTTGTTTTTTTTGTTGTTGTTGTTTGTTTGTTTGTTTGTTTTTGTTTTGTTTTTCCATTAAATCCATACTGATAGTGTCCGTTTTTTATGGTGAGTGTATTTAGTTGAGGTGTGCATATGGTGTTGCGGGGAGATGTTTTTGCACTAGTATGCATTAAACTTACACTCAAGAGATGCCCTTGCCCTCCTGGAATTCTGTGAATTGCTTTGGTTTTTCCGGAGCCACTCAATAAAGAGTTTGTTGTTGGATAGATTGAAAAGGAGAGACACATTCCCCAGTGAGGGAAAGTAACTTCAGAGGCAGAGACACAATGTTCCTTCTTTTTCCCTTCAGGCAAGAAGCAGCGGATAACTCAGGGGTAACGGTGAAAATCTGGACATACTTCTTACTGGAATATTAATAACATTCTCCCATTTTGCATCATTCATTTGCTTGACGACAACTGTTGCTTCTCACGTGTTGTGAATCTTCCCTCTGCACAGGAGACACAATGTAATTCCCTGCAAGTAGTTCTGTTTATAAAATAGCAAGGATGAAATTTCTTCTTACCTCACTGTTTTTCATAAGGTACCTTTCTAAAGTCTTTGCCACCAGGGACCTCTAACATAATGCAATGCAGCAGTGACTTTCTTCCCTCTGTTTCTGTCTCCAGTAATGTTACAGGTATACTGCTTTTCTGCTTGAACTTTCACGTTTTTCTTTCTTTTCTTCCTTGATTTCCTTCCTACATGATTAGCAGTTGGGGTCGCACTGCCTAAAGAATCACTAATCCTGAGCAAATACATCTTTCCTTCAATAGTAGATACTAATTTCCTACTTCTGTATTGTGGTTTGAAAAAGAAATGTCATTTGCAATAAGCAAGATGCTACTTAAAAATAAAAAACATAAAATAAAAATAAAACATCTATAAAACAGTGCTTTGTAGGAATCCAAAACATGCAAAAAAATATCTTCAGTCATGTTGTCAATCCCAATGATGCTGCTACAAATTTGAGGTAACATTGAGTTTATTGTAGGTACTGATTACATAACTCTTATAATTTCTTTCCATGTATCCTTTTATCTAGAGTTCCTATGCATTGCTGTTACTTCACTTTAATTTTTTTTAACCCTGAAACAATTAAAATCAGAAAAATTCAGAAGAATAGTACGGACCAGTTCCAAAATTAATGGAAGAAATTAGAAGTTCCCTTCATTTCAGTGAGCCAGGGATAAGGCTTTTACAGTTATCCATAAAAATTAGCATGTTTCAAAAAGTAAGGAAACAACAAGACACATGCAACTTAAACTTCAAATACTTTTCACAAACTAAAAAGAATTTTCTTTCCCATCAGAGTTCAGGGGACACGAATAACAGAAATATGGAAGTAACATGTTCAACTTTTGTCTCCAGGGAGAAGAGAAGGCAAGAAAAGGTCTTCGTGTAAAGTGGGATATGACTGTAAATGTCATGAAAAGGAACATTGCATCTTATGCATTGCCACAGTCTTATTCCCTGGCCTCCAAGCATTTTTACAGTAGTGAAGCTTTCATTGGAATTGCTTCTGGTCTGCTGAGGACACTGATATCCCTTATTTAACTATAGAACACTCTGTAAGAAGACATGATATAGTTTTCCTTGCATTTTTTCTTAAATCTCTGTAAGTGAGAAGTAAATAATTTTTTTTTTTTTTTAAATCCTAAAGAAGTACTTTACACCATACATATTAACAAGCACTATTTTTTTTTAAAGCCTACATTTTCTTATAAAAGCCCCAGTGCTGACTATTAGAACTGATTAACGTGTCTATACTTTATTCAGCTATATTTAAGTATATTTAGGTGTATAGATCAAGATCCTGCTACCATCAGGCTTAAGTTTACACACAATGCGTAGTATCATTAAATAAGAAGACTGATAGAAATGTTTAAAACTAAGCATGACTATTAGATTTGGTGAATTTAGAGGTTAGAATTTCCTGTGTTTCTTTTTTGTTTTCTCCCAGATTATTTCTCTATGTACAAAAATAATAGTTACAAATACAAAGCTAATGAATTCATTGTTATTTAAACTGGCTGTTAGTATTCTACTCAAATTTCAGGAACAAAGAGAAAGCAGAAGAGTCAGAGAGAAGAAAGCATGTCTACCTGCATTTGCTCTTTTTTGGTCAGATCTAGTGTTCTTATACAGTGAAATAGGAACAGCATAAAGATGCCCATGGGAAACCATTCGACTGCTGGGAGCATCAAAAAGGTCAATTTAAAGATTCCTACCTGTCTCTTTTGCTATTCTTTACAGTCCAGATGAATCTAAAACACACATTGGGTCTGAAGTATAAAACCACTAACACATGCCAGCTCTTGCCTTGCAAAAGCAATGGTTTTGTAACTTTAAATCCTGTTGCTTTGGTTTTCTTTAATTGATATATTGAATAACATTATCAGGTTGAAGAGAAAAGGAGCTGGTTTTGGATTGCATTTGTATATGTTTAAGCAATATTTCAAAATAATTAAAATATTCAGAAATAAAAAAACGAATAGCATGTTGTAAAATGTCATTAAAAAGTGAATAACGTGTGTCCTAATTTGTCTGTGGAGTAAAGTATGGTTTTTGGAAATCTATCGCTTTATCTCTTTGTTCCTGTCCTGCTGCTATTTTTGTTCGTCAGGAAAGGTTTCCATCCTACATCATCTTCCATTTAGAAGCTTTTCTGTTGTGGGTTATAGCCAATGATTCAGCTAGGTTGTTGTAATGCTTGGCAGAACATCCTCAGGCTTATTTTCACAGCTAAGCAAGATTTTGCTAGATGGTCTCTGAATTCAGAGTCTTTTTTCAGACAACTCAAGAGGCAAAATTGCTGATTCTTTGGAAAATGCTGCATTGTATTTATTGAGTTAAAAAAGCAATCTTCACTTAGGATGATGTGGATAATTTGAGTAACCCAACTTAGCAAAAATTTTTAAAGAAAACTGTACTTATTTTTTTAAACCCTTACAGTATGACTGCAAAAAGCTACAAATAAGTTTTTATCTCCTCTGACATTACATTAACAATTATAAGCCAATGTTAATGTTTAAACATTATTCACTTCTGATTCAGCTTTCAAAGCAAATTCAATATGGCTCAGACAGACTTGAAAAACTCCAAGTAGTTTATTTGATTCCAAGTCACACTTTTTGTTAGTTCTGTTCCTGAGAAGATTCCTGAAAAACATAATTTCTTTAGATAAAGACAATCTTAGTTTATTCTAATTCATTATACAGGAACCAGTTTTAAGCTAAAAAAAAAAAAAAAAATCTTTAGCAAACTTCATTCAAATAAATTAACACATTGTGAAGTCACATACACACTGTATTTTGTTCTTTGCCTGCTCTTCCACATTGTCAGTGCTCTAACCACTATGCTATAGCACAAAAGAAAGACATCCTCCTGTGGAACAGTAACTGTGGAAAACTTAAAAGTGAGATAGTGCATCCAAAAAACAAGAACCACATTATATAAAGGTCCCTCATGAAGCAACAGGAAAGACATAACAAGCAACCATTGTCTATCAGTCTAGTCTCACTCCTTCTTATGAGTTAGATTAACACTACTTTCTATGTAAGGGATCATTCATGAGGGATAAAATTTATTCACACACCTTAAAAACTAAGTTTTGTGGAAATGAAGAAAAAATCTGAATAGTTGTTTGTTTGTTTGTTTCCAAATCTTCACTTCAGACTATTTTTGAAACCAACAGTGTCGTAATCTAATATTTCTTTTGGACAGTAATGAAGAAGAGGGTGGTTTTTGCAGGATTAAAAAAATCAAATTCAAGGGTTTTTTTGTGAAGGGTCATCTTGGTTCTTCTACTGTCTTCATCATTCTACTTAATATTGCATTTGACTCAGTTCATATTGGTTCAGAAACATTCTAAAATAATCCCCTTTTGCACGAACAAGTTACCTGTATGCAAGACAGTCTCCAGTCCTTTCATTCACCAGAAATATGTGAGGCAGTAAACACATCTTTGTGATTGTCAGCGTTGCAGATACATCTGATTTCTGTAGACTGTCCATGAGGTGGTCTCATTTTAAGCATCTCAGTGTCTACAGATCTGATTCCAGTGAAAACCAAACACCTTTCACGCTGTTGTAGCAGTCAGTGAATGGAGGATATTAGAAACCTGAGAAGGAAGCTGAAAAAAACCCAAGCAAACAACAAGAAAACAGATTTGCATGCTGAACTACTGAAAACAGAAAATGTGGAAGAAGAGTGTGTAGTCCATTTCCTTACTAGTGATTAGATACCTACTCCAAGATGGTTTGAAGGTTGCTGCTTCTAAAAAGGATCTGCAGCCTGGAATCTGTCTAAAATAAAGTAATTTTAGGATTTTTTAGGTTTTTTTTCTTTTTTTTTTTTTCAGTCAATGCAGAGAAATTTGCTCTGTTATAGCATAAAACTTCTTCCTTTAACAGTTATAGGCTTTCTGTAGCAAAAAGATTTCTTGAAATATATACTCAAAAATGTCTGATTACAACCATACAGAATCACACAGTATCACAGTATCACAGTATGTTTGGGATTGGAAGGGACCTCAAAGATCATCTAGTCCAATCCCCCACTACTCTAGTAGACCATAAGAGCTCGGTATTTTTGTTTCTCTAATAAACTCAAATTCAACTGAGTATATGTTTTTCAAAAATAAGGGTATTTTATGGATTCACTTAAGGTGACTAGTCTTAGGATAATGGTTGTGCATGTGCCCTTTACCAAGACTAAGTTTTCATTTAAGATGGGATTTTACTGCTCTGATTTCCTCAGACAGATTTCCTGTTTAGCTACAATGATCTAAATTCCTCTTGAAGCCTTCAAAGTCAATTATGTCATGTCAGGTCTAATCCTTGACCAATTCCTCAGTTATCTGAGATACGTGTTTTATTCACAGTCAATCTGTCTAGAGAACGTGACAAAGTCTTTTCAATTCCACTGGTGCTGGCAGAAGAATGAGATGAAATTCTAGGTCATCACTTAATACTAATTTTCCTCACATTCTTGTTACTTCCTCTTTAATGTTTTGGTTTTGTGTTATAAAGAGTGAATGCCTTTAAGGGAATTTAGGAGTTTGTTTTGGTTTATTTTATTTTAGTCTAGTCTAGTCTAGTGTAGTCTAGTCTATTTTATTCTACCATGCTTAGCATTGTAAAGTAGAGAATAGACAGCATTGTTGCAAGACTATTACAAACCTTCTTCCCATATCAGAAATAATTCTAAAGAGTGTAATCAATATGAATATGAAAGTAATATTTACCAGGATTTTCATATATATGTATATATATATAGACACACAATTATTTTTAATAGCTCAGAAACAATAATTTAAAAAACCTTTGAAATTCAGTTGTATCTTGTCCCTATTCCTTTTGGTGTCTGATTTCCTAAAGCCTCAGAATATATCTCAAAATTCTTAATTTAGGAATTTTTTTCTTATTGTCTTTAAACAGTCTCTTTAATATTATTTGTTGTTTAATGTAGTTTATTTTTTTTATTACTGTGTTATTTATTTCATTGCAAAAGACACATTTTCATACATTACCAACTCAATTCAATCAAATGAATTTTTAGAGTAAAATAAAATCTTCAGTAATGATCACCATAAGGAGCAGAAAATAGAAAATTACTTTGATTTTGCATATTAATGTACAGTGATTAACATCAGATGGCAAATATAACTAGAATATACTGTGTCTATACTAAATTACAGGCAGTAAATCTTTTAGACACCTGCTTCCCGTTGATATATATGAAAAAAGTTTTCTAAATGCATCTGTGGTTCTGTACTTCAGTGTTTAATTTTTAGTATTTTATTGGGCAAAGCTGAAAATATCACTGAATACATTGTACAATCTATGCAGCCTGCCTTACTTCTGTGATGTAAAGTTTCAGTTGTAAATGTTTAAAAGAAATATTTATTGTTATATTATTTTTAATGAGCAGCATTATTTTTTTCATTCCTAGACTGTAACAGCATGGTGAGATATTTATTGCAATGGGATAAATATTTTATTTTTAACAGGTGCCTCTTAACTCTGCAGATTTAACTACGATGATGGGAATTCACTACTCAGACAGGAAAAGTAAATTATCACATATAGCTCATGGAGATACAGAGGAGATATAATGTTATAAGGCATATGGTTAGCATAGAGAAATAAGATTATAATGATTTACAGTTAAGAGGAGGAAGTCCCAAGATCAGAGAAGTTTTCATTCGTATTTTGCATTTCAACACTGTGATCACTTGAAATGAGTGCCTGAATTTTTTGAGAATTATCCATTTCCTACAAGGATCAAAACTTAATCTTTATGAACATTTTATACTAAAATTCTGGAGATTTTTTGTGAATGTCAGACTATTCCAGTGTTCTGTCAGCCTTAAAAAAATGGTATTTCTGAACTCCATATTGTGGACATTTTCCTAACTATTAATAATATGAGTTGTAGTTCTTGTTGGCTTGCAGAAAACTGGAGATCCTTTGTTTCTTGGGTGGAAGTGGAGAAGTGAGGGTTCAGGACACTGTTGCCCTGTTTGGCTCCAGAATCTTGTTCTCTACAGTCCACTGAAAATGGCATAAAACCAAAATTTCTTGCTATGGCTTAGGCTTCCTAATTACTGCTTGAAACTGTCAAAGTTTCTTCATATATAGTTGCTTCAAATTTCTCTTTAATTAATATATAAATGTCACATTTTTTCAACAAAACCTTAAAGTTTTCTATGTTTGAATACTAGCACAGATGACCAGAGCTGATTGTAGTATAATGAAATGTACAGATATAAGACACTGGGATGGTTCTTTACACATGGATAACTGTACTTGCATGACAGAGGTTAATGACAGAGTAATGTTATGAAGCTAGTCTTTCCTTTCTTTGTGATCATAGATTTATGAGCAATAAGAAGTGTGTCTAAAGTATTAGAAATGGACAAAGTGAGTTGCCTCAAAGAGTAATTGTCAATAGGAATTATCATTTGTGACCTATAAATCATGAATGTGTTTGTGGGCCCACATTCTCTTTTAACAACACAGAAGTAACCCAATTTCTGTAGAATCCAGAAGAAAATAATTTATCTAAAATTCATTTTTTGAATTATTCATAGACTTGAAAATATGATAACTAAATAATAGCAGTTATTCATGTCTAAGTCAAATTAATACATCTTCGCAATGCAGGAAACATGTAAGAACTGGTACATCAAGGTGCCAGAATTATATCACTATATCTTATCCTTATGATCCCTATTAATAACAAAATCAGGATTAACTCCTCAAGCTAAAATAACCAGGAGATTTCTGTAGGTAACTTGAGACTAAACAGTCATTGCAGATGATTTGAGGATCAAGGCTACATGCCATGGAACAAAAAAAAAAAGTAAGTACAGACATAAAACCTAATTCAAGATAACAGCATAAACAATAGGATCTAGGCAGGGGTGCCAAGTGGGCAGAAGGACTGTGCTGGTATTCAGGGGATCCAAGAATGTGCATATGCCTGTGAACCTGGAGAGTGTGGTATGTGTGTGTTGTGCTAGTGACTTTCTGCATCTGCCAGCCCAAGAGATGGAGTGGACATAGCTGCCTGTGCCTGTGTCTGGTCTAAGTCCTGAGTGTCGGGGCTGCTGGAGGCTGTGCCTTGTCTGTGATTTTGTAACTGGCCATGTCCATGTCCTTTCTCTGCGTGTGTTTGTGTGTGTCTGCATCTACATGTCTATGTCTGTGGAACATGTGCTCAGCTTTGCTACTGGTTGAACCTGAAAATGGGGAAGCCTGAGCAGAAATGACAGGGCAATGGGCAGAAGGAGTCCTGGGCTGGACCTGATGGAGAAGGTGGCTGTTCTTAAAATCTCTTAACAACCTCATCCTGTTCTTAGGATACATGGTGGCTGCTCTCATGAGACCCCACTTGGAAAACTGTGTTCAGCTCTGGGGTCCCCAGGAGAAGACAGACATGGACCTGCTCCGGCATGTCCAGAGGATGGCCATGACAATGATCAAGGAGCTGGAGCACCTCCCCTATGTGGACAGGCTGAGAAAGTTGGGATTGTTTCACCTAGGGAAGGCTCCAGGGAGGCGTTATAGCAGCCTTCCAGTACTTAAAGGGGGACTACAGGAAAGCTGGAGAAGGACTCTTGATAAGGGAGCATAGTGGTAGGACAAGAGGTAATGGCAATAAACTGGGTAGATTTAGCTCAGATATTAGGGAAAAAATATTTACTGTGAGGGTGGTGAGACACAGGAACAGGTTACCCAGAGAAGCTGTGGATGCTTCATTCCTGAAAGTGTTCAAGGTCAGGTTTGCTGGGGATGTGAGCAACCTGACCTAGTGGAAGGTGTTCCTATCCATGGAAGACAGTTTGGAACTAGATGATATTTAAAGTCTCTTCCAACCCAAACCACTCTATGATTCTGTGACCTAGAGAAAATTAATTTGTTGCCAACAAAATGAGTAGGATGCTGAGAAACAAAGACACAATTAAAACAAAAACACCATTCTCCAATCCTACTCCGTTTTCTTGAAGCTCAGCTTTACCCCTTCAACCCCTGCCCTGAGCAGTGCAGGGGACTGGAGAATGGGAGCTGTGATCAGTCCGTAACAGCTCCTCTCCACAGCTTCTTTGTCCTCATACTTTTTCCTCGCTCCAGTGGGGGATCTCCATGACCTTCTGCTTCCTTCAGGACCTGTCCACGAGCTCCAGTGTGGGGTTTTCCACAAGCTGCAGTGTGGATATCTGCTCCATCTTAGTCCTTCATGGACCACAAGGATACAACCTGTTTCACCATGGTCTTCTTCATGGGCTACAAGAGAATTTCTGCTCCTTCTCCCCCTCTTCTTCTTTTCTGTTTTAATTATTATTATTATTTAAATGAACAGATATGTTATACTGCCACTTGAATTTCTTGCATGGTGAAAAGGATTGTTATTATTTTGTCTGGAGACTATGTAACCATTGAAAAAACAGCATTAGAAAATTAATCTCATTGACATTGTGTTTTGTGGTAGAGGTTAAAAACATATTGCTATATTACTTTTCTATCAGTAGTCTATAATGAAAGTGAAGTCAGTGCCCAGTGTGTCTATAAGTTAATTAGACTTCCAAATACTTCTTAGGTAAAGTAACCTTTCCACTAACTTTATTTAAATCTGAGGACAAAGGATTTATTTATACATTTAGTATGATGGAAATCAAGTTAAAAATCTAGACAATGCAGAATTTAAATATGAGGAAAAACACACTTACGTGTTCTTCCTCCTGTTATCCATATGACAGACTATTTGAGGTTTGCTCTTGTGCAGAGAAAATGGTAAGTGTCCCATAAGAAGACATGAACTTTGAAGCAATAGTGAAAGGAATCCTGAGTCTTCAATGAATTTTGCCTAACTCCAATTACTTACCTGCCCCGGTCTTCTTTCATTGCAGAGTGGTCAACATCTGCTGTGAGGCTATTACAGGCCTCAGATGGTTTGATTTGACTCTGTGAGTTTCTTCATATAATTTCCTTTGTATTAAAAGTATATTATTTCATTAAAATAGAAAATTAGGCAGGAGAAGTGTGGTCAGATAGCACAGACAAAGCACAGAAAGCCAGACAAAATGCACAATGGGAATTTCAGGCCATGTTGGAGCATATAACTGCTAATGTTGTCTAGAAGAGCAAAAAAGCCCCACTATATCACTGCTACCTCTGATTCTGGAAAGGAGATTAACAAACTTGAAAAAAAAAAAACAAAAAAACAAAACAACAACAAGTAAACAAGGGAAATTTTCCCTGAAAATGTGAATTATTTCAGTCTGTATGTTTCTATGGCATTCACCCACTTGTCTGTCACCCATCCAGGGTGAAAAAATAAATAGAGCAAAAAAAAATGATCCACTGCACTACCCCACTGCTAACCAACACAAAGTAGTACTGTCAATGAAAGAACAACTGTGAAAGACAGTAAGAGCTCTTGCACTTGTTCAAATGCAGGTATCCAGCACTATATGAGACACCCTAGGATATTAGAAGAATTGATGTTTAGCTGGTAGATGTGACATGAGACCTTTGGCACTGCTGTGTCATTCTCACGTCACAGTGGAAACCACGAGACATATCCTAGGGCACACCAGAGAGTACTACATATTCATATCCAGGAAAATGAGTAATGCTCTGGGTTAAATGAAAATTAGAAACCTCACAAGTTGAGGGAAAAGACATCAAATTAGAATTTTACAAGACTGGAGAAAAGTTAATTTTATAATATTTATTCTCAGGGTCTAGTACAGAAGTATGGGTTTGTCAGAGCCTGAATTTTCAGTATCAAACTTGATTTCTGTGCCTTTGCACACTGTATGTACAAAAATGTGGTTTTTTGTCTAATTAAGCATTTCACAGTGCAATTTTTTTTTGACCATTCATTTTCTGTTCTTTTTGTTTTCATGTATTTTTTCTTCTTTAATATTTCTATTTTTGGCCATAGGTCAGATTATTGTCTTCCAGAACCAGTGCAGACCTACTCAATGATCACTAGCAAAAAAGTTTTAGAGTATCAGACTTTTCTCAATAAGTAGCTTGTAGTAGGCAAGGAATCTTGTATTATTACACTATGTTTTGAAGAATTAAAAGGTATTGTTAGAACTGTCTAGCCTATGACAAAACTATAAAACTAAACAGAAAAAAAAAAAGCTTAAAACTACTGTGTGATTAAGATAACTTCTTTCTTCCACTAATTGCTTTTCTTTTATTCTGAAACTCAAACTATTCAGCATGACTTCATTGGTATTTATACAGTACTTTTAAAATGATTGTTTCACAAAATATTTTGGATTAGCAATGAATTGTGTAGACACCATATGTCGAATACTGATTTTATTGGACAGTCAGCAACATCCTGTGTACATTAATGAATATTTCCTTTAGTGGTTGCTGTCTATTAATAGTTCATTGCTGATGACAGCAGAAAGACTCTTCCCCAAAAAATCCTCAGATCAGGTCCTGTAAGAAAATGTTGACACATGCAAACTGACTAGTATGAATTTTAAAATTATTGTTTTTTCCTTCACATAGGAACTATTTGTAAGGACCACTAATCGTTGTTTTGGAAAGGTGATGCTAGTGCAAGCTGTACATCCTATCTAATTTCATCTTGTAAATAAATATAACAATATGTCTGGAAATCACTTGTGAAGTGTATTATAGTTAGTCCCTTTGAAAAATCTTTTTTTCAACAATCCGCTAGCACTAAGAGAGCAAACATATCTAGCAGACATCACATAGGGTGTCAAGAAACCTCAAAGGTGGTTGGTATACATTACCTTGGAAACAACAGTTATAACTTATTTGTCTTTGTTTCCCATCTGCAGACTGAAGAAAAATATGAAATTTTGTTTGTTTTCAGACTTACCTTTTACTAATGTTAGTGCAATATTTTCTTAAACCAAAGAAACTATGAGTTTGAAAATATATTCTGAATCATTTAAAGGACAGCTTTGGGATGACAGTAATTTATAATTTTCAACAGGTAAGTAAGATCCATGAATCAAAGATGCCATAATCACAGGCATCATTGGCAGTTAGAGGTAAATGTTTCCTCATGTGAATAGATATCCATTTTACTCCTCACTTTAGTTTAGTATTTTTGATAATTCAGTTATGAATAGATAACAAGGTAAAATGGAACTACAATGGCAAGAAACTGTTTGGGGAAAATTCAGCAGTCATTGTTAACTCACTACTGCGTGATTTTTTAATGTTCCAAAGCATTATTTAAATGATACATTTACAATAAAAATAACATTACAGTTTTCAGATGGCACTAAAAAAGTGCTCTCCAAGCAGAGATTTATATCAGAATAATTTTCATGTTTTGGTCAAGAGAATGAGGGATTCAGGAGTACAAACTTGCATGTAGACAGATTTACAAAAAAAAAAAAAAAAAAGAAGAGTTACAGAGAGTAAAGGAAACAGTTGTGGTGGGTTGGTCCTGACTGACAAACAAATAAAACCTCACAAACAACAACAACAAACCACAACAAACAAACAAACACTCCAACAAAACCAAACCAACCTCATAAAAACTAAAGGCCTGTGGGTGGAGAAAACGATGGGAAGAGATCACACACCAACTACCATCATGGACAAAACAGACTTGACTTGGTGAAATTACTTTAATTTAATTTATTACCAATCAAATCAGAGTAGAACAGTGAGAAATAAAAAATCAGATTTTAAAACACCTTCCACCCATCCCTCCCTTCTACCCAGGCTCAACTTCACTCCAGATTTCTTTACCTCCTCTCTGCCAGTGGCACAGGGAGATGAGAATGGGGGTTGTGGTCAGTCATCACACATCTCTGCTGCTGCTTCTCCCTCATGAGGAGGACTCCTCACACTCCTCCCCTGGGGTTCCCCTCCAGCATGGGGTCATCCCTGGGTTGCAGGTAGATATTTACTCCACTGCGGACCTCCACGAGATGCAGCAGGATAACCAGCCTTCACCATGGTCTGCACCACAGTCTGATGGGGAATCTCTGCTCCAGCACCTGTAGCACTTCCTCCCCGTACTTCTTCACTGGTCTGAGTGTCTGCAGAGATGTTTTTCTCACATATTCTCAATCCTCTCTTCAGATCCTGTTCCTCAGTAGTTTTTTTCCCCTCTTAAATTTGTTATCTCAGAGGCAGTTCCACCATTGCTGATTGGCTCAGCCTTGGCCAAAGATGGATCTGCCTTGGACATAGGGGAAGCTTCCAGCAGCTTCTCACAGAAGCCAGCCCTGCAGCCCCCTGCTACCCAAACCTTGCCATGTAAACTCAGTACAATGATGCTAAAATAACTAGCATTAAAAAAAAAAAAAACAAAAAAACAAAAAACAAAAACACACAACCCAAACCAAACAAAAAAAAAACCCAAACAAACAAAAAACACACACACAAAAAAACCCAAACAAATAAGAAAACCCAAACAAACACAATCCAATCCCCAAACTAAAACCTTAATGATCTTTAACCTGTCAATTAATTGTCCTACCCCTAAATTCATCTTCAACATCTCTGCATGTAAATTGTTTGCAGCTGCTCCGGGTTTATAAACTGTACACATATCCCATACATCAAAGGAACTTCAACCACTAGAAAGCATGTAAATAAGAAGATAGTTGCATGAAGTTATAACACAAGAGCAAAGTTTCGGAGTTAAATGTGCTAGGGTGGAAAAAAGGAGAGCATAGAAGGTGGGGCTTATGAATCCCATCCTGGTGTTTTAGCCTTGTTACAATTCTTGTTGTATTTTGACCAAAACTCCCTATGACATGAATGCTTGAGAAAAAGGTTTGAAAATGTCTGTTAGACTCCTTTTTTCCTGAAAACTGCTTTTGTGTTATAACTTCATGCAACTATCTTCTTATTTACATGCTTGACTCTGTAAAAAGTCTTCATGATATTCTGTTTTTCAAATCTGATATAGATTGTGCATTTAGTATGCAAAAATGTTTTTTTCTTCCTGTTACAGCTCATAGCTTTCATTCAAATAAAAGTACAAAGATGTAAAAAATTCTAATATTTATTATGCTTTCCTGTTTAAAAAAATAAAAGTTGTTTTTAAAGCTAGGCTCTGTGAATCTCAGCAATCAGTTAGGAAAACAAAGCAAACAAAAAAAAGGAGGGAAAGGAAAAAGGGAAAAAGGGAAAAAGGGAAAAAGGGAAAAAGGGAAAAAGGGAAAAAGGGAAAAAGGGAAAAAGGGAAAAAGGGAAAAAGGGAAAAAGGGGAAGGGGAAGGAGAGGAGAGGAGAGGAGAGGAGAGGAGAGGAGAGGAGAGGAGAGGAGAGGAGAGGAGAGGAGAGGAGAGGAGAGGAGAGGAGAGGAGAGGAGAGGAGAGGAGAGGAGAGGAGAGGAGAGGAGAGGAGAGGAGAGGAGAGGAGAGGAGAGGAGAGGAGAGGAGAGGACGGGAGGGGAGGGGAGGGGAGGGGAGGGGAGGGGAGGGGAGGGGAGAGGAGGGGAGAGGAGGGGAGGGGAGAGGAGGGGAGGGGAGGGGAGGGGAGGGGAGGGGAGGGGAGGGGAGGGGAGGGGAGGGGAGGGGAGGGGAGGGGAGGGGAGGGGAGGGGAGGGGAGGGGAGGGGAGAGGAGAGGAGGGGAGAGGAGAGGAGGGGAGGGGAGAGGAGGGGAGAGGAGGGGAGGGGAGAGGAGAGGAGAGGAGAGGAGAGGAGAGGAGAGGAGAGGAGAGGAGAGGAGAGGAGAGGAGAGGAGAGGAGAGGAGAGGAGAGGAGAGGAGAGGAGAGGAGAGGAGAGGAGAGGAGAGGAGAGGAGAGGAGAGGAGAGGAGAGGAGAGGAGAGGAGAGGAGAGGAGAGGAGAGGAAAGGAAAGGAAAGGAAAGGAAAGGAAAGGAAAGGAAAGGAAAGGAAAGGAAAGGAAAGGAAAGGAAAGGAAAGGAAAGGAAAGGAAAGGAAAGGAAAGGAAAGGAAAGGAGAGGAAAGGAGAGGAGAGGAAAGGAGAGGAAATCGAAAACATTTGATTTCTAGTTTAGATCATTCCAAAGCAGACTTATGGAGAAAATATATGACTCAACTATAACCAGGCAGCTGTGGGAGCAAAGATCTTTCTTAACAAAATGTTGATAATCTTGATATGTCTTACTTTTAGCAAAGCATCATGTTCTGAAGGAGCAAGAGTGTTGTCAGGCATTTTCTAACTACATCTAGCAAGCAAATGGAAAACGTTCCAAAAGTGATTGTACCTGAGATGGCCACAAGACAATATATCCATTTAAATATTGTCTTCCTTGTAAAAGGTTGGAGAAGGATGACAAAACAAAACCAAATGCGCTTTTCCTGTGTTTGAAATGAATGGGGCACATTATAATTTTTTTTTTTTCTTCTTCTTCAGGAAAACAGATGACATGAGAAGATGGACAGGTCACTAGGCAGCAAGGAGAACAGATTAAATCATCCAGATACTGGGATTAAGCAATCAGGTTTCCTCAGAGGCACTCTGACTGCTTTAATTTTTTTTTATTCTTTCTCTACTAATATGACACTACCATACCCTGCTTGGTAACCACAGATGATAGTAGATATCCTGTCATATCCTCCCATGGCAGCATGTACAAATCACAAGATCACTTAACAGTGTTGTGAGATCAACTTAGAAAGTGCTATTTATGGAGCCTGTAATATTGCTTCCTGGAGCACCTGATGTCTCCTTGGAGATTTGCTACCTGAGTGTTGATCAGACCCAGATCTGCCTTCCTAATGAAATGTGACAAGGCCACAGCTATAAGCAGTGTATCTGCACTTGAGTACCGCTTTGCTCAGTAAAAATTAAATGCACAGAAAACCCATGCAAAGTTGTCAGGTAAACTATGTAAGTTTTGCTGTTGTTATTGTTCTTTCCTATTACATTTATACTATTGTTTCTCTATATATTTGCAAAAAAAAAATGTTATAAAGAACTAGATATGAGGTATCAAAAAGGGTACAGTCCTGTTTTGAGTAGTTTCAAAGGCAAAGTTTTTATGTAGCTTACTTTAATTATATGATTGAAATTTAATTATATTATAATTATAGCTGCAATTACTGTTTTGTTTGTTTCATTAAAGTTGCATACATTAATTGCACCAAACTTCTGTTGATGAGCTTAACTAATATAAGCAGATGTTTACAGCAGAAGAGTCTGGTTAGCCTCCTATTGTAACATTCCTCTTGCAAGGTGATTATCTCCAGAAAGGAGGTAACAACTGAGTATAATACTGACGATTTTCAGTTCCTCACATATTCTGTTTGCAATTTTACACTCTGTACACATACCTATCTATGTATGCAAACACATACATACGTATATATACACATATTAAACTTAATTCTCATCTGTGGAATTACGATAAGAATGAAATTGGCTCAATAGTTTATATCTATATTTTAAATTGGAATAACAATTGCAATGTTTGAATTAGAAAAGGTAAAAAAAAAATACTTTTTAATACTAGGTAATCCCATGTAGAACATTTCAAGGGGGCCTAATTTTACCTGAGTGCTCATATCTCCAATAAAATAAGTTAATGAAAACTGCATTTCCTAACCCATAGCTATAATTCAGCACAGCATTTTGCTGATCAATCATGTACCATTTACATTTATCTATAAAAAATAAATGTATATACTTTTCACAAGAATAAAGATTCTAAGCCCCAGCTAGAGGACAGGTATATTTTAAGATGGGCATTATCAGTGCTAAAAATATCACAGCTGCATATTGTCATTGTCAAAATACTGAATCCATGGAGTAGTTCTGCCACAAAAGCATTGAATTTAATGTATAATTTTTTTTTTTTTTTAAGTAAACAATTAAATCTTAACTTTTATAGTCTCAATATAGGTCCATATTCATGTTTTAGTTTGGTGACACAGAACATTGTAATAAATGTGTTTTCTTTGGACCTCAGAAATTGTTGTTGATTTAATGTAATTACAATTCAGAATATGCAACCTATGCTCATCATGGTATATATTTGCTTATCATATTGACTCTGACTGAGATAATTTAAATAAGCAATGAAGAACATGATGTTTTGGAGTTTTTTTAATTATAAAATGCCAGGGTGGCTGTCATGTTCTTTTCTGTATATTGACTGCAATGCAAATGGAAGATGTCTGCCAGTACTTCCATACTCTGTTTGCTCATGAGTTGTCATTCAGGATGATCAGGTGTTCCTGATCACAATGTCTGCTCATTTCAGGATTTTATATCTGAACCATAGCATACAGAATTTGGAAATGTTCATTTTATCTAAAGAGTTCTGGCAATATCTGTGAGGGGAACAACATCTTGACATTACTCTATAATTAGGATCCTTATTGTCCTTGAGAGAAACTCACAGCCAAAATCCAAAGCCATTTCTCTGGCTTCTCAAAGCTGTGACCAGAGGACTCACTCCTTTTCTCCTTCTTCATCCCAGATGTCTCCCTGGCCACCTGCTCTTCCTTCCCGAGGCACCACAGTCTGTGATCTTTTCTGCAGATGAAAAGTAGGTTGAGGTGGTACTAAATTAACCCACAAAACTCAATGTGGGCATAGGAAGATTTCTGTGGTGGAAGAGCTTTGAAGAATCTCAGTCAACTGAAAAATCTGTTAGGTGTGTGAGTGTTTCTGTAGGTTCTGGGCAAGAGAGGAGAC